>NC_140223.1:23533843-24133843 GCF_951802725.1 Rutilus rutilus
CCTTCTCTTATCAATTAGTGGAACAATAATATCGTTCCCTCGTCGCAAGAGCCATTAGCATTTTGATTGAACATCTCAAACACAAAGTGCCGAGGCTGTGGAACGCCAGAGGACTGTCTTGTGCCGCGCTTTTTCCCGGCTTTCTCCGTCGGGACCTGTCACTTTCATCTGACAAAAGCCATGGAGAAAAGGGGTGGGGGGCGCGGGTGCTGGGGGAAACAGAGTGACGAGACACAGAGGGAGAGATGGTGTGGGATGGAGGAAGACAGGTACAACACATCTGAGGAGGGAAAGAGAGGGTTGGGAGGTTAAAGTGGAAATGTGTGTGTGCGAGAGAAAGGGATGGGCTTTTTTTTTTTTTTTTGCCTCAGTTGGTCTCTCGGTTTTGAGAGATTGTAGTAGTGCACCAGGACCTCACAACATCCTCTTTAAACAGAGATTTCCTCCAGAACAAGCCCATTGCACACATCTTCAGCCAGCACGTTCTTCTGCACACACACACTCGGGAATCACAAGAGAAAGCCTCCACTCAACAGAGCATTCCCATAAACCACTCACATGTGTTCAATATAATTTTGAATGCACGGTATTAGTGCTTCATAAAAAAAGTATGAAAAAGTTTCAATGTAACATTTACATCCATAAACATTTCTAATTTGAATCTTCAAACATGTCCAATTTTAGACTGGAGCTTTATCATCAAAAATGGTATTTTAAAACACCACATATAATACTGTCCATCATTTATAATCATCAGCCATAACATTATCTGCTCTCACTACAAGTTCTCGATTCTCAACCTTATGCATCGCTAGAAAATCTTTAACAATCTCTTTCTATCAGTGTATATTTACAGTGTAATTTTCACTAGGTTTCGGGTTGGCTCTTTAGACATAAGTTGACGTGAACAACATCACCGTGTCATGCACACTAACCATCTATTCATCAGTGTGGTTTCACACCATGCTTTTTCTTGAGAGGTTTACATAAATGACTTAGGACAGAACATGTTTTCTGTACACAAACCTCAGATAATCTCACAGAATTCCACCACTGAAAGGAAAGCGGAAGCAGTCTGCAGTCACTTTCTGTCATACTTGATTTGAATGAACGGTTAACCCTAACTATTATACTTTGCTGTGTAACCCATCTCACAACCCTTACCACGAATTGTGCAGATTGTTGAGGGAGAGATGTGCTATTACTTCTCAAAGAAAATTGGCTTATTTTTGTCTGGCGGACAATAAAACTGCTGAATAAATATAATAGATTTTTATTGAAGGAGCCGAGCAATATCTAGAGACCAGAATGTTATAAATAGAATAATATCATGAAGCAACTACCCAAAACACCCTAGCAACCACATAACACCCTAGCGGCCATCCAGAATCACATACATTACTGTACACAAGTTTGGGATAAGTATTTTTTTTTTTTGTAAGAAATGAATACTTTACTTCAACAATGATGCATTAAATATTACTGTTTTACTGTATTTTTGACTAAATAAATGCAGCCTTGTTGAACATATAAAAGAGAAAATCTTACCGACCCCAAACGTATCAACCACCGAGACCTCAGAATGCTTGAGCAACTACACAGCAACACCCTGAGCACTGTAGCATCACACTCACATTTTCAGTAGAGATATACAAAGGAAATCATTTGGGCGTATAGAGAGTGCAAATCGAACAAGGTCGGGTTTAAACCTAAATCGCATGTAACCCACATGAGCACCGCTCAATATATCTGGAGCATGTGCACCAATCTCTAAGCCATACTTTTATCAAGAAAATCAGCACATCAATCCAAACCAAGCTTTTCACAGAGTTCACAGGCAGAAATCGAGACCTTTTACTGCACTGGTTATGTGCGGTCTGTCCGTGAAGGGAGAATGACTACGTAGATGCTGAGCTTTGTTCCTTTCTTCTTTCTATTGTCAGTGTAAAGTCATCTACTACACACATAGAGAGATCGTGAGGACAAAAAGATCGATGTGGAGAAGTGGTGAGTATGAATTGCCACAGCGGAATCCATACTGCGCAGTCACACTAAGTGTCAATGGATCATATTGGAAGTAAGCATCCAGGGAAGTATACAGAGTCAATATGGCTTTCTTTCTCACTTGCCTTCCTTCCAAAACACACACACACAGATATAACCACAAGCTCATTAGCCACACACACAAAAAAAATCATGATAGCACACAGTCCAAGGGAAGCTTCCTCCGGTGGATACAATAACCAGCCCTTTATTTCCACAGGGAAATTGAGGGCCATGCCAAGTGAGAGATGGGATTAAAAAAGAAAGCATAAAAGCAAATGAAAGAGGATGATATTTGAACAGCCATGTGAGGACACCTGTGGCGCCATTAGCGGGTGGAGTTAGCCGAGGGGGGTTGGGCTTAATAATGCATGAACCAATCAGGTTGCCGTAAAGTCATTATTTGCATGGCGGTTGTGGCGGAAGGTCACGTGCCCTTAAAAGCAGCTGGTTATTACCACTGTTTTATTATTTATCAAAACCATTTTCACATCCAAGAGACCAGCCCGCCTCTGCAGCTGCTCCCCGACCCCCCCTGCGCCGCCAGCCGGAGACCCCCCGCCAATCACGCTGCCTGCCAATCAGCTAAGGCAATCACAAACACACCAGCCAATCACCAGGGGAATGGGCTGTTTTTGCTCTGCAAATGCCCGGAACGAAAGGTCAGAGGTGTCAATCTGGGGGATATTCTGGGGAGATTGAGAAGTTTATTGCAGGTTAGTAAAAGTATAAGTACTTAGACTGAAAGGCTCATGGGGGATAACATGGTGTGGCTACTACAAAAATATTCCCCACTTTCTGTCATTTTCATAAACACTGTCGCTTCAATTGTTTGCGCTAATGGAAACAATTTAGCCCTTAGTCAAGAACACCCACATAATCTTAATTTCTCTGATGACTTCTCAACATGGAGGCGCAGATAGCAACCATTTTCAGTGGCGCTATTTGTCGACGTAGGGCGCATCGCGGATCCTACTTCTGAACGCATCTGAGTTGCGTTCCTCAGTTAATGATAATTAATGATAATTGCACATTATACTTAACAGTCCCCGCATGTGAAAGACCCTCTGAGGCGTTACAGGGACTAGTGGAAAGAGAAAGCGACATACATAATAAAAGCCCATTTCCATGTCTAATGATTGTCTCTTTTCTGCTATTATACATAGATATATATATATAAAATAACAATACATCATTTTATTTTAGCTGTAATGTCAGTTACAGGTCTTGGCATCAAAACTGCTGTCTGGGTAGACATATTCTTTTTTCATGTAATTTCTATATACATTTCTCCGTTTTGATCTTAACATTGGTCATGAAACACTTTATACCTATACTTCCATTGTAAGTTCCTAACAATTTGTTTTATTTAAAAAAAGAACTGAGGCACAAGTCAAAATAATTAGTGCTAATCAACATTATACCACAGATACTGTCGATAGAGCTTCAATAACTCCTTAATAGAGAATGTTACCTTATTTTTTTAAAGAAAGGAATAATCTGTACAAAAACAGCCCACTTTACTTTTGTATTACTATAATAACAAAGGTTTTTGAGGGGTGAATTGACACAAACACAATGTCTTCTTAACATTTAAAGAGTTTACATTTCTAAGCCATCTGACTAATGATAATTTGTATGAGCAAACACAATTCCATACACTTACACTGAGACCCTGTTTACAGTATTGCGTTTTCGTTTTAAAATGCATAACATTTGCTACGGTTACACTTGGCATCTACACTACTCCGGAGTTTTCGACCCTCGAAAACAGAGACTTTTGGAAAATGCTGCAAACTCCGTTTTAGTTTGAAAACTCCTGGACTGCGTTTCAGTGTAAACGGACTAGTGGTCGACCGATATATCGCCAAGGCTGATACATTGGCCGATATTTGGCACTTTTAAAATATCGGCATCGGCCGATAAGTTTTTCTGATTGGCCGATGTGTTGGAAGCGGGACTTTTATTTTGACGGCGCTCCGGACTTTTATTTTGACGGGCGGCTGTGTGATCAGGCGCGCTGGCGTAGGCGCTGGTGTTCTCAGCGCCGCCCGTCAAAATAAAAGTCCGGAGCGCCGTCAAAATAAAAGTCCCGCTCACTCACATTCTCTGTCTTCATTAGTTTACGATCTCTGTCAGTCATATCTAATACTTTGTTAGACAGAACTGGTAAACAAAGAAAGTAAATGGTATGCGAAAAAGTAAAGTGTTGCTTTTATATTATTTGTTACAGAAAAGGCAAACAATTAGGCTAAAATACTTCATTTACTGTCAACATTCAGCAAATGCGCATCTACATCATTTAAACAAATCTCTGAATATCTAATAAACATTTAATTTCACAAACCTTGCAGATTTAATGGAATCCAGCTGTGATATCTTGAGAAGTGTGCATTTGTAGCCTGCAAAAACGTGTTACTGCGAGTGATGGTCGGTCCGTGCGAAGTGAGTGAATGCAAACAGAAAATCAGCTTCACAGGAGACGCGACCGAAAAACACTAAATCCTTCATTTTAAAATATGCTGTGCTATATCCAGTTGCCCACTGTGTCATATTCATATCGTTTTCACTGTGTGCTGTATGTAATATTAGCGTTATCTTGTCTTTACCAGTGCGCACAATATTACCAGATTACTGAGTGCAATGTTACAGTGTTTACTTCCTTTTTATTCACATATTCATATATTTTTAAACAATTAGGCTACTCTATTTGTGAAAAATACTGTAATAGGATTGCAGATTCAAGAAGTTGCCATCTAAAGTACAAGCATGTTTATTTTAAAGATTTGTTTTCTAATTTATTTAAAATGTATAAAATATTGATTAAAATAAATATAAAGTATATAATAAAAATATCGGCTTTATATCGGCCATCCTGCTCTCTAAGATATCGGCATCGGCCATCAAAAAAACAATATCGGTCGACCACTAAAACGGACCAATGGAGACTTTTGAAAACGAAGGCGACTGATGAGTCCCAGCTTAGGACCCCAGTAGTATGCCTGATCTAAAGCTGTTCTCACGATTCTTAATGTAACCAATCAAACTTGAATTCATGTAATAATCTTTTATTTTTATCCTGATTATAGTTTAAGTGAAAGAAACTGCTTTTTTAGGTATGTTTTGTGACATTGCTAATTGTTATTAAGCAATAAGGCATATACATTTTTTTTTTTTTATTATAAGCATGTCATGTCATAAAAAATAAACAGAATTATGCTTGTATCATATTTGTTATCGAAGTTTTTTTATCGAAAAATATCGTAGATGGTGAAAAAAAACGTTATCTATAATCATTTGGGATAGCTGTGTGCTATGCTACTATCTCAGCTAACTAAACAAACACTAAGAACTAGAATTTCTAATTTCACAATATAGCTTCGGTTATATACTAGTATATGAAACATATAAGTTAAAAGACATTAATGGCCGTTATAACGTAGTTCAAACGAATGATATAATAAAGTGATATCTGATTTGTAACCAGGCAGTAAAGCTATTTCCCATAAAACGTGCTTTGAACCAATCGGATTGCTTGGGTCCTAAGCTGGGACTCATCACTTCGCTGGGACTCATCTCTTCACCACACCGGAACACGACAATAACAGACCACCAGAGCCGTCTCTCTCAACGGCTCTGAAACAGACCAGCCTCGACGACCGTATAAACAATAACATGGAGACGGAACTGCAAGGTTTACTCACTTTGTTGTCCTTTTTAGCAGCCATTGTGTAGTTATTAAACTCTGCCTTTTATAATACTGCAGCCGCCTGCGCAAGAGGCAAACTATGATCAGAGCAATCTGCAACTATTTACACTACGTGCATGGTCATGTGACATGCGTTTTTGGGTCGTGTAGTGTGGACGGAGATCTTTTCTGAAACGCCATTATGGACAAGGAACGTTTTCATTTTAAAAAGCTGTGTTAAAACGAAAACGTACACTAGTGCAAACAGGGCCTGAAGGAAGAACCAGAATTATGCCACTGAAAGCTTAGCCTCGGAAGCTGAAACATTCTAGAAGGTGAAGAAAATCTCCACAACCAAGACTAAAAAGGTGTATGGCTAACAGGCTGCAATCTACACGTCTAATTTCCAATCAAACTAAGGGCGGCACTTCACAGCAATTGTGATAATTTCTTACAGGTCATTCAAATAATTCATTAAATGATTCCTTTCATGCACGTTGTTTTGAAAATTGCTATTTTCGCTTCTAAGCTGATAAATTGCCTAAACACAGTGAGTTCTGCATAATGTGAGGGAAGTTCTATCGCACACAGTTAAGTAAGTTATTGATCCTAAATGAGAAAGAACCACTTGAGCAGGTTAACAATGCAGCAACTATTACTCCACTAATGCCACCTGGTGATTTATGAGGGCTTTTAACAAAAGGGAAGAAGAAAGCAAGAAACCATTTTTATGATAAGAAACACAACATACATGAAATAAAACATAACAATCTATCTTGCACAGGCGGGCCCTGCATAATATCGCTGACATTATCCAAGTGAGGCATATAAAACAATAGCACACACACTCACTAAAACACTCTCCAGTGTCAGAGATGGCGTGTTTCCTGTTTCTCCTTTCCGAGCACGCTTGCCAATCCCCTGCAGTGCTTAACCTCTGGAAAAGAATGTGTTCAGGACTCTATGAATGCTGATATGGTGCGCTGTGTGTTCGCCGTACGCCGGACTCGCACTGGGGTGGCTGTTTCTGAGAGCTGTGTTTGAAGAGGTCATAAATTGAGGAGCCAGCAGCATTAAAAGGTCAGCGGTTGCGTAATTCTATACACAATGACATATAACTCAGAGCCAGCCGCTGTCGTGTCCAACGTGGAATCTAATCCCCGAGAGTCGTGGCAGGCTGTTTGCCACTGGCGTGTTTTCTTTATATAAAAAATATTATAGGGATGTGCAAAACTAGATGTCAGAATAATTAAGTCACCTAGTTCATGCAAAAATGTAAATTCTGCCATCATTTACTCACCCTCATGTTGTTCTAAACCTCTATGACTGAAAAAAAAATATATATTTTTTTATTTTTGTTTGTTTTTTCAATTGCACAATGAATGTCAAAGAGGGTCCAGTGTTTTTTTTTTTGGAAAGCAATACTGGTTTGGAATGACATGAGTGAGAAAATGATGGAATTTTCATATTTTGGGTAAACTAATTCATAAAGGAAGCCTTGTATGATTATCCAGATTTGGGATCATGTCTGATCATCTTATGGGTTGCTCGCATAGAATGAGTCTAACACACCGTGCCAAATGTAACATGTAGGAACCAAGATGCTGCAAAAACAGACCAAAGATGACCGTCTGAATGTATAGACTAACAGTGCAAAAAATAGTGCCGGCCAAATCCAAAAACGTGCCGGAAATGCAGTCAACAAATAGCATTTTATGGCACAAAACTATAAAGTCCTTACTCAAAAACCGAGGGCGTCAGATTTTGCATAATAACAGGAACATTGCTCACAGCAGGCAAATTGAAGTCCATGGATAAATAAAGGCTGACAGTCTTGAAAGTTACTGTTGAATGCGGTGAATCCACAAGCAGTGCTTTGATGGCTGTGACAGAGGTGATTTAAAAGGGATGAATCTGAAGATGCAACTTCTCTGAAGGAGTTTCCACTAAAATCCTATTGGACACATTGTAGCTTTTACCGCTAAAGAATACATAGATACATTTATAAAGGAAAATGAAACCTAATGATGACTATGAAAACCTGTATCTAAGGCTAATTGTATGGCTCTTTTTGTATGCTAAATAGAATTATGTATTTATTTTTTGTATTTAAGTTGACAATTACTAATCGATCGATCAGTTGCTGAATAACTAGCCATCCATCCTGACTATTATCTAATCGGTATCTGGTTTTAAATAATCCAATATATCTCTGCACATCTTGGATAAATCTAAGTGATAAGAGAGATGGAGGGAAAATGGAAATGATATATTTTCTGTGTTTCTCATTTTATAGATGGCTGTAAATTTCTCTAGAGAAAGCTAGCAGATCGCTGCTTCTCAATGAGTTATGTTCTTCCTTATATAAGAGCCTGAAATAATCTTGACTGATTTTCAGCTCTCAAATTGATATGATGGTAGGCACAGCATAATAATACCCATGTACAAATTGAAGAATCGCCTTCCGAAGGGACTTTTGGGATGACGTCTTTGCTCATAATGGGGGTGCTGAAGGTTAGAATACCTCTCGTTCAGAGAGTCACTCCTTTCTTTCTTTTTAATCTCTTTATGTCTTTAACAAGGCTCTGTGAATTCGGCGCCATCAATGCTGCCACATCGGTCCACTCTGTCAGCGGTGTGCCTGCTTATGCAGTCATTCTCTCGGCTTCCAGGGAGTCGGACACTGGGCTGCTAAAGGTCAACGCATGAACTTCAGCCGCTTCAAAGGGCCTTTCTTCATCCCCTTTGAACCCCCCAGCACACCTGCAGAAAACCCTGTGCCAGTCACAATACCACGGAGGCTTTATGAACCTTCCAGCATTTCCAGAAGAGAAAGTCTATTGGAGGACAAATGACCTGAAATAGTTTGTCTGTCTCTGAGTTGTGACTGACAATGGTGTGAATGGAACCAGTTCAGGCTGGTCAAGGAGTTTCCATTGCATATATTCTCTAGAATAAAACCACTTCGCTGCACTGATAACAAACAACGTTGGGTGTTTCTTAAACTATGAACACTTTTGGCCCTGTGGGAAACACTTTCAAAACAGTTTTTAAACGCAGTGTATGTAAGCTTGTCTACTAACAATGTCCAAAGGACATACTGAATTTTGTCATTGATGTTTCAAGTGTACGCTCATATTAAGTATTTTGTTGCTAACATTCTGTAGTGAAAATGATGGATGGAAATGTAATCATTTTTGTAATAAAATGGCAGACTCTCTGTCTTGCTAAGGCTAATTTCATAGCTAGCTATTTATGTATCCTACACTTTTTGCATATGAAAAAAACAAAATACTCAGCAAAATAATTATCCACTTTTATTATCCATTTACTGTTGTTGATGTCTTGGTTAATATAACGTTATTGGTGGTTGTTATGTAAATGATGTTGTCACAATTTTTGAAAATTGATACACAATAAATACTGAAATAGTTTGTTCATTTCATAAATAAATGAAAATAATTTGTATTTTTATAATGTTTTATAGTTTTATAATGTTAAAGTTGGGCTCTGCAAAAAAGTTTGAATGTGATCTTCAAATAAAAAAATATTACATTTTTTGTTTAAAGTTCGTCAGCTAGTTTTAAAAAATCATTAACGAACCTGCAGCTGAAGAAACACCCTATTACATCTTCCTAATGCATCTCTGAAGCTTCAGGCCTCCGTCATTCCCTCGAAAACTCAACATATAATTTCCTCCTCACAGTGATTAGAGCAGCTCCAATTAAACGTGGTGCTGAGAAAATGTGTATGATTAACTATGATATTTCGATGACATTCTGCGCTAAACACTAATATCGCGCAAAGATATCTACAAGGAGAAAGGATATTAATCGCTAATGAAAGAGAATGGTGCGGCCCCTTTTTGAAATCACGCCAGCAGGAAAGGTGAAGGTATATCTAATTAGGTTTACTCAGGGATCTCTGATGGGAAGCTGTGCCGTACGTGAAGCCGGTGGAAATTGCTGCCATTACGTCGCAAAAGGCCAAAGCAAACTCAGCTAACCTTTGTGGGCTTTAAAGGACCTTCTGCGGATCAACAGTACTTACATTGTTTACACACTCGGCGCTACATTATTGCCACACTTCCGAAGCACAGTCAGCAGAAAGCAGACGCGATCGGGAGAGATTAAGTACAGCTGATTCACAGGATGTCACAGATTGGTTTAGAGAACGTCCTTCTATAGTGCCGTCCACAAACAGCAAACACAGTAGCTCTGTCCAATCAAACCGTATTGATTGGAGCAGAAAACACAGATTCAGGGTGACAATGGGGATAAATCAGTGGTATGAAACTGTATAATATTTATCATTCCATCCTCACTAAGCTTCTAAAAGAGAGAATGAAGAGATTCAGACTGCAGCATAATGTAAAGGTGTAAATAAACCTGGCAAATAAACCATTTATCTGATAAAAGAAAATAGTTTAAGGTGTTTACATTGATTCAGCATAACTGATGTGAGATTGTGCATGTAGACACTTTAAACTCTCAAATGATACGAGATGCTTTTAAGTCTGTCAAGATTATACGGAACGCTTGACAACCATCTTCTCCCCACCTGTTAAAACGTTTCACCATGATGTGGCGAATCAAGCCCTGACTGTTCCGAGGCAACCAGAGACTGAAGAGGGTGTTGTGTTCTCTCTCTGTCAGACTGACTGAATATATAAATGGAGAAATACAGACTTCCTAGTCATCTACCAATCACCATCCAGCTGATCTGAGCCTGCCAGCCCTCTTCAGGCTCAATCAGGGATGCAGATAATAATCACTCAGACGTTCAAGTAAACAGAGAAGTAACTGCACTTAAGACTTTGCATCTGAATATTGCAGTTAAGCATCCTCGACTGCTGTGTGCAAATGGACCGTGATTGATGAGTTCTTTAGGGTTTGTATCTTTTTATCATCAAATTGGACAAATAAATGAGGGCTGGTGTCATGATTGTGCGATTGTTGTTAATGTTGAGAATAACTATACCAAAAGGAAGGTTATATATATATATATATATATATATATATATATATGAAGACTTCAGATTTAAAAGCCTTTAAGTGCAATCTGAAATTTTCTTCTAAAATGAGCATTTTTTTTTTATCAAGCTTGTATATTTAGGTTCAGTAATTTCACTTTAATGACAATTAATAGGTAATTTTCGTTGCCATTAAAGTTAAATAACTGGACATAAACATACAAGCTAGATAAAAATGATCATTCTAGAAGAAAATTTCAGATGGCACTTAGAGGCTTTTGAATCTGAAGTCTTCATATACACACACACACACACACACACACACACACACACACACACAGATCAGGCACAACATTATGACCACCTTGCTAATATTGTGTTGGTCCCCCTTTTACTGCCAAAACAGCCCTGACCCGTCGAGGCATACTCCACCAGACCCCTGAAGGTGTGCTGTGGTATCTGGCACCGAGATGATAGCAACAGATCCTTTAAGTCCTGTAAGTTGCGAGGTGGGACCTCCATGGATCAGACTTGTTTGTTCAGCACATCCCACAGATGCTTGATTGGATTGAGATCTGGGGAATTTGGAGGCCAAGTCAACACCTCAAACTCATTGTTGTGCTCCTCAAACCATTCCTGGACCATTTTTGCTTTGTGGTAGGGCGCATTATCCTGCTGAAAGAGGTCACAGCCACCAGGGAATACCGTTTCCATGAAAGGGTGTACATGGTCTGAAACAATGCATAGGTAGGTGGTGCGTGTCAAAGTAACATCCACATGGATGGCAGGACCCAAGGTTTCCCAGCAGAACATTGCCCAAAGCATCACACTGCCTCCGCCGGCTTGCCTCCTTCCCATAGTGCATCCTGGTGCCATGTGTTCCCCAGGTAAGCGATGCACAGGCACCCGGCCATCCACGTAAATGTAAAAGAAAACGTGATTCATCAGACCAGGCCACCTTCTTCCATTGCTCCGTGGTCCAGTTCTGATGTTAAGTCCAGTGTTGGCGCTTTCAGCGGTGGACAGGGGTCAGCATGGGCACCCTGACTGGTCTGCGGCTAAACAAAACTGCGATGCACTGTGTATTCTGACACCTTTTTATCAGAACCAGCATTAACTTCTTGAGCAATTTGAACTACAGTAGCTCGTCTGTTGGATCGGCCCACACAGGCCAGCCTTCGCTCCCCACTTGCATCAATGAATCTTGGCCACCCATGACTTTGTCGCCGGTTCACCACTGTTCCTTCCTTGGACCACCTTTGGTGGTTCAGGAACACCCCACAAGAGCTGCCGTTTTGGAGATGCTCTGACCCAGTCGTCTAGCCATCACAATTTGGCCCTTGTCAAACTCGCTCAAATCCTTATGCTTGCCTATTTTTCCTACTTCTAACACATCAACTTTGAGGACAAAATGTTCACTTGCTGCCTAACATATCCCACCCACTAACAGGTGCCGTGATGAAGTGGCGGTTTCTTATTTATACAGTATATATGAAACTGACCTGCAAAGCTACCTAAAAACTATGCTCAGGTGTACCTGGACAAACGCTGTTTTAAACGCAAAGGGTGATCACACCAAATATTGATTTGATTTTGTTAAAAAGTCAATTGATAAATAAAATCTATTTATGACATTATTTTTTGAAAGCATCCTGACTTTACAGCATTTTTACACAAGTGCCTAAAACTTTTCACAGTAATGTAGCTTGGCAGGAAGGTTTCTTCAAGTGTTTTGGAGACGCTGATGCAGTTCTTCTGGATTTAGTGTGTCTCATTTCTGTTTCTTCATGTAATCCCACACAGACTCAATGACAGTGAGATCAGATCTCATTGTGGAGGACCGGCTGTTGTCAGACTCCTTGTGCATACAAAAATCTCACTGGATTATTACAATTAATGGCAAAAGGAATGTTTGAAAACGTAAACGGATATTTCCTACAGACACACTACAGCAAAATACATAAATAACTGGCTTAAAATAATTTTTTGGGTGAAAACACCAACATGCCTAAGACTTTTGCACAGCAGTGTATATATGCACCTCACAAAACTAATACCGTACGCCTGCTATTGTACTTTAACTCTCGATCGACTGTTTCAACAACCTCAACTGTTGTCTGCTCGACAGAAAAACAACTCAGCACATGAGCCTGAGCGGGATTCTGCTGCAAATGTGTGTTTTATGGCATTTATTAAAAGTGAGAGATGTTAGCAGATCATTAAGCTATCAAAATCTGCTTCAAAGCTGCGGATGAAAAGTGTCATGAGTTCATCTGACTAAACGCACACTCTGTATAGTGTTCGGGAACGACTTGTAGGGTGTGTTCAGGAACGAGACGTAAAATCAACCAAGCTGTATTTCCACCGGGATCACAGATCAAAGGGAAAAGGCAAAAAAATGCTGCACTTCACTCTGGGAGCGATTTGACTAACCTTGATCGTGAAGTTTTTATCATTTCATATTGATCTTGTAAAAACACACTCTGTCTTCTTATCTGCAGAACACAGCACTCTTTCAGATGATTTCATCATATCATTTATTATTATCTGAAGATGAAATATTAACAAAAGCAGAAATCCACTTGGTGGGATGTGAAAGATGTCGAATTGTGTCTTTTTTGGGTACTTGCACATGCAAAAACACAGATACGCCAACATAAAAACATATCTCTGAACGCATGCAAGCACACAAGACAGAAAACTGGCATGATTCACATGCGCAAACTCTCTTATGAACACGAACAAACAATGATAAAACGCACAGTGCTACGGTCAGCTATGTAGAAAGACAAACATTTGATTTTGGAGGGACACATCTGTTTGCACAGCCTATTAAATGACAATGAGGGGCATCGTTAGCTGGCAACTACAGTAATGAACCTCTCTCGAAATGCCACGCCAGCAATATTCCACGCCAGAAAAAGCCATCCACAACTAAAGAGCTTCCACTTATTATTTTATTTTGACCCTTTAAAACTCTTTTATTCTGTCAGGTCTGGGAAAGTCACCCGTTATACAAATGCATAAAATTTGAGCAATTGTTCACATGCTCCTTGTGCTATAGAGCAGAGTAGGACTCTGCGCAAATATTTGAGTACGTGGAAGTGACAGCAGTGATCAATCATGAAAACACAATAAATGTGTAATTTAAAAAACAAAACATGAAATTTGTAACTACATAGGCCTAGTTATTTATGGAGACATTTTGGGTGGTAATAAAAATAGTCTGATTGGTATTGCAACTCTACATGGACAATGCAGACTTTCAATGCAGCAAAAACACCATGAAAGTACATATGATTTGTGTACTATTATATATCACATATTATTTACTATATGTATATATAAATATACTATGCGTGTATCAGGGTGTCTACAGATTTAAGACTTTTTAAGACCTTTTTAATGCCACTTTGAATTAAATTTAAGGCCAAACCTGTGATGGAAATACACATTATATTGCATACGTATATGTAATATTTAACCTAAGTAATTGAAATAATTTAATATAAACTACTTGTTTATTGAACTAAAATCAATGTAACATTTGCAATCGTGAGAATATTCAGCAAAATAGCTCCCGTCAAGTTATGTTACTTAACTATATCACGTTATAAATAAATAAAAAAAATCAACATTTTGAAATTTTACCTCAGTATGTTTATTCTGTGAGCTTTTTTATGTGTGCCGTTATGCTCATTTGTTTTGATTTCTTATTATAAAATCTATCACAGAGACAAGCAGCGCGAGCCTCAACAGCGTTACCAGAAACAGCCTACATTATCAATAGCTGTTTATGTAATAGAATCTGAATCATTCTTGCGATTCGATGCCTCACTGGTTATTTGACGGACATTAGGTCCGTCAGACTGGAGAAATTTTAGCGGTAATGTGACCAGAAATATTTAAGACCTATTGAATCTGAATTTAAGACATTTTAATACTTTTTAAGGGCTTTTATTAGGAAAACTTTATTTAAGACATTTTAAGGACCCGCGGCCACCCTGGTGTATGTATAAAATGTGAGTCATTATTCATTGCTAATCTTCCCCTCTATCAGAACTCTCAAACTGCAATTGTGATTTAAAAAAATATGACTGTATCATCACTGGTATCATTGACGCAAAAAACACTTGATGGCTTCTGAAGACTCTAGGCCTTTTCTAAATACCTACACTTTCGGTCTTGGCTACTTGAGAGTGTGTGAATGCAACAGGAAGTAGGTGTGCAAGTCTGTCCCAGGTGTTAAAAACCCCAAAACGTAATGCCACTGACGCACACTAAACCCACACTATCTCGAATGGCGCTTCCGAGTGGTACTGAACATTTGGACCAAATAAAGGAAACGCGTCATGCAAGTAGACAAGTGGTCAAGTGTGAGTATGTGGACAGGACCTCTGAACACAGCACATGGGTAATATGGACTATGTTTACAATGTTTCTTTGTACTTTATGAAGCCTTTTGGGCATCTGTGGTCACAACGAACTTGTATGGATAAAGAGGAGATCAAAGGAAATAAATCAAGCAAGCTCATTTTGTGTTCCACAAACAACTATACAGGACCAGCATACAGACTTGGAACAATGTACACAACACAGGATGAGAAAAACTTAAATTTGCAATTTAATCCCAATGGCCCAAGAAGTTCATCTGAGGCATGTGTACATTGACCATCACCCTCCATCCCACTCATCTGATTAATCTGTCGAGCTCTCCAAGTGGTCGAAATGACCATAATGCACATGCCCAGTATTTAGGTGAGCTTCCTGGATGACAAAAGAAGTGTCTCTACAGTCAGACTGATGAATGTTCAGCGCTGAGATTATTAGAGCAGAATTGTGCTAAGGTGTGTAAAATCAGGCTCCGGCAGGCTAGCGCAGCACAGACTTTGTTTCTCATTTTGTGAAGCACAGATGTAGCGTATTCACTTGAGACTTGTTCAGCGAGAGAAGAAAAAAGCAGGAAAAAGGGAGAGAGAGAGAGAGACAGACAGGCAGAGAGAGAAGAGATAAAAGATGAGGAGACTAAAATATGCCCTGATGGAGTGTGAGTGTATATGGGGCCAAAAGCCTATCCAGACACTGAAAAAAAAAAGAAAAAGAAAAAGGACAGACTTTATTGGCATTTCTACTGCCATTCAGTTCGATCTCCACCACAATCATTCTCACTCTCTCTCTTTGAATGCAAGACCTTGGCTGTTGTCCTCCCATTCTGGCACGGCTAACGCCCTTTTCACGAGAGAAGGAGAGCAGAGAGGGGGATAAATAGAGAGCGTCTTTTAGCTGCCGCATGTTCGTCACCTCTGAGCTGAAGGACAGTGTTGAATAGTCTTGCAGGGGGGTGTGAAGACAGACAGACTGCAGAGGATTAGAGACTGTCTGTCTCTACTTCTGTCCTCTGCCATCCACTAGCATCTCTCTCTCTCTCTCATACACAGTTACAGGCATACAGTCGAGATGATGACAGTAATACATCAGAGTGTGAGATTGTCTTGTGCTGCAGTGGAGGGAACAGGAAGTGATGTGATTGTCGTTTTATTTTGTGTTTAACACATTGGTCCTTTCCTCCAACGCCATCACTCTGTGTTTAAAGGGGGCAGTTTTCCATTTATTGATCGAGAGTCAAAGTAGAGAGAGAACAGGGAATGATGGGGGAATAGGGGGTGAAATTGAGACAACACCACTGAAACTCGAACTCTAGTGTTCCACATGAGCACACTGATATAACAATACATCTTCGAGGCTCATTAAATAATTAATAAATAAATAAATAAATAATAATAATGATAATAATGATGATGATGATGATGATGATGATGATAAATGGTTATCTTCTCAAAACAGACCAAATAAATAATACATAAATAAACTTGACTTAAATTGTTATTAAATACAAACAATTCTAAATCAAATAAATAAATAATTATAAAAATTACATCAGAAAATGTTTTATTAAACTTGTCATTTAAATCGTTAAGTTGAACTGTTATGACAAAAATTTTGTATTAAATTTGTCACTTAAATTCTAATTCAATGTAACTGTCATTGTGATTATATATATATATATATATATATATATATATATATATATATATATATATATATATATATATATACATACACACATTATTATTATTTTTTTATTAAATTGAATGATTAAATATTGAAATATGAAATACAAAAATGCAAAATTTAGAAAAAGACACATATCTTAAAAAAAAAAAATCATATCCTATATGTCATTAAAGTTGTTGAATTGGAACATTAAAAAAATATATATTTTTTAGTGATCTAAGGACTGTGATCTTTATATATCGGTTTCAGCCATTGAAACCCATGACTCAATGTGGCTGGAGCATGTGTGCAAACAACCAGGCCACAGCACTGACCATTCACTGCATTTCCATTTGCCCTTTATCTTTACAAACAGAGAACGAAACGTTCAGAAAAAGAAAAAAAACCATTCATTTAAAACATCAATCTTCAAAAACTATTTTAAATGTCTCTCTCTCTGCCTTCCCATTACCGTCCAGTTGAACCACTTAATTTCGGTGGAAGCTTCAGCCACGTAAAGTAATTGCTGTGAGGCTATTAAAACCGGTGACCCCCACGGCACCTCGTTTAGCTGAAGATACCATTGGAAAGAAAAAAAAATTAACAAGGGGGACATGAATAAACAAAAAGACAATCGCACATATTCCGACCGGCAAGTAAACAAAAGCGAAACACATCTGCAAGCGGCTATTGTTGCTGCGCTATTGTGAGGAATCTCTTTGAAAAGCGTGCAAGATCTTTAATGGAAATGGCTGGTTGTTGACGACAATGTTTGGCATTTGGTGTTTACCAGCGGTGTGTTTAATGGCAGCTAGTCTCATTTCCGACCTCGCTGCACTTTGCTACATCCGCAAGGGTTTGAGAATAATAGTGTTTCTTTCCCACTAGGGGCTGAAGCTTGCGCTAAACAGACGCTCTCCACCTTCACTCCGACCTGCCTGTTCTCTCAAACACAGTTTGGGCTCTCCAGAGAGCCATGGCTCCTCGAAAACCCTCTCTGCCCCCTTCGTTCCTATAGATACGGACACTATGCCCTAAGGGAGTATTTACAAGAGCATGTGCGAGCACCCAGATGGGGGCATCAGGGGACAGGCGAAACAGAGAAACACAAGAAAGTGTGGATCAAAGTTCACAGAGTGTATTTGTTAGATGCTCTGATCTCCACTTCAAAAAAGAAAACACGTCTTTTTGGGATTGGAGGCCAACTTGACATTTAGAAATGCTCTGTTTGGGTGAAACGGACGATTTGTGATCACCTGTGAACTGTTTTTGACTCGAGGTTGTGAAGTAGTTAAATAAAAAGCTTAGCCGCTAATCGTGCGAAAAGGAAGATTGATCACTGTGACTTATAAGGCTGTTCTGATAAAGTTCTGAGGCTGTCAAGAGGGGGGTTGAGTGTGTGTGAGTGAGAGAGGGAAAAAAACAGCGATGCACACCTTACAAAAACAGACACGCACAAGCTCACCTTTAAAATATGACCGATATGGATTAAAAGGCAAATCTCGGGTTGAAAGATTAATACCGTCCACTTGATTTCCACAACCTGCCCATCTGGGAGCGCTGAAAGCCACTTATACAGCATAAAAGACACAGCGCTGCTCCTCGGCCTCTTCATTCAGCCCACACAAAGGCCACTCAAGGCTAAGAATCTCTCTCGTGGCTTTCAGGAGGATGCTATACCTGTGAACACTGTAGCATGAAGCTGCTAGCTATTTCTCTGCATGTCTCTCTGTGTCTGCTTCCTCTTTCTCTTTTCGCCTGCTCTGCTCTCTCTCTCTCTCAGGCTGTCCGTTAAAGCTGCGCTCACCTTTATAATGTCCTCATGAGAGGCATCGCTGCTAAAGCCACACAGTAAGACTGGGATAAGAGCTGGATAAAGCAGACACAACACTCTATGACCAAAGACCACCTTCTCCTCAGCTCATTTCTCCTTTCTATACTTTTCTTATTTCCTTTTGTTCTCTTTTCTCTCTCTCCTCATTTCTCCTTTTTCACTCTTCTCTCCTCCATTAATTTCTCATTCGCTCTCCCTTCGTTTCTCATTCGCTCTCCACATTTCTCTTTTCTCCTCGCCTCATTTCTCCTTTCTTTACATCTCCTCTTCTCATTTTTCTTCTCTACTTCCCTTTGTTTCTCCTTCACACTCCCTATAGATCCTCTCCTCCCCTTATTTCTCCTTCAAGTTCACCAATTCTCTTCTTAATTTCTCATTCCCTTGTTTCTCCTTCATCCTTCCCATCTCTTCTCTCAACCCTTATTTCTCCTTCTTTCTTTATTTCTCATTCCCTCTCCCAATTTCTCTTCTCTCCTCCCCGATTTCTCCTTTATGCGTCCAATTTCAGTTGTGTCCTTCTCTTATTTCTCCTTGTTTCTCATTCTCTCTCCCTATTTCTCTCATCTCCTCCCAATTTCTCCTTTATGCTTCCCATTTCACTTCTGTCTGCCTCTTATTTCTCCTTATCTCCTCATTTCTCATTCTCTCCCCCTTTTTCTCTTCTCTCATCTCCTGATCTCTCTTCTTTTCACCTAATTTATCATCCCCCCTCGACATTTTCCTCATCTCCTCCCCTAATTTCTCCTTCAAGCTCCTAATTTCTCTTCTTCTTCCCTGATCATTTCTCACACCTTCACCTCCTCCTCTTTCTCATTTCTATTTTCATCGTCTAATTTTTCTTGTCTCATTTCTTCTCCCTATCCTCATTTCCCTTTTCATCGTATCTTCTCTTCTCTCTTCCTCTCACTTTCCCTCTCTATTTCCTCATTTTCTTCTTTTAACCTCTTATCTCCACATTTCTCATCATCTTTAAGTGAACAAGTAAATGTGTTTGGAGTAATCACACCTATATGCAAAGACAAAACATCCCCCCAAATCCCTGTAAGGTTCCACTAAGCTCATTCTTTCTCAGAAAAAAAGTCTCACAAATAAAGTAACAGAAACCTCGCTCAGGTGAGCAATAACCTCAAGTCCAGTATATCATAAGTCTGAAGGTATTGTGCATTTCTCACAAGCCTGCAGGCGTGAGCGAACATGACCGAGAAACACTCCACCCTGCGCATCCAATGGTAAATGTCGGACTAATCAAATAGAGTCGATGGATTGGCTGCAGCGGAAATCGCTGCTCTTTTATTGGACCATATTAGCCTTGACCTTCAGGGCTCAAATGAAACGTCCTTGAAGATATAATGCTATAATGTAACACGCAGCACAGGGGCTCCTCTACTCATACAGAAAACTCACGCTTCAATGTCTTCAGAGCACAACTGTGAACTGCATGACTACCGGCACAGTCTAACTGAAGGACATTCATAATAACAACATTACACACACACGCAAAACCACAGATACACACAGACAGAAAACAAATGGGCACTTACCTCTATGTCTATTTGTAGTTTTATCAAACATAAGCATTGCATCTTCTACCTGTAAGAGAACAGAGAAGAAAATATTAGTAATGCCAAATGTACCAGTGCTTTCTTTGACATTCACCCTTGAATAATAAAAAGACATGTAACAATACATGAAATTATTCCATTACATTTTTTGAATATTGCTTACTTGAATAATTACTTTTCACAAGTATCAACAGAATATAACAAGTTCCTTTAAAGGGGTAGAAGTATTACAGTCCAGTTTAATGGACAGCAGATTCTGATGACGAAATGAACACTTTATATAAAAAAAATGTATAATGTACTACTTTATTCTAATAAGCTAAAAGAGCAGTTTCAACCAGTCAAAGCTGGATTGCTAGGACTCCCGGCTTGGTACGCTGGTTTTAGCAATTAGACTAGCTTAAACCAGTTAAGACCATCAAACGATTTTAGGTTGGTTCAAGTAGTTTTTTCAGCAGGGACTGTGCATGTTAATTTTTGCTTTGCTGTCTAAATGGGTATCAATGATCCTAACTTTCTGTGGCATTTGAGGTATTCAACAACAGATATTATTAATACGTTATGCACCACTACTTAGATAACCACTGGAGCCTAAAAGCATTTACACACACACGCAGATCTGAAGCTGCTCATGGCCATGTTCTGTGAGGAATGATATCTCTCAACGGACCCAAGGGTACCATCCTGTCTGACCCTGACAGAGGCCTGCTCATCCTTGAGGAAAACCCTGTCTGCAAGGGCACACTTCAGAGTGCATCCAGCCATAGCCCTCAAAACACACACACACACACACACAGACATCCAACAATACGCCTGATCATGCTCGTTTCTGCTCCTTTCACATTACAGACATGCACACATATTAATAAATGCAAAAAAAAAAGTGCATGCCATGCCAGACGTACCCACGCACACTCCACTACTCCTTGCAGAGGTCTCTGAGATTATCCCTAAAGTACAGGCGGTTGGAAAAACACCTTCCCTCCACAAAAGGAGCCATCAGTCACTCGGCCCCATAGAGAACAATAGAGCTGCTAGCTTTAGAGTTCCTCATCACCCTCAATCACTTCCAATAAAGATCATACTGACTGGTGCTCTCATACAGGCTGAGGGAAATCTGTTATCCTCTGCTATCACTCACTGCATATTTATGTTCCTCTAAAAACGGTGCTTCATGTTCAGAGGAACACGTTTCATAAATGACCACCGGAAGCATGGGGTTATCTGAAAGTAAGTTTCTTCTTTAGGATTTAGCCTCATCTGCAATTTAAAATAAATAAATTATAATAAATAAATGAATCAACGTACAATAATTGCTGATTAAAGGGAAAAAAACCCCTGTATTTTCCATGCTTTTGGAAATATTTGATATCTATCTTGATATTTACATTTGCCCTGAAATGTTTTTTTTTATTATGTTTTAATCAGAGCAATCATAATACAAATGTTTTTCAGTAAATTAATAATGATATATTATTAAATAATTATTTAATTTGTTATTTAATAAATTTTTTGATTATTATTATTATTATTATTATTATTATTATATTATGATGAAACATACTGTTTATTCTTATAAAAAAAAGTCTTTGGAAACCAAATTGTTGGTTTCTTGATAATACTGGTTTTCTATTGCGTAGTATTTTTAATTAATACATAGCATCTAACGTAAATTTTATGTGAACATAAATGGATTTTTCGGAGAAACTACTAGCACTAACAGTGAGATTCTAAGAACCATGTAATATTGTAATGTGGGAATATAAACCATCATGCCTGCCTTTCACAATCACAGTGATTTATGCTGGCTCTGTAATTATGTTGTCCCTGCTGATTGACGCAAGTTCATAGGCCTGTAGCAGGAGCATTTAGTTTTGTCCAGAAAGAGGAGAGACCCTTGACTACAGCTGCACTAAGGCATGATGGGAGGAGACAGCCCTATACTCAGGCTCATATGTAACTGTCTCTCCTCATAACCAGCCTAAAGTCTCTCTTTCCTGCACCCTCCCTCCATCTTTTCCTTAGTCTTTGGCACAAGAAGTCTGAGACCATTAGTGATATATACAAGTAATCTAAAAAGTTGCATCTGCCTGTCTGTCTGTCTGTCTGTCTGTCTATCTCACATATATTATATTACATTATAGTACAGATTATAATCACAATCTAATATAATCTATAATAAGTATAAAATAAAATAAACACTGATAATAAGACAAGTTTAAATTTAAAGTGTAATATATGATTATAATATAAGTTTAATTCTTTTGCGTCAAAATGTATATTCTCAAAAGCTCTTCCGTTATACTCGATGACCTCATGCACAACTTCACACTTCCAGTCCTGCTTTGCTGCCTTGAAACCACCCTGACCCATTCAGCCTTTCAATAAGGGGATGTGTATTCAAGGATAGATTCAGCCTGCCAGTGGCCATCAGATTGTGGGATAAGAAGCTCTTGAGGGCACACAATATACAGACACGGCACAAAGGTGAGCGTGGTCCCACACCCAGTCTGTGCCTAATCGTAGGTCCGCTCTCTCCTCCTTCTGTGAAAGAAAGGCCTGAGGGATAATAGCTGTCTCGTCTGTATGTAAGGGGGCCGGGCAGCCCTCACAGATAACAGTCCTGCTTTTATATTCGCTGAGAGAAATGAGGTAAAAAGGGCCGACTAGATTCATGGAAAAGAACAGAAAGCTCTTCTTAGAGTTCGTCCTATCTAGTAACGCAGCAGGGGAGAGGAAAGGGCATTTCAAGCCCTCTTAGAGGGGTGGCAGAAGGTTCCGGAGAGTCTGCGAGGCTAATGGCGCTTGCATATGCGACGGTGGCGCATTTAAAATGGCCTTGACCTTTACTTGTTAGCTTTTGTGCCTATGCCCGAGACTCAGAGGGGCCGCGGGAGTGGCGGGACCCCAGGCTAGCTGCGCGCCGATCGATGCGAAACAAGTGGCCTTACAGCGCTCTGATGTGGTGGGGAATTAATTTGCCGACCGCAGCGACTGGAAGGACGCGGCGGCACACGGTGCAGGATGGCAAATTGTGCAAATTCTCGCAAGGCCCAAGGGGATGGTGCCATTAAAAGCCCCCCGGCACACCCTAGGTGGTCGAGCTACTTTACCATTAAACACCATTACTGATAATTGACTGAACAAGTGGCCTTTTTACTGGCCGTCCTTAGCTTGGTCAGTAGCTAATATGCGCTGTGCACCCGGCACAATGAGTAAATGCCACGCTAATGCCTGTTTTATGACAGGCATGGAAGGGGCAGGTCCTGTCTGAGTGTCGATAAAACTGCGTTTAAATGTAGTTTGCCAAAGCCAACTGTAGCTTGCCTTGAGATTTATGCTTCTTATTAGCAGGGGCCGTACATTCAGCCCTCTGAGACACAGCGCTTTATGGGCTTTTATAGCGGGACTGTTATGAAGAAAAGCACACGGGTGTTGTGACCTCATATTGCCAGAGAACACAACATGCATTGGAGTTAACCAGGGGCCAAACACTAACTGACCTCAAAACAACAGGCAAAAACATGCTTGCAACTAAAGTAAATCATTTCTGCATCAATAGAGTCACCCAAAAAAACAGAAAGAAAAAAAGATTGTTTTCAAATGCACTCACCCTGTTTGCCATTGGTAGGGTAAAGAGATGCGTTTGTCTTTCTTTGTTGGGGGAATCAATCTAGAAATGGCTCATTTATATAGATTACATACAAATATAAACAAATAAAAGCACAATATTTCAAAAAGGCAAAAAAAAAAAAAAAAAAAAAAAAAAAAAAAGGCAGCTCTCAAGAAGCTAAATGGCTAGCTCACTGCTATAAACTTGATGCAGTTAAGATCGGTGGGTTCTTGTATGGCAGCTGTGCAAAACTGCTTGACAACATGTTTTCATTTAAGTAAGAAATATAATTGGAAAGTCTGTGGGGCCATTTTTTTATTAACTGTGGAAGGTATCAGCGGGAGGACAGGGGGGAATACAAGCCGGCGGAAGCGCAGTCAGACAGGGGGAGATTGTGTTTACATGTAGGCGAGGGATGGCGAGAACGCAATCCAACACTTGGTTAAATTCACTCAGCCGCCAGGGAGTGGAATCTACCACCTGCCATATCACCGTTCACTAAATCTCAGGCAGTAAGGAAAGAAAAACAGACTCCACCTTTCTCCTCATGTCAAACAAACGTGTGCGTGTCTGTCACACCATGGCAGAAATCTCCAAAACACATGCTGCAAAAATTTTTAATCAGACACATTGAATTATTTATCAGGGGACAAAAGCATCAGTGGGTTTTCTGACTCAAAGCATTTACAGAAAACTGAGAGGATGGGAAATACAGACCGACAATTTCACACAGTTTCAAAAAGAGTTTCCAGCAGAGCCTTTAATGGCATTCTTACAGTGCATTTTAAATGGAAATTCAACATTCAACAAATAAAATTATACCTATCTATCTATCTATCTATCTATCTATCTATACTATATATATATATCTATATCTATATATATATAAATATAAAAAAAAAAAAAACTGGTAGCCCACTGAAGCTAAGCAGGGCTGAGCCTGGTTAGTACCTGGAAGGGAGACCTTCTGGGAAAAACCAGGTTGCTGCTGGAAGAGGTGTTAGTGAGGCCAGCAGGGGGTGCTCACCCTGTGGTCTGTGTGGGTCCTAACGCCCCAGCGTAGAGATGGGGACACTATACTGTCACAGAGCACCGTCCTTCGGATGAGACGTTAAACCGAGGTCCTGACTCTCTGTGGTCACAAAAAATCCCAGGATGTCTTTCGAAAGAGTAGGGGTTTAAGCCCGGCCAAATTTGCCCAGTGGCCTATGTCCATCATGGCCTCCTAATCATACCCATATATATATACACACTAATTAGCTTCATCACTCTGTCTCCTCTCCACCAGTAAGCTGGTGTGTGGAGGGCGTTCTGGCGCAATATGGCTGCCGTCGCATCATCCATGTGGATGCTGCACATTGGTGGTGGTTGAGGAGATTCCCCCTTCTATGTAAAGCGCTTTGAATGGCGAGAAAAGCACTATATAAATGTAATGAATTATTATTAAATATACATAATATCATACGAGTAGCTGTGCGATATCGCTCTACATCAGCACGGTTGTGATCTGGCTGTGGGCCGCAGGAAGTTACCATTGGAAGTTATTGCAAACAGTCGTTGGTGTTTCAAAGTGAGTTTTGAGTAAAGGCATAGGATTAATTGTATAAATTGTCTTGTGTAGCTTGATGCTAATTGTTGCTCTACTGCTCCTGCTGCACAGGTGCAGATATATTTCATGATGTATTTTCCCAAAAGAATTTCACATAAGTTCGTAAGAAAAGTTTTGTTTTGTTTTCTAGAAAGACTATTTATAACAGGTGGATAAATGTATATTAGGATCAAATCGATGTGAATGGGAAAGACATAATGACAGAATAAAGTCTAATAGCCTCTGAATAAAAACAAAAGAATGATGATAAAATAATAATGAAGATTAGGTCTCATATACCCAGCAGAGGTCGAGTCTGAAGGAGTGAGAACAATAGAAACATGAGTTGGGCAGTTCGCCACATCAGACATATACTGCAAGGGAGCTTATAGGGGGCAATATTTTTTTTTATTAGCCTTTAAAAAAAAAAAAAAACATGGTCTTAGAAAAGATTTCATAAATGTCATATTTTTAGAGATAACATCTTCAGATTTGAAATGAAGCATGAGCACACTTGTGACTTCAGCTTCATTGTGTTTCTATGTTGCTACACCACAACCACATCATATTTTTATACATTTAAAAATATATTCTTAATATTTTTATGTTTGAGCTTATACTGTATACAGTCTTGATCTGTAAACGCCCAAGTGTTGGCTTTCTAAATATTTCTTGGTTATGTGTCTATTCAGAATGACTTTTTATAAACCTTTTTATTTTGGATATGCCATTTATGCCACACTTGCCAAAATGGGGGGTGCAGAGAAAGGGGTTAAAACCCCTATTTTATGTGGAACTACTTCCTTCCGCCACTGATTCAAATGAAGTTGACAGTTTAACAGTTGAGCCCAAACCTCTGTTACTAATTCTAAAACGTCACTTGGGAACTAGCAACGAAGGAACGCAGAGTCACTTGATTGAAGCTTACTGTATTCTGTAGAGTATAATGAGAGAGAGATCGACTAAGCGAGTGCATTACCTGTATCTAGCCGATTTTCTTCTGGTCAATCATATTCATAATCACAAAATTTGAATGTCCGCTGAGGAAAGCGATATCTGTCTTTGTCCTTTTAACAGTTAAGAGGATTTCCCATGACAGCGCTAGTCAATGCATTTGTAAGTTGCGTCTTATTGTTTACAACCTTGTTTCGTCCTATCAATATAAAAGACTTTGCTACTGACTCGCTTATAAAGACAGCCTTTGCTACCATATGATGGTGTAATAATGTCACTTTTACTGAAGTTGAAATCACAATCACATACGGACCCTTTCTCAATAACAAATATGCCGTGGTATTTACATAAAATATTATTTATTGAAAAATATTTTTTAAATAAACTATATTTGCCATTATAAAAGTATAAGAAGTTTGTAGAATAGGAAATAGACAAGCAAACAGTTCAGTCAAAAGTATAAAAGCAGTACTTGTTATAGTAGCCAACAGGATTTCAGTTAAATAAAAATATAAAGTTATGAAACTTAAGTTTGCCCTTAGCCAAATCGATTTGCTCTGGAATATGTAAGAGATTAATAAGACCAAAGATTGCCCGTTTGATATACCCAAAAATAATAAACAGTATAAGAGCCAGCGGCCGATTCCTGAAGGACTGGCCGAGATAATGCTGTTCTCAGTGGGTACATAAGCGCTGAAAAGCCGCTGGGGGCCTGGAGCTCACATCTCAGAAAATGTCTAAACAAATTGTCAAATAGCCACTATGTTTATAAAAGAGTTGCATATTTGAGGTCTAAATAACTACATTCTCGCCTAAAAAACTCTTAAAATTTCCTTCCGTGACACAACAACAATAAAATGAGTAAACTTATGGTGTTTGTTCGTCTGCCATGACACTCGCTGTAAGAGAAATGCTGCAAGCAAAGGGTGACACAAACAGTGAAACGGTTCCCGTGGTGATACTGGTAGAATATCGCATGGCTGGAAAAGGATCTCAGCCAATCAGACTTGATAACCAAAACAAACTGTTTTATACACAAACACAAACACAAACACACACAATACATACATACATACATACATACATATACATACATACATACATATACTTTTTTTTAGCCACTGACTTTCTTTTAAGAAATGAGAATTTCATGAGAGAAATCCTGTTTTAACAAACTGTGTTTCCAACAACTATTTAACATCTTGAGATTCAGCGACAAACACAAACAACCTGCTATACTGACAAATTATCTGGCCAAAAGCGGTAAACCAGATGAAAGAGTCCAAGTAAACATGTCTCTGCAGATTCAGGACACACAGGTGGATCAATAGCACATTTGTTACATGAGCGAGAAGTCTGAATGCATCTCAGCGCCTGATCATACACACGCACGTGTGTTTACGCGAATGTGATCGAGCAAACAACCCCGGCGATCAAAAATAAACAGTGGCGGACGAGGAAATGGATATTCAAAGGCAGGTCTTCATTTAGCACCACGGCTGGGTGGAAGGGGAGACATTTATTTGCATAACGGAATTGGAAGTGACAGTCAGCGTCGGCTGCAGAATCTAGTCCCTCATCTACCGCAGACACCCTCCAGCTCACGGCTCTCCGCTCTCCGTTCCCCCCCCCCCCCCCCTCTTCTCATTTGTTATTGCACTTTTCTTTAGCTGGAAAAATCAATGCTTAAGAAGCCAGACTCTCTTTTCCGCTCAAGGACGATGGATCGGGTTTCGGCAACGCTAATTTTGAGGAGTCACTTTCTTTTCATTCGTAATTTCGCACTGATCTGGCCGGTAACTGAGTGGAGAGCAATCGCTCGTGGCCGTGTCTTGAGCGCATGCTTCATTCGCTTTTAGCACTGGTGATTAAATGCACTGCTCTGGGCTACACTCATGCTGGCAGAAAAACAATGCAATTAATGTACACCGGATCAAAACAACACAATAAAAAGAAAGGATGGACTTTAAAATAAAGCTCTCCTGGTGTTCAGTGTAAAAAAAAAAAGACACTCAATGCTGTCTGAGGAAATTCTTTTCTGCGATCAGATCATATTTTACATTTTCCCTTCTGAAAATAAAGATTACCACAACCTTTAAAAACGCCAACAATCTGTCCTCGCTTGACAAAGTCACTTAGATTCTGAAAACATTTGGCCATCCAACCACCAAAAGCCATTTAAGAATGAAGTCGCTGCAAGTGCTGCCTCTAAGGAGACATTTTCCCATTTTCCCAAGGAATGGGCATTTGTGGTTAAGGTTCACCAATCCATAATTGATGAGAATAGCTGCTCTGATATATCAAAAGCATTAAAACACAGGTCTAAACCTGATATTTATTACCTTCTGATGTCAAATGTCTACACCTGCAGCTCTGATAACTCATTTCAGGTCCACGTGACAAAACGCTGGTGTGAAAAGGGAACATATATATTTGACAAACAACAGGTCCTTTATGAGGTGGGGGATCACCACACTGTTTTTGCTGGGTGGATAAGCAGTGATTTCAGTTCCAGTAGCGTAGACTCCAGTAGATTCGCTCATGCGGCAAATCTGTTTTCAGTGACTCTCTGCGGCGCGGACATCTACTTAAAAGGCAAAAGACCAACACAAAGAGACAGAAAAACCACCACCTGCAGCTCAGGACGGAGCTCCAGACATGCTCCCCAAAATCTAGGGCCCGGACATCACTCATCGCGGCAGATTACTCCATGCCGTTATCGACTCATCGTCGCTTCGCCGTTGTCACGCTGAAGAGGCGTGATGTAAATGTATGTAAATCCACGCTCTTAACTGACAGTCTAAAGATGAGGAACAGATGAGATTAGGTGCAGAGGATCGCTTTCCGCAGGAAGCCCCCCCGATAAGCTCATTATGCCCTTAAAAGGTTTAATTATCAGAGCCATTGCGTATGAACATTGCGTACAGAGCTTTGGATTGAAATCCTGTGTAAATCCTGGCATCTAGCAGTGTCTGTCAGCGAGAACCAGAAACAATCTCAATTTATTTACTAGACACTAATTAATGCGTGAAAGCAAAAGCTGACCGATTTGTCTAACGACGTTGTGACCTTGAGAAACATTGTGATCCATTCTTAGACGTACATTATTCTTGTCATATCTACAATACTTCTGATACACTGCAAATCAATAAACAACTCGCTCATTTACTTAGAGGCGAAGTGTGTCATTTCTGCATGATCAAACAGAACTGCAAAAATAATTACTGGTTTCAAAGAGAAACTCCCCCGTCTGTCATAGGTGGTGCAAACAAATAATCCCACTCCAAACTTATACCATTGGTTGAACCAATGTTCTTAGGATGCTCAAACATGACTGGGAGAATCAATCTGAAAATGGCTTACTTATAGCTGACTCTGCATATTATGTTGGGAATATAGAAAACAATTACAATGAAATTGTAATGAAAGTGAACTTAAATTTGATTAAATATTTATGTTTTTTTTAGCACAGACCAGGGGTGCCCAATCCTGTTTCTAGAGATCTACAGTACTGTACCTTCCTGCAAAGTTCAGCTCCAACCCTGATCAAGCATAACTGAACCAGCTTATTAAGATCTTCAGGAGCACACGCTAATTACAGAAAGGTGTGATGGACCAGGGTTGGATCTTAACTTTGCAGGTCCAGGAACAGGATTGGGATACCCTGGTATAGACAGACAGATAGTTACAATTTTAGATGCATGTAGTTATCGACCAAAATTGGGAAAATATCATGATAAAAACCTTGTACTTATAACGTCAACCCCCTAGATGGTAATGATTCAAGACAGTCTCACCTCAGCGAGAACCTCTGCATAGGATATTTTAACAGTGGATGACGTCTAGACTCTGTATCACAGGACACCAGTTGATTCAGTGGAATTGCGAGTTGTCAAACATGACTCACTGTCTCTTCTGGTGAAGCACTGCATGTGACGTAATCTGATCTGGAAACATGACCCCTTTGCCGTTTCTATAGCCAAGAAAACACTGAAGCAGACCTTCTTTTTGTTAACATCTTCAAGGGCAGCAACCAAACATTAGGCATAACGGTCCAAGAACTCTCTGGAACAAGTATCAGATTTTCGCTTGCAAATACTAGAGAATAATCCAACCTTCTCAAGATGCTGTAAAGTAAGAGACCTTCTTTAAGTGATCCGCTGCCTTATTCACAGATTAAAAGAAGCTCCAGTGTAAATAAATAGTCTGAACAGAAAGTTGCTTGTTCCAGTATCGTTTATTTCCTGCAGACATGGAAATGCGCAAGAAATGCGAGATTTGGAGTGTGCAAACACTGTCAATGTGTGGTGCACTTGAGAAGGTGACAACAGGGGGCTTGGCACAGATTGCTGGCTCCTGTATGAGTGCTCAGGGAAACAAAGCTTCCACTGCATATCAACTACCTCTTAACACAACTGCACCGACAGCGCTCAAGTGTTGCAATAAACCAAAAAGCTACGAAAATACAACGGACCACACATTCATTCTTTCTGTTCCTGCCTCATGAGAGCTTTCTGCTATAAGTGAGCCACAGTCTGCCACTACGGCCTGTATCCAGACAGAATGAGACTGAGCGTGGAGCCAGAAACCCCCTGGTCAGAGACAGGGTGGCATTAGGAGAACCTGGCCTGGAGAAGGGGGCAGCAGCTGATGTTACAGCCAGTCATTACTCCACTCGGCTCGAGGCATGACACTGGAACGGCACAAGTGGGCCAACTAAGATTTATCCACACTGTCAGGACAGTGTGTTGTTGACCAGAGGGCCTGCTGATGAATCCCACCCTCCATTTCTGTTTGCAAGCTGTTCAGGACCAACAGGTCACAATGGCATTTTATTTATGGCGCTTTAACATGCCAAGCTGATCCGCTCTCTTCCCTGCTTTAGCATGGCAAATGGCCCTTCCATCAGGACGTATTGTGCCTGGGAGCGAGCGGGGTGCAAGTTATGTCTCTCTAGTAGCACCAACAAATAGAGTTGTGTCTTCAAGCTAAAATGGGGGTTTGGGAAATGCAAAATATAGGAAACCTAATGGAGTAGGATATCACATGGAGGAGTTTAAAAAAAAATACATATATCTACAGGTGACAGAAAAATAATAATAATTCAAAATACTGCAGTAGGCTACATACTTAAAACCGTACTGATTCAAATCGCATATTGGAGAATGAACTCGCTTTCAAATCATGAATGTGAATTTTAAAGTCCGCGTTTAATTCAAATTCTGGAACTTAATAGAATTAAAAGGCATTCTCAATTAAATTCTGAATAACACAGTCTGAAAGCCATGTCAAATAATTAATATACAGTGTAATGCCACAATAGTAAAAAATTTCACATGAATACTTTTGGGGAAAAGGAGATTGAGCAAACAAAATGAACAGAGAATAAAATAATAAAATTGTGCTAAACACTCAAATCCAACTAGAAGAACAATACACTAAAGCTGTGGCAATACAATTATTTATCAATACAAGGAAAATTTTTTTTTTTTTTTTTTAACAATAGTGCACTGATACTTCAGTTCAGATGTATTCCATAGCACATTCAGAGCTTCTTCTAAGACACGAAATGTGAAGCAATACACATTTTGAAAGAGATTGAAACTGATCACACCATAAGGCCTAGGACATTAAATTACAAAAATAGATATGGCGATATAACAAATTGATTTTGTCAACAATGTTTACCTTGTATATTTAAAACAAACTATCTGAACAACTAGTTTGGAATGAAAAGTTAGAAAAAACTATATTGCAGATTTCTTAAAAATATTACTGATGGTTCTGGTTATTTACCGTTCTGTGCGTTCAGTGCCACAGTACGTTCTCCATCTGGTGTTTTTGGTGTACATAAGTATTATAATGATATTAATCATTTGGAAATTCAGTAATTAAGCCAGTTAATTAGTATGTAAATAAAGTTTCAGAAACAATGGCAGGCCTTCCGTTCAAATCCACAAATTTAAGAGCAAATCCGTGTCAGCTTTCATTATGGCAGGTGTGAGTGGCAGGTCACGGAGTGTGTGTGTGTGTGTGTGTGAGGGAAATGACAGCAGGACAAAGGTTGTTTCGTTCCAAAATAAAATGGGAGTGGAATCAAGCCGGGCACCTCAGCGTGGCAAAGCCCCAGCAAACCTCGAGGCCAGCGGCCGAGGAGCTAGCTTAACCTTTCTGCCTAATTCTCTCCCTCTACTCTATCTCTCACCCGCTTACTCACTTCCTCCCCCAGCCCCCGCCCCCTCATGCCTATCCACTCGGATCGATGGGCGCACTGCAGAAGTAGTGGACTGGGAGTGCGGAAATTCAGCTCGTTCTCAGAGAGAAGCAGTGTAATTTTCGCCGTGATGAAAAAAGCAATAACATTTTTGCTCGTCCTTTACAGCTAGCGATAGACGAGGTGTGGGCTCAAACAGCTGAGAACTCACCTTCCCCAATAGTCGGAGGAACCAGTCACCTTTGCACCCCAGTACGGTAAAGAGAAAGAGAAAGAGAGAGAGGGAGAGAGAGACAAGATATTCAAGTATGAAATCCGTCAGGAGCAAGCGGCTGACTGGCGGGTCTGATGAACATTAGCAGGAACAGGAAGGATGCAAAGAGACGAGTGAAACTCCTGGATTTTAATAAACAAAATATCAATCTTACGCAAAGGCTGGCGGGTTGGATGCGCTCCCTGTAATATTAGGAGCAGATGTATGTGCCTGATAGAGAGCATTATGGGTTATATCCCAGCATTCATTTCATTACAGTTCCCGACAGTGCTTTACCCCCCGTAGCTCTTTATTTAGCTCAGCAGTTAAAGCCTTTTTAACTGCAGATTCAATATGACGACATTCACCACACGTAGGGGAAGAGCAGAACAATGGCGAATCTAAAAATGTGATACTCCGTGATATTGTTACTTCTGCAGATCTCTGATCACGACGCCTCCTGCCCCGTCCCGTCCCGTCCCTTTCATTTGAGGATGAAACACCAGAGCACAATTTGAATACAGTTGTACATCTTTCCATTTATTAATGCTTGGATTAACATGACTGGGGGTTTTGTCAAGGGAGTCTTTACTAGAGCCCAGGGAGCAGTTCTGTGTGACAGTAATAGTCTTCAGTTAATATACTTGAGTGATGCAGATTTCTTAGTGTTGGAAAGCAGAACAAAGGGGGTTTATTTGAAGCGTGAACACAAAGGTAGAATTGTAAAGTGGGGGGTGTAAACGGGAGGGTAGGAGCCACTTGAGATGAAAGCCATGTTATTTGACAGCGCTGGAAGTGAATTATAAAACAAAGGCAGTGGTGGGAGAATCCTCCCGACTTTTTGACAGGAGAAAGATGAGCCACTTTTACTTTCCTCCCATCCTGGCTTTCAGTCTCTCACACTGGAAAAACACTATTTGCTCTTGATATCATCTGTCCGTCCACAGGCACTCTTGATTTCTTACTCCCTCCCTCGATATTGATTTCACCAGACTGTACACTGCTTAAGTTCTTCTCTGGAAACCTTAAAAGAAGCTATTTTTATGCGTTTGAAAGAAAATATATGAGTAAGGAGATCATTTAGTTTGACTCCACAAGTCAATGCGTTTTATTTCCAATTATTTTAATTGCAACAATTTGCATCAAGAAAAGAAAAAAAATCCTAAATCCATTTGTCTGATTTTTAGGGAAGTCTGAATAAAAATGTTAGTTAAAAATATTTCATCAACAGTATTGAAAAAAAAAAAAAGTTGACTGAAATGAATTAATTGAACACGATGCAATATTAATTAAATGTTAAAAACCAAGAAATGAATGCCTTCAATCAGCAATGATGCATTTAATTGCACTTAATTATTGTTACAAAAAAGTTCTAGTTCAAATTTTTTTTGTTCATTGGAACTTTTTACTCAAAGACTAAAGTAGCACAACTGTTTCAACATTGAATATGAATGATTACTGAATATATATATTACCATTCAAAAGTAATTTAAACTTGAGTAATTTCACTGTATTACTGTTTTTTTACTGTATTTTGGAACAAATAAATGCAACCTTGGTGATCATAAGAGGCTTCTTTTAAAAAAAATCTTATTGACCCCAAACTTTTGGAGAGAAAAAAAAAAAAGACAAAAAAAAAAAGTGAAAAATATGGCTGGAATAAAAAAAAACATTATTCCAGAAATAAGGCCAACTTGGTTAAATGCCATTGTGCTAAAGGGCCAAAATTTTCAGGTTTACTGTTGGCAGAGAGCCGTCATCCTCTTGGAATACTTCAAGATGTTCTAGAGCAATGTATTTTCCACCAAACACTCTAAAAACTCTGTATTGAAGTAGAACGAAGCATCTCTGAAGTTTCAGTCTGCTGCTTTGTTGGCTCTCATGAACATGCATGTGCAACACAGTGCTGAGGAGGTGGGTAGGAGAGCAGCCAGGCTCGAGAAGGAGTTCAAAAGCTTAAAACGGGCCACTCGTTCTTCTGAGGGCCCCTGTAGCACAGCAGAAAGGCCTCCTGAGAAAAAAAAAACGGCTCTGAGAGTGCACAATCAAAGGCCCAAACTCAGAGCTCCAGTGAATGGAGCTGGATAACAAAATGGCATTTTAACAGATTCAGGGAATGTTCCTCAGAATGTGATATCAAGCCTTCAGGTGAATTATTCAGAGTGGCTATTCAATTAGAATTATTATCGGACCTGAAATGGCCTCTGAGAACGAGACAACAAAAGGATGGGAAACGGAAAACCAAGATAATGAGAAGGTCACGGCCATACAGTGAATACCAGAGTGAATGTTTAAGGCAGATAATGCCAAGCTCACGTGAACCAGCTAATATTTGGTGCATAGCTCTCCATTCGGTGTAAAACCCTGTCAGTGTGATAGATTGAAAGAAGTCTTGCCACTCTCTGCCATTTTCTTTCTCTTGCTTCCAACATTGTGGGCAGCGGCACGGTGCAAACTGACAAATCTCAGTGGGTTTTACAGCCTCTTGAGCTGCGGTTGCCAAGAAGTCACATCTTTCCATTCATCCAGGCCCAAGAATTGAGAAAACACTCACATTGAGGATTTCTCAAAGAATGCATCCATTCTTAAAGGACAAAAAAAAAAAAAAAAAAAATTCATAATTTACTCCGCTTACTACGACTTGCTTTCTTTAATTGAACAGAAAAAGAGAAATTCTGAAGAATGTGGTTTTTAATGCAGTGCCTTGCCTAAAGCTTTCAAGCTTCAAAAAGGAGGCAAAAGCAAAATAAAAGTATTAAAGTGGTCCATATGTCTTGTGCACTATATTCAAAGTATTTTGAAACCATGGAATGCTTTGAGATGTGATGATCAGACTGAAATTGAAGTCATAATACACTGATAAGTCAAACTTATTTTTTCACTTTTGTCAAACAAAGCTATCATGTGGTTTCAGAAGAACACAGAATATAGTGCACAAGACATGTGGACCACTTTTTTGATATTTTTATGGTGTTTTTTTTCAATCTCCCGTCTTTAGAATTATTGCAGTAATCGCTAGCATGCCATAAATGTGGTGCAAAGACATTAGGTTGAAAATAACCTAGAATATTCCTTTAACATTTAATGGATCACACATTTCACTTCATTTTTTCCTCATTGTATGAGGGGCCACCAGATAAAAGAAAACAACATATTTTATTCAGATGAGGCCTTTTAAGAACCATTTCACTTTAGGTAACTATTTCCAGTTAACTAAAATCTCTGGAAACAGATGTCTTTTGGGGCATTGGGCAAGTAACAATTATTCTAATTGTTTGAATTTGTATTGACTTGGGATGAGGGAGAAGAAAAAAAAAGGAGATGTGGGTCAAAGCAAATACTTAAAGCCTCAAGCCTGAAAGAACAAATGAAAGACTAAGAGAAACAGAGAAAGCGAGAGAGAGTGGGGTGGGAGGACAAATGTGTACCTCAGCTGTTCTGGTGGGTTTTCCATTATATTTCTGAAATGGACTGAGCAGGCAAAAGAGCTTCTTTTCAGACAGCGCGCAGAGGCAGAAATGACTTATAATGAATGAACGCATCAGAATGGGATTCCTCAGCCATACTTCTCTGTTCACACCAAAAAAGGACTCAGAAGGAAGTTGCTTAAGAACATAAGGTTAGAAGGTATTGTTGTGCATGACCCAAGAAAAAAAAAAAGTGTCCAGAAAGAGCACAAAACTCATTCAATACCTAAACAATCAGGTTCCCATACTTCATCACAACTGTCAGTATATCTCATATTGACGACATTTTAACGTAGCGCTTTCCTCCTCCCTTCATCTTTCTCTCTGCCTCTTATTACTTTCAGGAATCAAGCCGAATCAGTTTTAGCAACTCAGAATTGAATTATGCATTCGTTAGTTCATGCATATGCATGGATTCCCGAAGTTCATGAATATCTATTACGTTGCCATTTACATTTCTTCCATTTTCCTAATACATAAAAATCTTACACTAATGAACAAATGGAAGGACTACAGCTTGTAGACAGAGAGCTAGCGATGTGCTAAATAAAAGAAAGGCGTACAGGCTTTCTAATTAGAGCTCGGAAACCATGCGGTGCGATTTTAGACAGTGATTCATTTACAAACTTCAATGAAAAGCGGTGAGATTACATGAGAACTCGTGTTTCTAGATGGATTCTCAAGAGAATCTAAATGCTGCCCTCAGGGAAAACCAGATGGCGAAGGAAGGAAGGAAGGAAGGAAGGAAGGAAGGAAGGAAGGAAGGAAGGAAGGAAGGAAGGAAGGAAGGAAGGAAGGAAGGAAGGAAGGAAGGAAGGAAGGAAGGAAGGAAGGAAGGAAGGAAGGAAGGAAGGAAGGAAGGAAGGAAGGAAGGAAGGAAGGAAGGAAGGAAGGAAGGAAGGAAGGAAGGAAGGAAGGAAGGAGATTGACATCCAATAGGAAAAAAAAAATCGCTAACATCGAATGAAAACTAACATGGTACGAATTTATTGTGCGACATTGTTTGAGCCAGAAAAACACATTGCTCAGTAATTAATTACACCCAACACTGTATATTTTATATTCTATTCTATATATATATATATATATATATATATATATATATATATATATATATATATATATATATATATATATATATATATATATATATATAATACGCCCTCGTTTCTCTGGCGCATAAGGTCTGTAAAATTAAGTTAAACCTACTCAACTTTTCTGATACTGGTGTTCCCATCATGCACTGGCGCATGGATACTTAATAAGGTTGAATTATCACTGTTTTCCAGCTGTTATATCATTGCTTTATTGTTAAGTTTAATAACTTGCCATTTTGTGACATCTGGAGTTCATTTTCTACTCAAAATGACACATTCATACTCAAAAATGATCCATCAAATGTTACAGTCATTGTGTACCAATTTAGGTCCGTTCAGGTGGGTACCGTGTTACTTCTATTATGTAGATATGGTGTCTACACAATATCTATTGTATTATTTACTTAGATGTTTCCAAGTAAAGCATACACTTTAAAAGCATGATTTAATTTGGTGTTATATTGTTTGAGTAAAAAGCATTGCAAAATAAACTTCAACTAAGTAGAAATTACTCAAACTTTTACTGGCCAAGTTAAAGCTACTTCTTTTCTTTGTTAATTTTAAGTAGAGTTTACTTTATTCCATATGTGCAAATTACTTAAAATCTGTGTGCAAAAACTTTAACTGTCAATTTAAACTGTAATTTAATTACTTTTCCCTTGAAAAAGTAAAGGGATTACTCTAAATTTAATTACAGTTACTTCTGACAATTGCATTAAATACTGTAGAAACAGAATTCTATACAGTATGAAACAATAGTGGATTTAACATCAACATTTAATGTTAAAGTGTACGTTTTTAATGTAACCTTCTCCCTTCACACACTTTGGTCAGTTCAAGTTATGCAATTGTATACGTTTTATTTGAAAGAATCAAAAGTGCAGTTTCGTGTCTGTCCTTGTATTGTTTAACTGGTTGAGGATGATTTCGAAAGTAATTATTAATAAGTAATTCAATACTTTTTAGACAGAGTAATTAGTACAGTAATCGAATTACACTGTTGAAGAAGCAATTAGTAGCTAGTAATTAAGCTACTCTTTTAAAGTAACTTACCCAACACTGAAAATATATTTAATCCAATACATATCTTAAAACCCATTCCCACATATATAGCTTCGATGTAGGAAGCTGTTTTTTGTTACTAGCTTCTAGTGTAGCTAACTACTTTTTGAAAAGAGCAGCTTGACTGTTGTTGAACTGTTTTAAATCATGAGTAGCTTGTAACTTGGTGAGCTACAGTTTTAAAGTAGCTTCTCCACCACTGGTACCCTGGCAACCTTTCCGCACCATGGAAAACGGCCTGAAAAGTGGTATGGTTGATCGCCAACAATAAGTGTGAAAAATAAAGGATCCAGTTTGCAGGATCCTGACATCTCATCAGCAGTTATCACAGGCTATTCACTACCGGTTCAGCGCACACGCACGCGCACACACACACGCGCACACACACACACACACACAGAGGAGAGAGAGAGAGAGAGAGAGAGAGAGAGATGGGGCATGTTGCCCACAGGCGTTTGTGCTGTGGCAGTGAGCATCCGTTTAGCAGGAAGTCCGCATACAGCTGACAAACAGCGTGTTCAATCCCCTCCTACCTCACACTCGGTGGGTGACCGTGTTCTAATAAGCAAGAACACACAAAAGATCATGTATTTACGTATTAATAAAAAAAAAAACTCAATGATAAACTAAACATGCTGATACACAACTTTCCCAGAGGACAGTGGAGACCGGGGCTAGTTGTCACACTTTTTTTACTCCAGTGAATATTTTTCAGGGTAGGTTCGTTTTGAATTTATGTATAGCCTTGGCTACAAAAAAAGCTATTGAATATTTCAACTGTTACTGCCTAGGGGGGAAAAAATGGTTCCCAGATAGCACATTGACTATATCGGGTAAGTTGTTGGAATTTGACAAGTTAATATTTCAATAATTTAATAACACGTGCATGTTCACGGTTCTCTGATGTCAGTTAATGGTCACATGACATGTAGGAAAACAAATAATATATTTATCTTTTTAAGTAAAAGTTTTGATTTGATTGCTGTATTTTTATCATTCATTTATTTTAATTTTACATTGTTATGATTGTTCATTTTTAGCTTTATCAACTTACAAAGCCCGGAAGCTCCCTCATGAACTCTATTGGTAAATCCGGATATAAAATATAAAAATATAAAAAACAAAACTATTCATAAAAAAGCAAAAATGTATAAGATCATGTAAAAGTAGCGTATATTTAGTTTTTTGTAAAATGGTTAATTAATGTAACATTTCAAACAAATGACAACTTGCCCCATTTTTGAAAAATACTCTATTGCCATGAACAGTTTAATGCTTTTGTTCAAATCTATCTTCATTATATAGTTTACTCTTACCTGATTTTATGCCAGAGTGTTTTTTGTTCATAACAGCTGTTATAAAAATATATAATTTTAGTTTGAAAAAAACAACAAAAAAAAACACAAAACCGCCATTTAATATTGAACTAGATGTCTGAAACCAACATACAAATCTGTGAGATAAATGACACGTATTGGACTTTAGGCTCAAACCCTTATTGTTGAGATCCAGCTAGTTTCTGTAATAACTAGCCTCCATCTCCTCTACAAAACCCACACTGATTGAGTCACCTGAGCAAAATCAGTTTTCCCAAAAGGCATCACGTGTCTCCCAGAACAAACCGTATCGAATACGTCTGCACAATGGCGAGAAAATTGAACAGAGATGATAAAAATGTTGCGAGTTTGTTTCTGAAGCTCCCGGAGTCGGCGTGCGCTGATAGCGCCACCATTCAGGTATTCAAGCAGGTTTGCATAGGGAACATGGCTGTTATTGTGTGCAAGCATTTTATCCCTTATTTGCTGATAATGACAAATGGCTCTCCCTCCCTTCCTTCTCTCTCTGTCAGTCTCGTGTGGTGGTAGCCGGCTCTTTGGGTCTGCGCAGATAAGCGGGTGATTCATCATGAGGCTGAAGGCTGCACACGGCGCCTTATCAGCCCCTCGCAAGGATCCAGCCTCACCGCACATGCTCTCTGTTTGGAAAGTGACCTGCTGCCTCCCGGCCCCAAATTACCATGACAACATTAGAATTATCCAAGCAAAAATGACAAGAGACGAATTAATATATTTTGCGCACGCTTAGACCACCCGGCATCCCCGCCGCCACGATCCAGTGCCAAACTCCCTCCGTCTCCATATACATTTCCATTATTGTGGGGAAAATAATGGCCGACCTGAAAGGGAGGGCCTTTAATGAATGCATACGAGCGGTCTGGCTTCTCCTAAAAAACAACAACAAAACAATTCTTAAGAGAAGCGCGCGCCATTGCATCCGTCCTTGCCGAATATTGCAGGTTGTGCTTTAGTAATATCATATTTAATTCAATCAAGCAATAAATGCGTGTGTGTTTTTCGCCACTGATATAAGTGGGACGGCACTGTGAGAGTGTAATTGAGTCAAAAATAAATAAAGAGACAGTAATGACAAGATGGCGAGCTGTTCAGCAGGGCCGTGATTGAGTCAACGGAGCGAGGCAATAATAGCGCTTTCCTCTCCCTTTTCTCTCGCTATTGTCAGGATGAGAATATCATTGCAGAAAATTGCCTCGTAGGGAAAAATATATGAAACGCTTAACAAATGGACTGGCAGCCCGTCCTCTTCCTGACATTGGAGGGTAGGGGGGGGGGATAGAAAAGAAAAATCAAAAAGTCAAGGGGAAAGAGACAGGAAGGGAAAGCAAATCGCAAACTCACTAACGATCTTGCAGTTATGACGTTATTTAAGGTGAAAGCGAAACAATGAGCTGGCTGCGTCTCGCACCGTCTCCCTCCCTTTCTCTCTCTCTCTCTGTAACAACAAATGCAGGCTTGATGTGTTAGTAGAGGGTGAGTGTAGGAGGATGTGAGTGGTCCTCTGAGGGGTGCTCCAAACACACACACACACACACACACATTTTCTTTCAAGTCCTCTATCTTTTGAGCACAAATCTACTCCCATGCACTCTAACAACTTTGGTAAAGGACGAGCATGACTGTACAGTTTTTGACAAGAAACAACAGCTGATGTGGTATTAGGATGAAGCATCATTTCTACAAGTGTCAAAGAGTGTGTCTCACAGCACACAGGCGAAGTCTTTAGTTTCATGTTTACCGCTATATCTTTTTTTTGTGTATATTTTACTTCATTTTGTTGTGGTTTCTCTCTTTTGTGAAATCACTTCTCAGAGATATTTGATGCCAGAAATATTAGACTTTATTTTACAACAAAGCCGAGCATCTCCTGCAGAAGATCGCTCCAGCCCTACCATACATCCTTTTCCAAAAATGGTAACACACCCAATGGATATTTTGGGTAGGTGTACCATGTGACTTCTCAATAGAATGGCAACATTCCATGCTTTACACATATTTTAGGTTAAGTATTGTCCACATTTTTGTCCACTTCTCACTCATTTCGTAAAGAATTGCAGATTTCAAACTGGAACACAAGACTCTTAAAGCATTGGCAGTATGAGTACCCAAGAGTCACATGACTGGATTGTAGCCTTGTTATCTGGCAAGCCTTTCTTTTGTTTTCCGTCACCAATTTCTTCAAGCTTTATTGCAGTAAATATGCTACACGTTCCCAAATGAACCATCTGTGACAGGAACAATTCCTCAAACAGGCTCTCTTCTGCCTTACAGAGACTTCACCAACTTGATAATAAGGGTCTTGCAAACCCTTCCTGCTTGTTCCTGCATTCAAATCAAGCCAAATATTCATTACGGGGCTGTAATATTTCTGAGTGATCTGAAACCAATGAGCATCCAGGGAGGCTTTTAAAGTGATTAGTTTGTCTCATTCAACAGTCAAAACAATATCTAGAGCAGATAAACAGAAAGTATACCAAGCTATTATTGAGCATGTCTATACGGCTCTCAGTCCGAAATTAACTCTGACGTACAGTACAAGAAGCTTGGCTTTCATGCGGAGTCTCTCTCATCAGGCCATTGTTGCATAAAATCTATTTTTAATTGGACGCTTCCAATTGAAGGGCCCGCAAGTTTTCGAATCATCAATTTTCCATTCAATGTATGCCTATTATGGAGCCCGCACGAAACAGCTCTGTGCCGATAGACGGCCTTGAATTTTCAAAAGTTTCCCCCTGCAAGGTATTTGTAACATTAATTAACAAGCCTATTAACGAGACGAGTGCAAACCGCTAAAACGGTTGTGGCCTATTTGCATTGATTGCTTGCGCACATACAAAAGGCTGGTCTTAATACGACTGAACTAACAGTAGTATTAAGTCACTGTATTAATGGCAAAGCAAGACCAGAGGCTGAAGGGAAAGTGTACACATGTAAGCTATATATATACTCATTATTTATTATGTGTGTGTGTGTGTGTGTGCGTGCGTGCGTGCGTGCGTGCGTGCGTGCGTGCGTGCGTGCGTGCGTGCGTGCGTGCGTGCATGCATGCATGCATGCATGCATGTATGTATGTATGTATGTATGTATGTATGTATGTATGTATGTATGTATGTATGTATGTATGTATGTATGTATGTATGTATGTATGTATGTATGTATGTATGTACGTACGTACGTACGTACGTACGTACGTATATATATATATATATATATATATATATATATATATATACATACATATATACATATACACAAACATACATAAACACACACACATATTATATATATATATATATATATATATATATACACACACACATATATATACACACACACACATATACATATATATACACATTTTATATATATATATACACACATTATATATATATATATATATATATATATATATATATATATACACACACACACACACACACATACACACATTATATATACACATACATACACATATATATATATATACATACACACATATACATATATATATATATATATATATATATATATATATAATGTGTGTGTATATATATATATATACATACATCTTTATCCTACATATTTTATAAATTTTTATAATAAAAAAAACACATTAATAACACTTATAGTATTTTATTACAGTCCTGCGCATTCATATAATTGTTTTTGTATTTATTTATTTTTAAATTGATTCCGTGAATATATAGGACAAGTTAATATTTCAAGCTGTTTCTTTACATTTATTTTGGATTTGTTGTCAGTACTGGGCTCACAGTTCATTTGTACTGTGCGCTATGTTTGCCCGTCACCAACGAAGAACATTTTTGACCCAGGAAAAACCGTGTATATGTTCAAACATAAAAAAGCATGCAATTGTAATGGAGGCCTTTTTTGTGTTTTACTTTGTGTTGTTGTTTTTAATATGTTATATGTACACATATCTAGCTATTTTAAGTAATTTTGCAACCTCCTGTTCTTGTTCACATGTAAGCCATACAGAAGCCTGTCAGACTCACTGCTCCAGAATTAGACAGACCTGACTTGTGTGAGAGAGTAAGAGAGAGCGGCTTTTAATCTTGCTTCAAAAACAGCTGAGGGCCAAAGCGAACAGCATTAAGTGTTATTTCCCATTCTGTGTGTGTGTGTGCGCGCAAAGAGGCCGCAAGTCCCGGGTCAGTATTCAAACAGATGTGTGCTGTGGGAGCTGTGCCATTAAAACTACTCACAGATCAGCTGTGACTTCCCAGCCAGAACATGAAGCTTTTCTGTTCTTCTTCATCATCACAAACACAGAGATTTAAAGAGATAGTTCACCCAAAAATGTAAATATGGTGATTATTTACTCACCCTCATGTCGCTCTAAACTTTTATGATTTTCAAAAGCACAGAAAGAGCAGCACAAAAACATTCGTCAAAATGACTTTTTCATGCATTCCTAAAGGATTGGAACTACATGAGGGTGAATAAATGAAGGCAGAATTTTCATTTCTGACTAAATACATCTTTAAACATGCTAGATTAGCATTTAGCACAATAGTCTTCATCTCGTGACGCTCCTTTAAATGACTGTCTGTTACAAACAACTCATTCACGTGCGACTGAATTGATGTGAATGAAAAAGCTCAAACCTGTACAGCTATACAGAATAACCCTAAAAATGATTCTTCTCAGCTAGAATAGAATCGTCTGCTCATCTCAATGGATTAGCCTAGTTATCATGCTACGGAAACATCCTAATGAAGCCGTTTCAATAAAAAGAATTGGGTCCTTTTTAGCGGCACACCTGGTTGTAGCCTGAAAGGATATGCGAGCGTTTTTCAGGGAGCTGTTTACTCTGTGTCTAAGAAACCCATATGGAGACAGAAAAGCTGAGAGGAGCAACAAGCACCACCGGGCTCCCCGCTGAATTGCGCTTTTGAGAGATTGCGTTTGGCAGTCCTGCCCGCTATCAGTTGGCAGGCAGTGGAGCATTCTCCGGATCATCTGTTGATCATTTAATTACAGTATGTTTTAAAGGGGAATGGGGACCAGGGCATCATAGGAAGCAAAGTTAGGATGGCAAAAGGAGGAAAAGCAGTCAGGAAAGGGCGTCACTTAAAATGTAAGCTTTTTATATTTGTACTGTAGAGATAAGAACAACTGAAGGGCCACTGGGATTCAAGGGGGTAAAACGTCTCAAAGCTCTTTTGATGGAAACTCAATTGTGTTGGCCATTTTCTTAAGGAAGCTAGCTCGCTAGTCTCCAGGTCTAATCTTAAAGCACTCGTCTCCGAGATCCCATGAGAACTGTTATCCATCCACCTGCACTGTATCTCATTCATCTACACACAACACGAGCGCACACACAAACGCACAAACACAGAGCTGACAATCACACAGACAGACCCTCAAAGCCGAGAACACAAACCCGTCGCTCAAACTACGTCGAGATGCCAGACCGTTTACCGCTAAATGAAAAAAGCCTTTATACGACATGATGGAAGACTGCGAGACAATCCAATGCATTTAGAGTTAAAAGAACAGTTCACTCAAAAAGAAAGAAACTTATGTCATTATTTACTAACCCTGCTATCATTTTAAAATTTCTCCACACACCTGGGGTTGAAACAGCCAAGCTCTAAAATGACAAAACATGCACTATTAAAGCGGTCCAGATTTGTAAACGGATCATTCGGATTGGTTTTGTGAACTGAATTAACTGATCCATTGTAAAAGATCTGACTCAAAAGAATGATTTGTTCATGAATTGGACATCAGCTACTTCTGAATGTGCCGTTATCAGTGAATTTTGATATTGTTGTTATTGTTAACCAAACTAAAACTATTAAAACATTTTCAGTAATTGAAATAAGACTGAAATTAAATAGAATATACATATTATATGAGAAACTTAAACTGAGAAAATGTGAAATGTTGCCTTGGCAGCTAAATCAAATAAACAAGATTAAGTTGAACTACTAAAATAATTAAAACATAGCCTATATATGTCAATGTATTAATATATTAACAGAAATAAAAAAGAAACTACTAATTACAAAAGCACATAAAATTACTAAAACTTAAACTAAAATTTCAATAATAAAAAAAACCTATTTATAAATACTATAATAGTATATAGTAAAATAACACTGATAATGACTTCATTTTCAACATTTATAATACTTTTAAGGTTACTGTCTGTCATTTTAGGCCTTGACAGGCTCTGTCTTCATTCACTTATATAAAAGTGGCATGATATTTACTTTAAAAATAATCTGGAAAATTTGTTTTCCACTGAAAATAAAGAGTGAAAAAGGTTTAAAATGGCATGAGGATGAGCAAATAATGACAAAACTATCCCCTGAAGAGAAACAAACAAAATATTGACACAAAAGGTGGGTGGCACTTCTCTCAAAGGCAACAAGCAGATGAAAAAGAAGACACATGGTCTACCTAAATGTATGAATACATGTTTTTTGAGGTAATTAAATCATAATAGATTTAATTACACTCATCAATCAATTATACAACAACATTATGTTCAATTTCCCATAACTAACACATTAAAAATGACAGATAGCTCAAATCAGAATATACTGTCATTGAAACAGCATGTAAAGGTTAATGCACTTCGGCTAAGCTCCACAAAAGGAAATAAGCCTCAGTTACAGGGAGTGTGTGGATTTTATGGAGGAATTTGAATGAAAACTGAATAAAAAGAGACAAAATTACAGAGTGCTGCCGAGGTGACCTTGAGCGCCCGGCCTTTCGTTCGGAAGCATAACAGCATCCTACAACTCCAGGTTTTCTCCTCCGCCAACTGTTTCGGTTTTGTTTTGAGCTCATTACTTCACTACGACATGCGAGTCCAATCAAAAGACACTCTCATTAAAAAAGCCAAATGGTTCAAAAGTAGCTGTCTAGCAATTACGCCGCTTGTCTGAAACGACTGGACTGCAGAGCTACAAATGTCAATTATGTTAGGCAACACCGCCATATCAGTCGAGCTTCAGCAGGAAAAACGATAATGTTCTTAGAAAAGCCAATTTGTTTTCAAATTGTGTTTAGACGTAAGCCATGGCCCACTTTTCACTCAAGAAACATGTCTGTCTTTTATGCAATAAACAACAACATCAACAAATCACAATGATGTTTCTTTTTTATGTTGTCTTCAACAGTTGATTTCAAAACAGGAAGACGTTAAACTCGTCTCTCGTCTTACCCACGTTTAACAGGCTAAAACATCCTTCCTTTCCACACTTGAAGAAAAAAAAAACGTAGCTTAAGGCGCACTCGGCTTGCCAATGCTGAGTCACGCTTATTGTTGTGTCTAGCGTGAGCGCCACCAGCACCACCACCACCCTGCGGCAACATGGGAAGAGTGCCACGCTCGCAGCGGGCACCACCAGCCCGGCCAAGGTCAATACTGCCTGTTACCACATGCGCGTCCCCACACCGCATAGAGGTTTGACTGTTCGTTCCAGCGCTGAGTGAACGCTTGCACATTTCACTTATGTCACTCAGCCCGAGTGCTACAAATATTAGCGCGTTTCCTCTATAAAAGCAATGACAGCGTGTCACATGGAGAGACGGATGGACGACCGTGGATGGATTGTCTGCAGTGCTTTCGGCAGCTAAGGGGGAAAAATTGGTTTGAGGCACAAACTCTTGAAAGAGGGCCAGAGAGAGACAGAGGGGGGAGAGGGGGTTCTTTAGAGTAACCTTCACACTACATCACAGAATTTCCCTCAGCAGACGCTCGCCTTTCTCAGATGTTCAACACATGCATTTATGGAGCCCTGCCAGCGCGTCCAAACTCAAGCCAGAGTTGCCAGAGAGACAGAGGTGGTGCCGCAGATTTCACAGGTTTATTCAGAAGGAAAAAGTACATATTTATTAAACCTGAGTGAATTATATTCACACACAGTGCTCATTTTTATCTTTCGTTTTAGTTATTTTAAAAAGACCTTTAAATATTTGCAATAATTTGTCATTCATAAATTTTAGTAGAACAATTTTAATTTCAATAAAAGTAAAATTTTATCTGAAAACTGAAAATGTTTTACAGACTATATCCATCTATATAAAAAAGAAAAAAACTTATTTTTCTGAGATGAATCACAGAATTACAAACATTGCAAAAATATATTTGAGAAACAAAAAAAAATGATTTTTTTACTTCACATGTGAATTCCAATTCGATGAACAGCGAATGATGTAACTGAATTAAAAATAATGATTCGGTATAAAACTACTGATGTATAGTCAGATAATAATATTAAATGTATTATATAAAATCCATCCATCCATCCATCCTTCCATCCATCCATCCATCCATCCATCCATCCATCCATCCATCCATCCATCCATCCATCCATCCATCCATCCATAATATATTTTGCTGCTTTGCTATATTGAGACTTTTTTTATTAATTAAGTTATGAGGATTGGTAAGGATTGGTACCTCAGAGCTCATGGTACTGTATGTCTGTCTTGAAAGGCTTGAGAAGAAAATGAATGGGATTTTTTGGTCTATTCCTGTTTTTCCTCCCCTCAGTAATACTTAATCTCATCATCATTATGGATTGCGAACCACAAAAAACCATTCGTGAATGAACATTTCCGTCACTAATTTTCGTTGACTAGATTAACAGCGTTCACACTGTGTTTCTCTTTCAACAGAACACAACCTCAGTCAGATAATAAACAGCCTACATGAAGCAGCTCTCGCCTCTGGCTACTGTATCCCCACTGCTCCTTTAATAATCCAGCACATGCTTCCATGTTAGAATGGAGGGATTCGATAAATGAATAAATTAATATCAAATAAGCATTGTTTTGGGTTTAAATGGAGTCTGGCGGAGCAGAAGAGGGGCAGAAAGGGCTTGCTTGCGGATCAAATGATCACAATATCCATTTCGGCGCCGGCTTTGTCTTTGCTGAATTTGGATATTAATGAATGCAGAGGTTTAGCAGTGTTGGCGATGGCAGATTTCATGGAAGTGCAAATGATCCGCTCTGACATACACTGAATGCAGCTTTGATCTGCGATTTGACTAGCGCCCCACGCAATGAAAGGACCAAGGGGAGCGAGGGAGAAAAAGAACGTGCAAGAGAGAGAGAAAGAGAGGGGAAAAAACCCTCAGAGCACAGAGGAGCACTCATCTAACAAGGCCTCTCTCTGATCCTTCTGCTTGCCCGGCCCCTCTCGCTCGCTCGCTCGCTCTCTCTTTCTACGTCTTTCTAGCAGCTTCACGTTTCACATGGTCTCCTTCGCTCTCGTATCCCCCCTCCCCTTCTAATAACCCAGGAATGCTTCATTTGAATGAAATACAGTCATTTATCTACTGGCACCAGAGATCATAAAATCAAATAGTGGGAAGTGAGAAGTCATAACGGCGGTGGCTCGTTTTATGTCACGTAATACCCCCATGAGTGTAAGGGGGCCATTCAGAATATGCCGCCATCAAACTCTCCTAATGTTGTTTTGACTTCTACTGAATTGTTATTGTAAGTCCCATCAGTGTTATTAGACACCCGGATCACGTCCCATGCCGCGGGCCCTGTTTCTTGGCACAATCTTGCTACACAATTCTTATTGGGCCCCTAAAGGGACTTCAAGTCGAGTCCCCTCATAGCTCAGGAGAGTGAGTGTTGGTCATTTTCCTGTGCTTTTCTCCGCTGTCATAGTCAGGATGGAGTGCAGGGTGCGTCAGGCCATGACTCAGTGCGTAAACAATACTAATGCTTACACACTGATGGGCTCTTTATCTCTATTACAGGCACGAATTTCACCGAGAACGAAATTGATTGCGTCTGAGAGAGCTGCCCGTGTTATGGCAGGCCAAACATGGAGGTCTTATGAGCTCGCACTGACTCCAATGAAGAAAATCACCTATATGTCCAAATTATGGGGTCTCTGAGCCAGAAAGCCATGGAAATCAATTAGCTGACGTATATCGTAAGTCTCGAAGTTTGTCAGATGGGTGAGAATTACTGGCTTAAGGTAAATGTTACAAAGAATGTGTTTATTTTCAAGCCAAACAGAGTGTATGAAGGGGTTTTCATAAATAAAGTAAAAACATCTAACGCCAGTACATTATGTGCATATTGGTGTACATAACCAATACATTTCAGCTTGTGTTTAGCCTTTTACAGCATGTCATTGGATCACACTGTGCACCTTAACAAATAAACAAAAGGTTGAAGCTTTGCTTTCTGGTCAGTCAACAGCTTAATAGACAGCGTATTTGTATGAAGGTACATATTAAAGGGATCGTTTACCCAAAAATCAATATTCTCTGCCTCAAGTTGCTCTAAGCCTGTCTGACTTGCTTTGCTCCGTGTTTTAAAAAAGGACTCTTTTGAAAAAATGTTTCAGTGAATGGGGTCCAATGTTGTTGGGACTCCAATGTTCTTCAAAATAAGTTCTTTCATTATAGAAGAAAGAAAGGCATAGAGGTTTGGAATGACATGAGGGTGAGTAAATGATGACAATTTTCATATTTGTGTGAACTAGGTTTCAGATGGCTTCCGAAACAGCACCCTAATGTCATGATAAATAGTCTTGAAACTCAAGTTAGCTTACGACATTGCACTGACTACAAGCATTGCAGTCATTACATATGCATTGTTTGGCAATTAATGTAACAAGTTTGGAAAACTTTCAATAAAGAATGTATAATTATATGAATATAATTAATGAGAGATTTGGTTAACTTAAATCATGCTCATAAACGTCAATATTCTTCAATCATCTTACTACAGAGATCATTGCGCTGCATATTAAAACTTGAAAGTGTCATCAACAAATAGCTTATAAGGCAATATCAAGTTTTTAACTGCTACACAATTTTATCAAATCAGTTTTGACTTAAATCACATTATGAGCTATTATCTGTTTTACATATAAAAGCTTGTTTGTCTCATGGGAAATGACAGACTCTTGACAAAAGCTGCAGAGCACTTATATGAATGTTTTTAAAAACAAGATTTACGGGATGAATCATAAAATCTTTGAAAGGCTACAGTTTATGTTTCATCTTTTTGTCAGCCATTCTTAACTCTTCTTTCAACAAACGAAATGAAAAATAGACAACAAATTATTGGGGATATAGAAATGTAATCAAAACTGTCACGCATGTCAGACAGCAACACGGATCCAATGTGTCGAGATGTGTCGTACACTGAGCCAGTAGATCTGAAAACGTGAAGAGGCTCCGTAGCCTTGTGGGACAGTCTCGAAAAAACTGGGGCATAGCAGCTATTATATCAGATTGGCACATGTAGGCTGTCCACATTTAGACATTTTGACTTTGCCGCCTACTTTTTGCAAGATAATCAATGGCCATGACTCAATATGTGCCGCCTACTTTCAAAAAGGGGGTTAAAATGCCCTAAAAACAACATGCCTTCGAGACAAATGCACATATTTAAAATGTAATATATAACCAGCAACATTTCAAATGTATATTTCATTTTTAATGGGGCTTTAGATTTAGGGAAGGACTCAGAAACAGCCTGTTAGGGACACGGCATGATTATGCAGAGTTATGATCCGCCATCCAGCTGTAACCAATGATGTTCTGAACATGGTTAACCACCAATGATTTGGCTAGCATGACCAGATTACCAAACAGGAGGAAGATGAATTAATGATCAGGGATCCAGCTGTGAAAAATATTGTATCGTTTCGTATAGCTATCTGTGGCTTTTATTGATCGCTTGTAAACACAGCAGCTGGCACTGCATGAAGTATTCATACTTCAATTCTGACAGCTTTTAATAATTTCTAAATATTTCAGCCCCAACAATGGCGCATACAGAAACGCTCCAACAAATCAACAGCCAGCAAAAATAAACAAGACTTATGGCTTTGCCTTGCACACACACACACACACACACACACACACACACACACACTCACTCAGTCGCCTCCAGAGCGCCACTGAGAGAACTGACAAATGGCCGCTGTGTCACTGAGTGAGAAATCCCGCAGTCACAGACAGCCTCTCATTTATCTGTGAGTGTGTGAGAGAGCATGTGTGTGTGTGTGTGTGTGTGTGTGTGTGTGTGTGTGTGTGTGTGTGTGTGTGTGTGTGTGTGTGTGTGTGTGTGTGTGTGTGTGTGTGGGCAACTCATACAGCCAGGACAGGGCCAGTCATTTAGACAGACATCCTCAGGGGCAGATTGTGTGCGTGTGAGACATTGTCTTGCTAAATGCAAACTCTGGCATAGGGCAGTCATGTGTCTCCTCGTCCTCACAGAAGTGAAATTACCCAAGACATTTGATCAATGCAAGTGTTGGCTAATAATGGAGAAGAACTTTAACAGATACAATAGCAAATGTCTAGCATCATTTATATCGTTTTCATGGAAACTGGTAACAGTTGAAAATGCTGCAACTTACCTGCAATGAACAAGGAGGTAAAGCAACACTTTCTTCCTTTTGCTACAGTATAATGTAATATGTGGTGCAAATCGTGCATTAATAAATAAATAAAAAGTTACAAATAAGCAACAGAGAATTCACATTAGTTTAAAAAAACTTGATTAAAATTAAATGCAATTAAAATAATGCATCTGAACATGAAAACTTTTTCAGTTAGTTTTTTCTGTCAAAGAAAAACTTTTAAGTATAAAATCAACATTGCTGTACGCATTGCAAAAGAAAAATGGGTAGCAATTTGGGGAAGCACCACATGTACAAAGGAATGAAACTTGCCCTGTGTCAATCTCAAGGCCTTCTGAGATCAAAAGCTCCAGAGCAAATGAAGATGATTGTAGCACTCTTAATACAACAGTGATTTTGACAAATTCTCAAAGTCTCGAGACTAGGGCTGTCACTTTACGTTCGAAAATCGATTGCACAATCGATCGGACCAACCAACACAAGTTTCGAAAACGAAAATAGGGAATTTATTTTAACGGCCTTCTCTCGGAGCGTGTCCTGCTCGTCACGATACGCCCGCGTCATACAGCAACTGCAGGCTCTGACAAACACACATAGCAGCAAATTATCCTTCTGGATAATGCGTCTCTTTTTTACTACAATAATGTGAATTCTGCCGGTATTCAGACAGTCTCATGCATACAGATACAGATTCGGGCTACGGTCTACAATCGCCTACGTAGGTGAAATTTGTTTGACATTTCTAATCGTAAGCACAGCCATGTTGAAGCCTGCAGTAATGTTTTTCATTGATGTTATGGGCAGTCCACTCTGCTTATTGTTTTATGAGAATGTCGCACTCCTGTTTGTCATTGTGCACGAAACTTCACGGCAATAAATCATCAGGAATATTGCTGACTTGTGCGCGTCCTCAAGCGCGGCGCGCTCTCTTTACGTTCGTCCTAATGCCCGTTAGTTGTCCGTGGATTTGCCTATATTTGGCGTTTAAAATGGAAACGTCTTTAGACATGGAAAATCGATTCAATGAACACTTATGTCTCAAAAATCAAACAGGATTTTTTCACAAAAGTGACAGCCCTACTCGAGACGGTGTGAAAACACACTTGCATTCACGCTCACAGAGTTTCAGTCTCTTCCTGTGTGTAACCCCGGAGACCACCACACCATCTCTGGCCAGGGCACTCGAGGATCGAGACGCAACCTAGGGATTCTCACATTTGCATAAATTTCCAATTACATTTTATAGTTTCAACAAACCTGGCTAATCACTCGTTTCAATCCATTTAATTACAGCTCAGCGATGGCTGGCTAATGTCATTAAATGCAAAAGCTTATTGTTCCTTATCATGCCATATTAAGGAAATTACACTGGAGTCATTTTTCACCAGGATGTGTGTTGACAACATGTAATTCACCTCCTCTACACCCTTTTAAGGCTTGACACGTTTACCACGGCATTTACAGAGGACCGTGTTCGAAAAAAACTAAATCAAGACAGTCAAATATGAGAGCAGGGACGCTCGGGGTGACATTGTTATTTTGCATAATTGCAATAAAATATATGTATCTCTCTGCCTGATTGAATTGCATCTAACTCAGCAGCAGCAGGCATAAACAATGCTGTCATCTGTCAAGCAGCGAGTTCCCCGTTTTCTTCCCTTTTATTGAGCTTCTCGCACGACTCCAAACTTGCATGATGAAAATAATTACGGGTTGTGTTACCTGTGGGCTAAACGCACACACGCGCTCGCACCTCAGTGTGCGCCGATCGTACCCTGCCTGTCGTTCAATCAACATTAAGTTAGCAGCATCGAGAGCACTCCATCTCATTCATCAGTGTCTCCCTACACTCTCTCGTAGACTAGACGCGCACAGACACATGGTCAACAGAGGCAGGGCTTTCATCATAGCACTCTCTAGAGGAAACCGTAAAGGCAGAATGGTCGGACAACAAAAACAAGGACCAAAGACAACACAACAAAATGAACGTTGACCTACAGGTGAGGCTCAAGAAAACCCCCTCGCTGCATTTACTCACTGCAATCGGCTGCTTTCCACCCAAGTCAACAGTTGTTGATCTAAGTATACAAGAATTAAACAATAGGCTTTGTCAATTTCGGCGCATATTACTTTTTTTTTTTGCATCTTGTCATGAATATTAAAAAGCTTTTAAAAGATGTTAAAATGCTAGATAATTTGGAATGAAATAAAAGAAAATGTCAAATTTAGGCAACCTTCCAGAAATGGTGAAAGTAAATCATGAGCCATGTCTTCACTATGCTAGGATTTGTAAATGTAAACAAGGCCTACTTATAATTTAAATAATAATCACGATCAAAGCCTTCATCTTAGTGGGCTATTTGTAAAATACAGTATCTCCAATAGGAATATGCAATTTCTCAATAACATTAGCAAAAACCTACATACCTAAATTATAATTTCTTTCTGATTTGTATGTACCGTTAAATGTTTAAAATTATTGATTTGTAAGGATTGCATGTTTGTTGATGGAGTTATTTTTTTAAATCCATCAAATGTCCATAATGTGATTTATCAAGGCTGTTGTTAGTTAATTAGCTGAAAATAATGTTGCTGAATCCTACAAAATGCTACATTTTTCTATATATCCTACTCATTTAACAAACATGTATTCGTCATTTCAATGAGCTCATCTTTCTGCCTTAAATTAATAGATCATTAGCTAACTGCGTGACTTGTATATGTACATTTCTGAAATACATAACTTGGACACAGTCACCTCTGATAACAGATCACTCTAAATTGTAATGTAGACATGCATTTCCTGTAAAGCTGTTTCGAAACAATATGTATTGTGAAAAGCGCTATACAAATAAATGTGAATTGAATCCAACAATAATGCTTGAGAATATGTTGTACTGTGACATCACAACACAAACGTAACTGTAAAGGCCTGATAAACACGAGAAAACCAATAAACAACATCAAAATTCTAAAGTAAACGCAGTACAGAGATAATGAGGTTTTTCTGCTGGTCTAAAAACACGCCCGAAATCCTTAGAGATCCCACATCAATCTGCGAATCTGTCAAACCGGTGGTCATATCACCCAAAGATGACAGCCTTTCCCTGAGGTAAGGAAAATGATACAGTGCTACATCTGAAGTGGAAAATAAAAATAAGGCAAAAAACAAAACAAGAGTCACGTTCTCCCTTTTTTGCTAGAGTGCTCCTTCAACACAACCTGAGGCACCGGAGCACCACGCTGGCTGCAGAGTCGCTACAGGGCATATGGGTTTTCAGTCGTGTTTGCCAGCTTTCAAACCCTGCCAGACTGAAATCGAAAATGTCAGGCGCGGAGACTTCATGTAATTTGCAGCCATCTCACTGGCCTATTTATCCCTGTATTACCAAATTAAATCAAATATGAGCTGTGATGAATAACGGCCATGAAGCCATTGAGGAACGGAGTATGAAAGAAAAGAGGGATGAGGGGGAGACAGAGGAAGTCGGAACACTGTGGCTTTTTACAGAAGACAGGGGCTGATTCGCTTGCGCTCTTCCCGGCTGCCATTTTGCAAGAGTACATTAGTCCATTCCTCAAAAGCGACCGATCCGCTCGGCGAGGAGCAGCTGCAGTGATTCGCCCTGCGTCTCCTGGGGAGGGTTCTTATTCTCAATTAAGCCCTTTGCTGATACAGAAGAGGCCCAGATATTCTCCTCTCAATCTATCACGGTTTCACTGAGAAGCATGAGTGGCTGCCAGCTTTGGCTTCGGGTCCCCAGTGTGTGTACAGCTGGATAAACCGCAGATCCACTCCAGCCAAATCTAACATCACAGATATCAGGCATCAGTTTCTGTATAATAGCATGTTTCTTGTTCTAAAGCCGTGATAATGAGATGTATTATAAACGGATAGTTCCAGTCCTGCATGCTGATTGGTCAATAAGAAAATCTACAAAAAAAAAAAAGAGCCAGTTACCCGAGCTAAATCCACTGTCTAAATACACAGCGCTTCTGGTGACCTTATTGCTTTAAAAAATATTTTCTTTCCATTTGCTGATATGGTGAGGGAGACGTTCCATGTTTCCTTTGGGAAGAAAGTTTGAGTAACGCATGAAGAACTTCGAAACACTCTCGGCTGCTGTTTCTGACTTTTTTTTTAAAGCGTCACGGCCTGCGGTGCACTAGTTAAAGATTCTAAATGATTCGTAAAAGACATAAAAATCATTCTGCCGCTGTAATAGTTCCTTAAAACTCAAACGGGGCTCGTTAGAAGCAGTGGAATCCTACCAAGACGGAGATGTTATAATGAGGTCATTTAGACTAGCACACAGCGACATCCCTAAAATGCAGTGCAAAAAAAAATATCATCCAAAAACTTCCGGAGGCTTCTTTGACTTGGATCAAAGATGATACGTTATTTAATTCCTCAAGTAAATATGCTAAATCGTAAAATAAAGATTATTATCTTCCTTTAATGTTTTACATTAGATGATAAATTATGATGATATTTAATTTCATCGTTGAGCATTAGTAGCTTGGTCTGTGTCTTACATGAATTTTATTCTTTGCAATGCAATTTTCTTTTTTTTATCTTATCTGCTTTCAGTTCACATTCTGATGTTGGTATTTCTGAGGGAGCGATAGAGAGCTAACTCAGAATTCATCCCCAGTCAGGAATGTGGGCATCCTGAAGTTTCACATAGACTCTCTAGAATGTGTTAATAAAGGATTAAGGGAGCCAACAGTGAATAAAGCTGTGGATTTCAGTTTTCCAGTTTCCAATGATGACGCAACTCCACTTTTTAAAGCTACTTGTATAGGAAAATCATCTCATGTAGTCCTAATAGTGTTTTATCTTAAATTACTTTCTAGTAACACTTTAACTAATGTTATTAAACTGAACACATTCATTTGTGGAAATTAATCGGATATGAATCGGATACGTGCATTTGCAAGTGGACAGATTGGATATTCCCATCAATGCGAGTTGTACGTCATTGAAAAAGCCATGGTGGCGAATGACGTCAACTCAGGTGGACACCAACCGCGATCACGTGACTCTTTTCAATGGCGCAATGGAGGAAGAAGGCTCAACTCAACGTTTTGCTGATCTTTCAAGATGGCGCGGAAAACAAAAGTCCACTTTTATCATTTCGTCTGCATCCGTTGGAAACCTCACCGTTTTTACTTCCTTTGGTTGTTTCGCCAAGTGTATAGTATAAGTGCAGATATCGGATATGGGTCACTTTTAAAAGATGAAAGCTAGTCTTTGGGCAAAGCTAATTGGGCGTCAAGACCTGCAATACAAATGTGGCCTTAGTGTGAGACTGAACCCAAAAGGACACATTAAAATCTAAAATGCTTCCCAGTTCTAGACTAACCTCTCCCTAGGCATTTAAAATATCACAAGTTGTTGTGATCTGGAGTATGGGTGAGAAAATAATCCCAAATAGCAACTTGTCCTAAAAATAAGCTGGCAACACTTTACAAAATGTGACACCTCAAAAAGCCTGTGATTTATACTTTTCATCCATTATGAGAAGTGCAGCATTTGATATCCTCCATTTCACGTGGGAAGACTCAGTCGTTTAGAGTAAATGCTTCAAAAGCAGTGGCAGCTGTGCCAACGCTCTCGCACTCAGGCCAATTACCGCCTGTCACTATGGTTACCCCCTCCAGCACCTCAGCGCGTGACAGTTCCGGAAGAGGGCTTAGGCACAGATGAAAGGGCCCGAGTGCGCGTTGTAGCCGTGGCCAACTGGGCCGAGCGAGCCCAGTGAGCTACGCCGTTTCAAATTAGAGACAATGGAGCCAAACACTTTTGGAGATCAAAGCCACAATCCACCTCTGGATTAAGTTTAATTCGCCCATAATGGGAGGAGCTCTCCGCTCCCGTGTGTCTGTGCTGGAGAGTTGTGGATCTGTTCTGATTTACACCATTAATGGTATTACAGTAAGTCGGGTCTCAATGTCAAATGCTCTATTTTCAGTATTTTTATGAGAAGGCATTACAGTAACAGAACCCTCTTAGCAGCCTTTCTTTATTATAACTCTCAGCATAGATAGGTATGGCAATGAAATGTCGAGCACCATGTCATAACCAGTTGAAAAAGCTGCAGGGTTTTGACATTATTTGACCAATGAATTTCCATGAATTTTCCAGATATTAATTTCTGAAAAATATTAGTAATTATTACAATCAACATAATTAATAAATAAATTAAATAAATAAATAAATAATAGATATTAATTCTATATTAATAACTGTTAATTCTGTAAACACACTCAAACATTATTATATATTATCACAATATTAAAACATTTATTTATAATAATAATAATAATATTAATAATAATATGCTAAATGATATACATATTTGGTCAACAATAATATTTACAGTTTATTATTTATTTATTTATTTATTTAATTCATTAAATAATATATAATAATAAACAGCATGCATATTTTTGTGGCACCACGTTGGCTAGCCCCGCCCACTGTGAAAACTTATCGGTCTAAAATCCAGCTCCTCAAAACTGGTCATGAAGCATTAAAAACCTTCGGGCTCTTATTGTGTCATGTCATGCAGCATCTGGTTGGGGAAAAGTGTAAAGTGATCTAAATATGACGTGGTATCAACTTTTGCTCCAGAACGGCTATAACTCTGACTACGCACCTGTCCTTTCCCTTTAAAAGAGAGACACAAAAAGATCTGCCTCTCTTTTCCCTATTTTGCCTGTCTTTTCAAGCTGGCTGCATTTGAAATATAATTGAAACCTAATCTCCACAGAGCTGAAGTATAAACTTACTTTGAGGGGGCAGAGAAATCAGGAAGTGGACTAATCCCCTTCCTCTCCAGCAAAAGGTCAAGCAGTTTTCTAATATGCAGGACGCTGTCCTGTCCCTCAGAGCATCTCGACTGAAGGCTGAAAGCACTCGATTTATTCCCTCTTACTATGTCGCCATAGCTTACAGAGACCGCACAGGTCTCCGCTGCCATGCCCGATTTACCCCCCTGCTAAATAAGTACCTGTGCCCCACAGCTATCATTAGAAGGAGACGTATTTCCCCAACAAACCGCTGTTGACGTGGGAGGTGGAGGGTGCGGACAGCTTTGAGCAAGCGTGATTTAGCAAGCGTGATTTAGCTTGTACGCTGGCGGGTATAAACCTTGCCCGAAGAGCGAGCGAGTGAGCCAGGAGAAAGACGACTGCTAGCTGAATGGACTTGACAGAAGCGCTTTGTAAAAAAACCATGTCTGCCAAATCAAACATATTGACTTTGCTCAAGGGTCCAATAAATTTAAACCGTGGTTTGATTTTTCTCTTTTCTGCTCCTATAGCGACAGACACAGATGACGGGAACGCTCTCTCTGGACGTTTCTTGTAGTTTCTTACTGTGGAATATTCTGCTGGCAAATGTAGAACAAAACACATCCTCCAAACCTATAACGTGATTACCTTTCTCTCTATTGTGCACCTGATGGCGTGAGTTTGAGCGACGTGGACATAAAGTCTCTGAACAATGGAGTAATTTGTGGAGATTAACTGGGCATTCATGGCTTCCCCAGAACATAAGTAACAGGGACGGCGTGGACAGCAATTAGCAGTGAGCAGGCTAAAGCCAAGGAGAGTGATAATCCTTCATCTTGTTCAGTCTTAGCGAATGAACGGCCTGGACTGTATTGTGGATTCATATGCGCTATAAAATGGGAAGAAAAAAAAAAAATCGACTTTTCCGCCGTCGGGGCGAACGGTTCTTATAATGGTAAGGAATGGTTCCAGTTGAGCCTGGTACGGCACGATTACAAACCGTTCTCGGCCCGGAATTCTGATAGAATCCATGGAGTGACGTCACACACTTACACACTTGTCTGTTGTCTGGCTACCAGTTTTTCTGTAGCTGGTTAAGCGCGCTATTTGAGTGAAGTAAACAAAGCAATAATAAAATGAAAAGCATTAGCTGATCATTCTCCATACCGCGTTTTCTATTTACATCTTATATCATCAGTAAACTGTCAAGTTACCAAGGCAACGACTGATCCGTTCGTATTACATTCCAAAGAGCGGGCGCTATCAGCCCCATAGTGGAAAATGAAATCATAACCGTAACAGCTGGCCCAGATCGGTAGGAATGGAACGGTTACGCAAAGAGAACCCATTCTGCCCGACGGTGGAAAAGCGGCTATAGATCTTTCTTCCTAAGTAATGTTACTATTGTTAACAGAAACTACAACCAATCTAAATAATTCTAATCAGTTTTAGTTTTAGAAGCATGAAATATTATAAAATGAAAAACCAGTACACCATGACTGCATTAAACATGCAAATGCCACTAGATAGAAAAAACACTAAACTGTGCCGGGAAATTTAAGGCAATTGCTAAAATGCTAACAGTTAGTGTATTAACTTTAGAAGACATGAAAATGCAAAAAGAAAAACTGACACTAGAAAAATAGAATAGAAATAAAACCTATTTCAACAATACAATAATCCTGTTCCAAAATTTAAACCACGGGGGTTTACCTCCGCAATAAAACGTTAGCACTAACAACTACTGAAAAGTACAGAACAGCTTTAAATTTTTTTATAATTTTTTAAAATAATATTCCTCTAATCTTTCCACTTTCATATTCATGCATTCACTGCCTCAGACAAATGAGTTTTTTTCCATATTGTTAATTAATAGGTCATCTTTGCTGAGTGAAGCTAATGTAAACAGAACCGTTTAAGGGATTGTTGAGATTTACGCATTTACACGACCCTTGGTGGCAGCATCTAAACAGTCTTCCTGCGCTCCCACGGGCCCTGATCTTCTTTCTGCCTGGGGGTTCTGGCCCAGATGGCCCCGACTTGGGGGCCCCTCGAGTCACCGAGCTCTGCCCTCTGGCTGTTTATATAACCACCCGCCCCCTAGATGCAAGCCCCTCTGCTGGAAAGAGATGGAGAATATTTGTCAGGATACGTGGAGCGAAGCACAATGATATCAGCGTGGCACTGGTGTAACCTTCTCCCCAACAGATGGTGTCATGATTAGAACAGGGTCCTCTCACCTCAGGGACCCTATGCTGAGCATTGTGCCTGTGGGCAACGCCGGGGTCTGGCAGACCCCCTTAATGCTGCCGTCCAGCCAGTCAGAAAGAGGCACCATGCTGGCACTCACGGGTGCCCACCCAGGATAACATAAAGAGCACGGGCAGCGCTTGTAAACAGAAACGAGGGAATTTGTGAAAAAGTCAGCCACTGGAAATCTGACAAGAGGGCAACAGCCAGGGGGGATTGGAGAGCTGTGTGTGTCTGTGTGTGTGTGTGTGTGTGTGTGTGTGTGTGTGTGTGTGTGTGTGTGTGTGTGTGTGTGTGTGTGTGTGTGTGTGTGTGTGTGTGTGTGTGTGTGTGTGTGTGTGTGTGTGTGTGTGTGTGTGTGCGCGCGCGCGCGCGTGTGTGTGTGTGTGTGTGTGTGTGTGTGTATATAAAAAATAAATAAAAAAACACAGATCTGTGCCATTCAGAATAGAACTGAGAATTCCATTCAAATGCCATTCTATTCCTATTTCCTCAAATTGAGGAAATATACAGTGCAAGATGCACAATTGCAATTTGAATGCAGGGAAATAGAAGTTCAAAAAATTATAATACTGTCATTTTTAACTAGAAATCTAAATTTGTCAGTACATACCCTGAATGTTGGATTGATAAAATCTTTTTTGAAAGTTGAAAAAAGTAAAAAAAAAGTTTCAAGGTTTTTATGGCTTACAGATAGAACGATAGAAAGAATTATAGATTGAATGATAGATACTCAGCATGACAGAGAGAAAGAATAATAAGACAGTCGGTCTCGGAATTACAGACAGAACGATAAATCGACAACAACAGACAGTTGGAACGACAGACAGAACAATACAGAATGACAGACAGAACGATAGATAGGTAGACGGGATGTGGCCAATTCAATTTAAATTCAACCTATTTAACTGAAAGAGCCAAAACTAAATTTTTACATTTTGCAGAACCCTGGTATGCATTTGTGGGCATCGGGCGCAGGGTGGCGGAGGGGCAGTAAGAAGAAATGGCAGTTGAGACATGTGACATGAATGCAGCATGGGCCTTGTTAGGAACGTAGGGCAACATCTTGCACTCTCCATCCAAGCTCGAAGGATTTAATAGACTAGAAGCCTGGCTGAGTTTTAATTAGCCTCGTGAACAATGTGAGATTATGCACCCAGTTGTCCAGGGATTTCTGATAATAAAACAGAGATGATTGAAAAATAAATAAAGGCCCTAAAACTTTGAAACAGTTTGTACCGGCAGTCTGCCAAACCACACAAGCCTGCACTTGCTCGCTCGCTCTCTCTCTCTCCAGCTCCCACTCCTCATTTCCCCCTGTTTCTCTCTCTCCCAAACCATCCCACAGTAAAATCCAATTACTCAACGCTAACTCTTATGAATGCTCCACAACTTTCTGATGAATAAATTATAAGCAGGGAGGCAGTGAAAGAGCACCCGAAAGATAAATATAAAGGAGTTTAATCATTCAAACTTAAGGTGCCTTGAAGGACTTTCTCCAGATAGTCGTTCGATTCCTTTGCGCATGCATATAGCTACTTGTTTTATCGGAGATGCTAAAAACCACATCAATGCTCCTGAAGCAAACGCACAAACAAAAGAGGAAAGTGTCAAGATACAAGGGTATGCAAGGGTATGACATATCCGCTCATTCATAAATGGTTGTAAAAAGCAGGTGCCCTCAGGATGGATGTATCTACAAGTCCATCAGTGGATGTGACAGTCCCAGACGGCCCCTTTACACTCTCAATGCTCCTCTAAATAACTAACTCCAAGCAGGTTCACGAGAGGAGAAGCATCTTTCATGGCAGGCGGTTCAGACGGGGACAGAAAAGTACCCGCTGTGCTCTGCGACTGATATTTAACCCAAGACTCGAGCTGCTGTTTCGGAGATGTGTCGCACTCAGCCAAAATCTCCATGTAGTCATACAGCTTAAAAACTTGAGCATCGTCCTTCAGGGAAATGAAAAGGAAAGCAAATGCAGCTGCATCTTCAAAAGGTCCTGCTTGTCCCCTGACTCATATTTTCTCATCCCGCTGTGAAAGGAAGTGCGGTCCCTCTCCAATCTGATTTGTCTGGACCTGCCCTGTGGAAACACAGCTCGCCGATTGGTAGCCGAACATGGAGACTGAACTAACGAAAGAACCAGAAATATTAAGTCAACTCAAAACAGATTTGATCAATTCAAAGTAACTGAAGGAACACAGTTTATCTTGGCTGCATCCAGAATGCACGGCTTAACAAATAAAAATGTTGTGTGATTGATGAACAGCTTATGATAAGAATATTTAAAATGCAAGACAAATCATCCATATCAGCAGTGACTATTGAAAAACAGATCAGATGGTCAGGCTCTTGGTTCTTGTAATAAATTACACGCTACTGACAGCTTACTATGATCAAAGGCATCTGCGGGACATTTCTGACAAATGGTACCTCAATAGTTACATTGCAAAAAATGTTTGTAATTTTTATTGAAAAATGCTGTTAAAATGCTGCAGTAAAAATATGTTGACTTGTTAACTAAGTTTTCTTACCATATATGGTGAAAAACTGTTAATGGTTTAACAACACAAGTCATTTTACTGTAAAATACTGCCAAATTTATGTTTTTTGCAAGTAAAACTATGGAATATTGTATAATTTGGAAATATAAAAGGAAATTCCATTACACATCACACAACATTTTCTTATTTTTATTATCAGTAATGTACATTAGTGTTTTGTTACATTTTATGTTTTTAAGTTAATGTTTATTGCATTATTTTAGTGCCATGTGCTAATGGTGTTTTTGTCTTTGTATGCATGACCCTGAGCACTGTCTATATATGAGTATCGTGCCACCAATGGTGGTTATCGGTACATACAAATAAAAAAAGAAGGCATATTTTGGTAGTTAATAAAGTAGATATATTAACATTATATCACTCAATGAAATGTACAGGAATCCTATAAAACTGGAAACACTGTCACAGTATTTTTTTACAGTGAATTTCTGGCAACCACAGCAGCCAGTTTTAGTTTTTCATAAATTTAACGGGATATTTTTTACAGTGCACCCTTGCAAATGCCTAGCAACACCTTAACACCAGTGTTGTTATTACTAACTAATACTAAAATACTAAAAACTAATATTAGATGAAAAACTCAAACTTAAAAACCATAATGAACATTTGAAATATTGCTATATAAACTACAATTATTTGAACTAAAATAAAAAATAAAAATACATTTAATAAATATTTTATAATTATATAAATACAAAATATAAAAACAACAATAGTATGTAAATACTAAAATTAAACACTAAACACTCCTTTGCACTCTTTTGCACCCCATAACACCCTAGCGAACCGCTTACAAAACACCCATAACTTACTAATAACACTAATAATGCATTTGTATACCCCAAAACTAGCAATGCTCTGGCACAGTGGTACCCATTTAGAAACTACTAACAACCATAAAAAAACCTTAGCAATGTGTTGCAAGTTTTGCACAGGTAAGCACATTCCTCAAAAAACAAACAACTTAGTTGCAAGTAGCCTAATATTTTGAAAAGCAAAACTACCATATTTAATATCTAAAACATCCAAATTAGGCATATATTTTTAGACACTAGAGGCAGGCTTACATGCTATTTTTGCAAAAGCCAATAGGGCCGAACACGTAACCATGATGCACTCCAAAACTGCCGACAAAAGCAAAAGCGAATGTCAGCCTTGTTGTGAGATGGAGGACACTCTCAGATTTGATGCGGCCTGTGGTGCTAAATAAAAACCTGCAGACTATAGCTGCCTCAGATCTGCTTGTGTATGCGTCGATATCACAGCGAGCGAGACCGCCACAACACTCCCATTCATTTTCTCTAACATACTTTTCATGTACTAACACCCTCGAGCAGACGCACTACACAAGTTTCTCCTAAATCACCCTCCGCCTTGCCGGAGGTGATTTATACCTCTGGAGACTGTGATTTAAAACACATGGGACTGAATGCGTGTGCCTCAGTCAGCATATAGCCGGTGAGAGTACACACTGGTAAGCGTTGTCACTACATGTGTGGGTAAAACTCATTAACGGCTAGCGCCGTTGACCCATATGCGCAACAGCGGTGTAGCTTCCTAGTGCATCCGGTGTTACGCGTGCTGTGTAGCAACTGCTTCATCTCTCTCTATAAGGGTCAGAGGCAAGGCCAAGCTTCACATGACTCACAGGCAGGGACAGCTAATTGCATTAAGACCCTGTGCAGCTGCATCCCAGGCCCAGGTGCTCCTGGGTCCACAGGGAAAAGGGAGAGCCGCATCCGCCCGGGCAGTCAGGAAGATGCAGACGAGCACAGCAGTTTCATATAAAAGCACTGTTCAGGGAGAATTTTGCTGCTACTTACACAAATTGAAAACAGTTGCTTATCTAAGGGGCGGATATCCAGCAGATATATGAGAACCTTTGTAATTACACCATTCAAGATAGTAGCATTATAAGTTATTATTATTATTAATGCTATTCTTTAATTTTATTATAGGCCCATATTTTTATTAATAATTTTTTTTTATTTCTTTATTATATGTACATTATTTGTTGTTCAGACCTATAAATTGATTTATATTTTTTAAAAAATTGTGTTTTTCATGAAATACACAAAAAATACTGTACAACAGTAAAGAAAATGTAAAATGAATCATTAAGAAGATGTGCCAAATATCTCCATGCACAACATAAATTCTCAGATTTTGTTTTCTTTATGGTATGGTAAGTGACCTGAACATGAGATTCACCCATACAACATACTCCCGTACACACAGACGCACACATTCTGTCCCCATCACAAGCCTCTTAAATAAACCTGTTTAGCTTCTATTTCCCAGTGCTCTGTAAATGCACAGTAGATGATTCAATACATTTCTATTAGCATTTTTAAAGTGAATTAGCACTCAGTAAATTGCTGTGACCCTCAATAGAAATTAAATTGCTTCAGTCTATCAGACCATCAGTGTGATTACATTTGGTGGCTGTGGAATCTTTTCAGCTTTAAACACAATTATGGTATTGTTTGTTGGCTTAATGTCTGTGAAATGGCCAAAATGCAGATTGCCGCGTATGGCATCTTAAAGGTCAAAGAAAGCTCTGCGAGACGGGAATAAATAAGGAATACAGTCAAAATACAGAGCTTTGCGTTAACTCATTTTACGACTGCAAGTCTTAATGTGATCAGTAAATCAAACGGTGCTAATGGCGGGTATATAAACGTACTTACTTTCTTATTGACTCTAACGCCAATGCATTAACACAAATGTGGGGTGTTCAGAATCATTAAACGACACTTAATGCTTTAATCAAGATATTTGTCCGAACCCATATTGCCTGCTTAAGCTCTAAATCCCAGTAGGACTACAAGACCTCTTAGCGACGTGAGGAGAACTCTACTGGTTCGAGAGAGACGTTCAGTGCCCACCCAGTGTTTTTGGCCTTGCCCTCCACGGTCTTTTCTTTTGAGAGGCCAATCGACTCTTTCTCGCCCTATACAATCTGTCTATTTTCCCTGTCGTTCATCAACCTTTTCTTTGCTCTTTAGTCTGTTCCAGTAATGGCTTTGAACAAGGCTACTTGAAACTGTGCCAGATTCGAAAAGTGAGAGCGCGAGAGAGAGACAAAGAGGGAGGAGGGTGCAGAGAGAGAGAGAGAGAGAGAGAGAGAGAGAGAGAGAGAGAGAGAGAGAGAGAGAGAGAGAGAGAGTTATGACTTTTTGATTATTTTTCTAAATGACACTTCAGCCCTCCACCCCGGCTGTGTAATTGTGATTACTGTGCCTCTATTTTTGGGCGGTAGTGCTGCAAGCCAGCAACAGTAAATAGCTGATGCTCTCCTCTGGCTTTAAGAGGACACAGGCGCAGGGGGCTGAGCAAGGTGAAACGCCAACCGTCCCCCGCGCCCCGGCTCCAGACCCGCTAATGCACCGTCCCCTATCCGAAGAGACGCCAAATTTGCTGATCTAAGGTCAGATAGAACAGCCAATTTAGGCTCTAGATAACTATGCGGCTAAGCTGTTCTCGTAAGCCGATGGTGGCCGTGTGTGTGTGTGTGTGTGTGTGTGTGTGTTTCTCCGTAATTTCCAATGTAAACAGGCAGAAGTAACTGCAACAATCCGATCTTTCATATTGCAGCTAATCTAGTTTGCCGTGGAGTTAGCTAAGCGCCGAGGAATGACTGATCAAATTAAGAAAACGAGAGGCATAAGATAGTCCCTCGTTCTGTTCTTCCTGGAGGGTGTAATGGGCTCTTGGCAGACATTTAAATGTTCTCTTACACTCGTCACTGTTGTTTAGAGCATGAAGGTCAGCCGCGCTGCCGAGGGCTGAGGTTACTATGGCGATGAAGTTAAGGGGACAGGTCTGTTGAAGGAGGGTGCTAACAAAGCCAGACGTGTGACCCTTCAGCATTCAAGGTCATTCTGGGGAAGAAGAAAAAAAACACACACCCCCCTCTGAATACAAAGTCATGCATTCACAAATGAGACTGTTTCGTAATGTCTTTTCTGTTTCCCCCCCAGAGACCAGAGGCGGTCACAGAGCAAACTAACCGCAGGGTGTCTTCAGTCTGAGCCGGTGGCCACATGCAGCCCGTTCGCTCACGTCCCGCCTCCATAAGTTACCACAGCAACACTTCCACCAACCACTTAATTACACGTTGTACATTTTGGCCAATGCTAGAAGTATTTCACTCCTGTCTGCGACACTAATGCTGCGTGTCACAGAGCTACCCTCTGTTTCCTGCGTTCCCCTTGTTAGCCCTTTCTAGAAAACACATACTTGGGTTTTTAAAAGACTCTTTATTTACCTTGATGTACCAGCGAAGACTCACACAACCATACACCTACAACTAGACTTTTGAGTCTCAGACTGGCCACCTGAGCACTAACCTGGAGGACATTTAAGCTTTCCACAAACTGTTGATTGTCACCTGGATCAGCATACATGGTGGCGGCCATCTTGATTTGAGTAAAATAAATGTGTGTGGTGAAGGAAATGGGGTTATTTGATCTGTTAATACTATTTGCATGATCTTTAATACATGTTCATGGTTTTTAATACTTTCCCCTGTGATTATTGTTGAGAAATGGTTGTACCCATGTGTATAAATTCTGACACAAGGAAGTGGTCAGGAGAAGTCTAGGACTGATGGTAGTGAGTGCAGTATCTGCTGAGTACTCTGATTGAATGGTTATACCTGATCCAAGGTTATTGTTTTTTTTGTATATTGAAGTTGTTGTTTTTTCTCTTTTTGAATTTTTCATGTTTTTGGCACCTGTAAGCACCTTGCACTTTACTGGCTTGGGGAGAACCTAAAATAAACATAAAACTGGCATTTAACGTCCTCCATGTGTTGTTGATCTAAGAAGACTGGCTGATCTGTGACACTGCGATAAAGTGCCACTAAGTGTTGCTTTGAAGGAGAAGAAAAGGTGTTTTGCCTGTAACTCCAATCCATATGCTCGGATACTGGTTACTGTTTCTCTATGGGGCTGGTGCAGGCAGAAGCTGCAACAAAAGGTCAAAGGTCAAACTAAATGACAGGGCCCCCATTAGATGCATATTCTTCTTAAGGTAAAAGTGTAAAACAGTAGTGCACTGTAATATTATTGGCAGCAACAAAAGCATAATCATATTAGCTCAAATATTTAATAAATGTACATGCAAGAAACTGGAATGGTTCATTGTTTTTACTATATGCAGTACAATAATGCACTACCTTTCAAAAGTTTGGGGTCAGTTAATTTTTTTTTTTTTTTTATTATTAATTATGTTATTGAGAAAGGACGCATTAAATTGATAAAAAAAAAAAAGACAGACTTTTACATTGTTACAAAATATTCTGATTTCAAATAAATGCTGTTCGTTTGAACTTTCTATTCATCAAGGATTTCTGAAAAAAATGCATCACGGTTTCCACAAAAATATTAGGATGCACCATAAAAATAAATAAAAAACATAATAAAAACCTAATAATAAGAAATGTTTCTTGAGCAGCAAATCAGCATATTCGAATGATTTCTGAAGGATCATGTGACACTAAAGACTGGAGTAATGATGCTGAAAATACAGCTTTGCCGGCACAGGAATAATTACATTTTAAAATATATTAAAATATATTTTAAATTATATTTAAATATATTAATGTCTTAAAATATATTATTTTAAATTTCACAATATTTTGTCTTTTACTGTATTTTGAACAAATACATCCTGGTGAGAATAAGAGACTTCCTACAAAAACAAAAAAATCTTACTGACTTCAAACCTGGACCTTTTGAAGGTTAGTGTAATTACATAATAATAGGAAGAAGAATTATATTTCAAGGTCAATATTTTTTTTTTTTTCAGCTTCATTTTCATTTGCATAAAATATGGCGTCGACCCTGAGTGAGGTCAAATAAGGCCTCAGGTCAAAGAAAACGCATCAGATGATGACCAGTCTCAGAAACACACAGCGAAAGAGAGGCAGAGTGAGGATCACAGATCAAGTAAAAGAAACTATGATTATTCTGCCGTTGAGATCACTGTATCACCACCCACCGCTGTTGCAAGTGTCACTCTGGATTGGGTGCACTGGAGTGGATTAATGGTCTTATCACCCATTTGACAAAATAACACTTCACCTGACATCCAACCCTCCAGCGGAGTGGGATTTTTTTTTTTTTTTTTTGGGTGGGGGGCGGGGCGTTCTTTAAATCATAGTCTGTACCTGTGACGTGATTAGTTCTCACATCCTGAGTGTGATGAGGTGTGAAAGAGTGGCAGAGTTCTGATTCCACAGTTCACCCCCCTAGTCACGATCACTCCTGAATCATGCCAGTTCTGCGCCGTTACATTCACAGGAAGACGCTCGATTTCCTGCTGTGCTTTGATGTGGTGACATTGTATGAACTGACAGGTTTGTCTGTTCCTAAAGTACCACTTTCTAAGATATGTCTGTTCTACATAACGCAAGAATAAACATTCCAACTAAAATCTATGCTGCTTTAAAGGCTGTATTAATGTGAAATAATCTCAAACCAAATCTTAAGTAATGATGTTAATGTGAATAGCTGTCAATCAATCTTTTAATGTCAACATGACAGCCCATTCATTGGGAATTAATTGGATCATGAAAAAAGGCTGAAAAAATGTCAGGTGATTTAAAGGGTGGTTGAAAAATACATGGGTTAAGAATATGCCAATTATATTTTGCAACAATGTGGCAGAACTCCCTCTCTAAGAAAACACACAAAAAAACAACAACATAAAAATCATTATATGACCAGCAATGTGTATTAAGAAAGTACACTATCATTCAAACAGGTTTTTGAAAGAATGCTCACAAAGGCTGCATTTATTTGATCAAAATACAGTAACAGTAAACCAGTAATGTTGTGAAATATTATTACGATATAAAATAACTGTTTTCTATTATATTTAAGATGTAATTTATTCCTGTAATGGCAAAGCTGACTTTTCCGCATCATGATACATGATATTTTGGTGCTCTAAAAACTCATCTATTAGTATTGAAAACCGTTATATTTTTTGGAAACCGTGATGCTTTTCTTTTTTTCTTTTTTTTTTTTAAATGGAAACCTTTTGTAACATTATACATGTCTTTACTGTCACTTTTGCTCAATTTAATGCATCCTTGCTGAATTAAAAAATATTACTGACCCAAAACAGTAGTGAAAATGAGGTCCGTTTTGATTTCATGTTGACTTTAACAATGTAGACACGCTTCTGAGTTAAATCTAGATCGATAAATCCAGGCAATCTGCCACCCTGGAAGGACACATCTGGGTATATGATGCGTAAAATGCCAATGACGTTTTTGTGAATGACATAAAATAAGGACTGCTGCCTGCATGCCAGCTGGCAGAACCTTGAAGAGTGTGTAAGGAATGAGGAGGAGATGAGAAAGAGAGAGAGAGAGAGAGATAAAGATAGAGAAGGGGAAATATTGTGAGGATGTAAGTGTGTGTAGGTCAAGTCATTCTTGCTGACTCAGAAAGCTTAACAGAGGTCAGGGCATCTTCAGATGACTGATACACACTGTTCTCTCCTCCTCTCCCTTACAATACTGATGCTAATTTTATCAACTACTTCATTCATCTGCTCCAGAGATACGCTTACCTTGGAGACCTTCAGGACCATGAAAACATTTATGCGGATACAAATGAATGAATAACAGAGCATAACCAAGCATGACTCACTGAAATGGCAATAAAAACTACATTCTGAAGAAAATGTGAGCAATGCATAAATGTACAATACTCTTGTGGTGCTTGTGTGTTCTGGGTGGCTGTTAGGGCATTGCTATGTGGATTCTAATTAAACAAAAGCGGGGATTTATTAATTAATTAATCAAGACGTTAATACTAATCAAGAGATTATTTGAATGGAATAATAAATATAATAAAATACAAATTATATAAAAAATAAATAGAATAACTAGAAAAATGTAATTTAATACAATATAAAACTGCATGATATGATTTAAGATATAATTAGTGCTGGGCAAGACTGCAAGACCGCAGTGTCTTTTCCACATAGTGAGAGTAGAATAAACAGAAAAAGTAAATATATGATGAGAAAAAAAAAAAAAAACCTTTATACATTACAATATTTTACCCTATGATATTCCGGTCTAGTCTGATATGTTAGGTATATATATAAAAAAAATATATCATAAATTGCTTAGAAAAGTAATAGCATCATTTTAAAAACAAACTGCACGATCACAAATTATGTAGTTTAAAGGGGTTGTGTAATGCCCTTTTTACAAGATGTAAAATAAGTCTTTGATGTCCCCAGAGTGTGTATGTGAAGTTTTAGCATAAAATACCCCAGAGATATTTTAATATAGCATGTTAAAATTGTCAATCTTTGAGGGTGAGCAAAAACGCACCGTTTTGTGTCTGTTCCTTTAAATGCAAATGAGCTGCTGCTCGTGGCACAGAGGGCGGAGCTTCAACAGCTTGCACTCACACAGACATGCACTGAAAATTTCAAAAACGTTTAGCCTTTTAATGTTCAAACCGGATTCAGACAATGATGTAGAATGCAACAGGACGTTTCTGAATGGTTAGCTGATGCATTTATGCAGCTTATGTGTAGTTATCTTCATTGATTAGCATATTCCGTCTTGATCATCTATAAATCGTGTTCCCGGGGCTGGGTTTATATAAATTGTAGGGTGGTGATGTCACTAACCCTGGAGGAATGTCGTGTAGTCCCTACCAGACGTTTGTTGTAGTCCTTAAAAAGCTATTTCTTTATAAGCAAATATCTCCCTTTGCTTTTGAACTTTGAGCATTGTAACTTTGCAGATGTTGTGTATGCTCAAACAGCAATATTACACACTAAGTTAAAAAAGTGAAATCATAATCAATCACTCCTTTAACAGTTGGCGACAGAAGTTTGTTGAAATCCATAACACTATGTATGAGCAATATCGCTGCTTGCGTTGGCAATCACCACTAAAAATTTGTGTTTATAGGTTACATAAAACGTCTTCGGAGCTGAAGTCATTTAGCGAAGTCAATGCTCGGTTGTTCTTAAAGGAGGCTCTAACTCATGTTATCATCACAGTCACAGTGTAAGATGAGGATTAGTGTGGTCCACTTCTCCTCTAACAGGTTTTCTCAATATAAAGCATTCAGATGGAAACAGGCTGCAAAGAAAGGCGTGATGTGTGAGGGAGAGAGATGTTTGACAGAATCTAATAAAGCCAGCCAGCAGAACTGTTCAACTCTACAGCTGCAGCTACAGTAATTACAAAACACTGCACCTGACAATCAGACTCTCCTTCCCTCTCTCACTCTTTTTGCAGAGCTGCCGTAAAATCCACAGTGAAGAGAAAATGCCACAGAGGTCAAGGTGTGTAATGAAGCATTCTGATAGTGTGAATGGTTATTAAGTGCTGGGAGAACACACTCAGTTTCCCCAGTTTGGCCTCTACGGGGGGAAAAAGCCCACTTCTACGGCAGAGGCATGAAAGTGTGCAAACTGAAGGTCATTCGGTGACTCAGGAACAAGCCTCTGGAAATTGAGTTTGATGTAGTTGTTAACTGACTGTTGGTAGAAGCTGGTAAAGTTGTTGATGAACTTATTTTGTAGTCATTCCTTTAAAAGGTGTTTAGGATTGTTAACTGAGTGCTGGTAAAAAAAAAAAGTATTTTTTAAAGTATGTTTAAGTATTATTTTTCTTATCAAATCCTTACCAGTCTCTATGAAACGTCAGTCAATTATGGTGAACATCTTATTTTACGTAAAAAAAAAAAAAATATATATATATATATATATATATATACAGTGCTATGCATAAGTGAATACACCCATGCTAAAGTTGACTAAAAAGAGGAATAAAAAATCATATTTTGGAAATTGAACTTAATGCCTTAATTTAAAAAATTAGGAAAAATCAAACCTTTAAGGACACCAATTTTCTTTGTGAATGAATAATGTATCGTAAATAAATAAATGTTCTTCCTTAAAATACATAAGTGTGTACACCCCTATGTTAAATTCCCATAGAGGCAGGCAAATTTATATATATATATATATATATATATATATATATATATATATATATATATATATATATATATATATATATATATATATATAGCATTTAAATAAGTCCATCAACAATTTGACCAGTCTCGGAGTTACCAGCAGTCAATTGTTGTAATTATATGTGTTGCTTAAAAACATTACATTAAAAAAAAAAAAGTCTGTCAGTAACTTTACCAGCCTCAACCAACAGTCAGTTAACAATCATGAACTTCTGCTATATATATCTAAAAATATAAAATCAACAACTTTATCAGTCTTTACTAAGTCAGGTAACAATCCGATCCACTCTAGAATGTGCACACATAACGCGCGTGTTTGTTTATTTTCAACTTGGATGTTTACGATGCTTCAATTAGTGAGCTACGGCCTGCCTCATCGATGGCAACCTTCCCAACCAGATGTGCATTTGCTCAAATACGCACCGATAGCGCAAGTGCACGAGCGAACGAGTCCGATACAATCGTCGCACTTCACAGCAATTTGTCACATGCTCCAAGAGCTCTTTCCAAGTTGCGTTCATGAATTAAAAGACTCCTGAGTGAATGTCACATGTGTAGAAGGGGGAGCAGATGCGACAGATGGGCTCCAAGAGTCTCTCAGTCTGCTCTCAAAATCCACAGTAAAATATTGAGCCATTAGGGCTTTTTGTCAGAGTGAATCAGGTGTGATGGGGTGGGGTTTGAGGAAGCAGAGGACTGAAGCTCGACTCATGAACTCAGAGGCACAAAGGCACAACTGCCAAAAATCCTGCTCGTGCACATACAAACACAGACGGCAGCTGTAGGAAAAAAAACTCAGATACAAGTCACTCCCTCCCTCCCTCCCTCCCTCCATCCCTGACTTATTCTCACTCTCTCTCTCGCTTGCTCAAATCCTTCACTCCAAACAAGCTATGCTTTTACACGGTGCATTGTGTTTAATGTTCCAAACACCAAATCTGAGAGGCTTGAACGCCGTCTCTGAAATCTCTCCCATGGCATGCATAAATTCCCACTAAATTAGAATATAAAAGACATGCAGAATGAAATCTATTTGCCAAAGAGCATGTATATGTATTTTGTGCTTCTGAAAGGTCACATTCAGGCTTGGTGCATTCCAGCAACATGCAATTATTCACTCCCTAACAGGATAGAAGCCGTGGTTTTATTGTTTAGTCGGCCAATGTTTTGGTTTAAATTTGTCTAAGCCTGTGTCTTGTTTTATTTTCTGCAGTATTTACCAACGTTATTTTGGGAAAAAGTTCAGTGGATACGGTCAAAGGACTGTATATCATGCAAATGGCGCAAAATAATAATACACTGATTTGCAAAAATAAATGTCAAATCCAAGTTTAGAATAAAAAAAATACATAAACAAAAACAGACGATCAGTAAAAATAATGCACGCATGTGAATGTACCCAAGCATGCATTGTTACGCTCACAGTAGCACCATTTCATTATGAACATGCCTTGCATATGACAAAGATTTCAAACTAAACTGTTTTCATAGCACCCCAGAATGCTAGAAAACATCCAAACGGTTTTAAAAAGCCAACAGAGTAAATTGCAGCACACAGGCTTTAAAAGAAAGTTGCATTGTTCTCTTCTTTCTAAACAAAGTTTAGGAGCATAAAACTGAAAAGAGATGGATAGAGCATGTGGGTGAGGAAGAGAAAGATGAAGGAAGATATGAAATGAAAGGTCAGGGGGAAGCAGGATAGCGGCAGAGAGCAAGCTTGTTATCCGATTCAGGGGTAGAGAGGGCTTGGCTGAGCAAAGCTCAAGGGAGCAAGGTCAGTCCTCCAGTAAAAGGAAGAAAATGAAAGTCAGAAAGTTCTGCTGTAGCTGGAAAAAGCACATTATTTGATGCGTGTCAAATTTAGACCAGGTCAAAAATACCAATTTAAACTCTGTCCTATGCAAATATTCACTGATCCTGCTGTCTGATGAAACTAATGACTTTTTTACAATTATCAAAAACAAACTTTGACATGAGACATTGTCTACCTTCAAGTAGAAATGTAAGGATGAACATATATGTACATTTATATTTATTAAATGTAAGGATGAACAAAATAAAAATGTCTGATACAGATAAACCAATTATTTTCATTAAATATTTCATAGAATTATGTGAATTTTTTTTATTATTTTAAATATATTCAAAATTAAAAGAACTAATCTTAGTTTTTAGAATATATGTTATTGGGGTATCAGCATTATGTACAGTATGAAAAATGGATAATCATTTCAAGATTTGTTAAAGATCACATTTAACAGTGTTGTTCATTTGTTAGCGCTTTTAAAGTTGAACTAAGATGTTTTTCATCTTAATAAAAAAAAAGAATAGATAGATAGATAGATAGATAGATAGATAGATAGATAGATAGATAGATAGATAGATAGATAGATAGATAGATAGATAGATAGATAGATAGATAGATAGATAGATAGATAGATAGATAGATAGATAGATAGATAGATAGATAGATAGATAAACGATAAAAAATATCTTATATCAGCCAATAACCAATAGGCTATAGCACTGATATATAGTTCCTCTGGAATTGATAACCATATTTAGTGACATTTGTGACTCTCAAATCATCCTTTAACCTATGATGCATATTACAATATACCAATCCAATCTGTAAAGCTGCTTTAAAACGATGTGTATTGTGACAAGAGCTACACAAGAAAACAAATACATAACAAAGATGGTGACTTATATGACACCAGAAAGTCTTATCACACTTTAATCAAATCCAAACAGACGGGAACCGCTTTGATGGGACGATAACAAATGGACCTAAAACATTTAGATGACACACAGCTCATATTTTCATCTCTGTGAGTGCTGAAAATGTAAGAAAGTCATGAAAAGCGTGATTGTCACTCTCGTTTATAACTCAACTGTATGTCAAAGTAACCACATTTAGCACTCTAAAACAGGAATGACAACTGTATTCTGTGTGAATGCAGCCATTAATGTAAAAGGAACATGAAAAAAGGAACAAAAATGACAAAGAAACTAGAGAAACATCGCCAATGTGTTTGGCATATTGTAATTTACTCTTGTCATGTAGAAAGGGGGGACTTTGGTTCACAAATCTGGTAAAATCCCCTTCATTCACACTCATTCTGTGGTGATTGCCATCCGTCTGTTTCTTCATAAACAAAAGGATTGGCAGTCTGTGCCAACCATGGGACACCTGGCACCCTGCGAGAAGCACCCATCAGTGCTGGCGGATTGGGAGAGAAAGCGGCCTGCATTACATTATGGTCTAAAATCCGACTCATTCCCGATAATTAATAATTAGCAAAGATGGCACCTCCGCCCTGAGAGCAACAGGGTGCAGGAGATTGCGAAAGACTTAAAAGAGCTCCCTTTGACACCCAGGGTGGTGTGGTCAGCCTGTTCGGACCACTGTGACAGATCAAACAGAGAAGGAGGTGGGGAAAAAGTCATTTTTTTTCATCCACTTTCTTCTTGCAGTTGCGCTTTCTATTTATCATAGCGGAACACGGCATGCATCTCTGCTTGATTCTCTGCAGCGTGTGATAATTTTAATTAAGTCTGGACCCCAAAACTGAAGTCAGTTGGCCTTTCTTCTCCTGACGAGTCACGCTGTGAATGATTTAGTCTTCGTTTGGGTGCCCTTAACGTTGACACTTCAAACAGACATGTGCCATGCAGTTTGCTAGCTTTTTTTCTATGCTAGTATGTATGTGTTTACTGCTCTACAATTCATTTTATTTTTGACCGTTTTCCTATTTCAATGACAACAAAGAAATGGTGGTTGAAATGAGATCAAAAAGAGTCACAAGCAAGAGTCAAACTTAACCACTACACCTCAGTTCCGACATTAAATTAGCAATTCGGGCCCCAGACACCCTGAAAAGCATGTTTTGATGGTACTCGCAATATGTGGTCACTCAAGAGGAAGTGCCAGAAGGCCAGACCTTCAGGACAATTTGAAAACACTCTGGGGTCTCTGAGCGGTCTCGACAGCATTTCGTCAGAAACGCAGATTGAACATCTGCGCGTGTGGCTGCTGTTTGGACGCCGGGGAAGCAGTGTGTTGTCATTAAGGCGGGTGACGGGGGCACCGGGCCCAGACCCCTTCCTCGCCAGCCCCCCGGCCCACCCTCCCACCAGCTGTTTGGAAGGATGGATGACAACCACCTGCTGTGGAGGGAAATTAGAGCGCTTGTACTCGTCTTCTTTTTAATCATCTGAAACATTCACTCCCTCATTGTGAAGTTCGGCTCCCGAGGCAACGGCACCAGCAGGCCAGTCGACTCCTCATCGACGTCGGGATAAAACTGACAAGCTGCCTTTTCAAAAGAGTCCCTGTGACATTTCAAACCGTCACTTCCCCCCACGGCGCTGATAAAGACTGTCGGGAGGACCTGAAATACACAGCAAAACTTATTCGCAGACAGTGAAAACAATTACAAAATCTATCTCTCCTTTAATCCATTTCAAGGTGACATTTAATGCCAAGTTATTCTTGTTGGAAACCTTCAGGGGACGATAAATCAGTCAGCAAAATATAATTCATTTTAATGGATTGCGAGTGTTTTTATTTTCATAAGTCAAATCTAAAAAGGATCACTGCCTGGGAAGGAAGCCAGCGCAAGGGAGGAGGGCAGCGGGTGCTCGGGCTCCGTGCTGGAGCGGCTTGCCTAAGGAAGTATCATTTCCTGAAGTCTAGTATATATATATATATATATATCTGTCATTGCAAATGTGTTTGTCATTAAAATACGGAAGGGTTGGCCCAAACTCGTTCTGGCGCATGTGGTATAGGCCTATCTATCCAATTAGAACCTGACAAAAAGCTTTATTTATGATTCAGAGGTGTAAAGATTTACTCATTGCAGAAGGTAAATTTGCTTGTTTAACTAAATATACAAAACATGCTCATTACTTTGATGCACAAAAGTATCATCCCGTCTCGGACGCATCTTTATGCATTTGGTGAGGGACTACTTAACCTTGGCCTCTCGCTACACTACTCCACGGGATCCATCTCAAGCGACAAAAACCCCACAACCCCCACGGTGCAAATTCAACCTTACTGTGCTCTCCAATGACGTATTATGCCTGACCCGGGCCCATGGAGTGGGGCGGCATGAGAGTTTGTTAAAAAACAAAAACAAAGAAAGCAGCCAGGTAATGCATTGGCATTTGAGTTAATTAGCACTGGAGCCTGGAGAGTCCTTCAAGGCTTCCTTGCTTGCTAGCTTCAAACAGCGCAAACAGTCATGAAGAGCTCGCTAACGTGCACACATACGCATGCAATGTGTGCCAGCATGTGCCGAATATATTTATCAATCCAATCTGCTTCATCCATTTATCCTTCTCGCCTCCCCCGCCTCTATCTCTGCATCTACAGAGGCAACACAGCAGAACCCCACAGTTGTTGACACTCATCTGAGAGGACATGCCCTTTAAGAAAGGCTGAGTCTCTGAGCAAATTCGGTCTAATTATATGCGGATGAGGCCTTTTCTTCCATCTTATGTGTCTCTTTTCCTATCTCTCCCTCACACCACTTGGAACCGGTCCACTAGAGCCCCTACGCAGCTCGAGCGTACGTTATACAGCCATTCTTCGCAGTGTAAGCCTGATAATTGTATATGATGCCCAATACCTTTGAGGCTTCATTAAAGCTTTGCATCAAGCTGCGGGAAGAAAAAAAAACAAGCTGTACCTTCTAGTGAGCATAAGGTGGAAGGAGAGAGGGGGACCGAAAGAAGGCCATTTAAAGCTTTTAAAGCATTCTGAGTGGGAGAGGTAGTTATCCCAATGGGACATTGTTTTATGTGCTTTTTTTTATGTTACTCGTGCACGACGTGTAACAGCGTGTTAGCGTTCAGATGGCCCCGCGCCAAATAAGCACCCATGCTGTCAGCCCAATCAGATTTTGGAGGGACGCTGAGGAGAGACAACTCTAGTTATAATTTCTCTCTCATCGCCGCGTCTTTCTCTCGAGCTCACACTGACTGTTTTCATGCTGAGCATTTAAATGTTCTCGTTTCTTCGCATCCGCCTCTTTGAGCTGATGAGAAAACTATGAGCGTATCAATCTTCTCCGCCAAAGGAGAATTTAAAAAAATAATCACCAAAAAGCTCCTCTCAAAGTTCACAACGGACCACGGTCTGAATTACGCTGCGATAATCCTGTTTTCCAACTGTCACGTTTGAGAGTGAAAGGAAGCTGTCACTCAAAACCTGCTTTTGCTTCTATGCTCCTGGACAGCTTTGTGGAATATCAGCCCGGTGCAGACTTCCTGTGAGCTCACAGCGCAACGGGACACAGAGGTGCCTCTCTCACTAAGAGCCGGCCTGGCAGGTGGAGGCTTATTTGAGGCCACATCTTGGAAGCTTGAAGATCACAGAAGCCCCCCTGAGTCAAAAGTTATTACCACTCCAAGGCTATCTCCACAGGTGAACGGGTGGTGCCAGTAGGGGGATTGGAAATGTCATGGTCTCTATAGAAATGGGTCCCTTTTTTCCCGGTTAAATCCTAATAGAGCACGGAGCTGATTTAATTGGTGCACTCTATGCCTAGGGAGTGGTGGAAAAGATCGCAATCGGCCGTTGCGGCTTCAGGCACAGTGGGAGCGGCCAAAGCTGATCTGATAGTGCCACTCAATGCAGAAAGTTGAGCTGAAGCCAAAGCAGATCTTTTGACCCAAAAAACCAAACACCTTCAAATTGTGGACAATCTCAGAGAAGCATTTTACCTCTTCATTCGGCTTCTGTCTTTCTCTTCAACCTAAAATAGCCTGCAGTTTGAGGCTTGCTATCTCTCAGAGATTTGCTCATGTTAGAAGGGCCTGAAAATCCTCCTCAATCACGGTCTATCTTCTTAAAAAACGGCTGGTCCTTTTAAACAAATGTGACCAGCCCCGGAGGCCTATCCATCCCAGTGACTCAGTTCAATGGCAATCAAGGCAATCTATGCTTAAAAAGAGACCCTGTTTGAAGATTTACTTGGATAACACAAGCCCAGGTGGAAAACAGGTTGAAAGCAATCACAAAAAAGAGGAAAAAGTAAGGCAATACATGAGGGGACAAAGACAATGTATGCATATGTGCAAGTTTATGCGGATGACTGACTTACTAAATTCCAAAATGTTCTTATAATTAAAGATTATAATCAAAACTAAAAGGACAATGTGTTAATGGTATACCGTTATTTGCAAACCTCAAGCTTAAATGCATCTTAACCAAAGACTAACCCAAACACTAATTAAATATAGCGTCCCCAATGTAAAGCTTCATCATATCTCAAATTTGCACTTAAAAGTTAACAAACCATCTAAATACATAAAGCACATAAAACACTTTTTTATTTTCAGAGTAGAAGATAAAGCCAGCCCGTATGATGCAACGTTGCGTCGCCACAGCTCTGACGACATCTACAAGACCTTGATTCCAGCTTTCGTGCCCTCTAAATCATCTTAGAGCACAGGGACTTTGACGAGGAAAAAGCAATTAACAGAGAGTGATTAGAGTGATTAAGTTAGCCAAATGTGGTCAAGCTCTTTCCATTGGACGACGTGATTTAAAGACGTCCAGGTAAATAAAGCTATAAAAGACAAAAACTAGCCTTCTGATGGGTATAAGGTAAAAGCACAGGGGCCTTCTGGTGCATACAAGGTAGCTAAACTAAGGCCAATCCATCACCGCAAGTTTATAAATGATGTACTTTGGGGAGGTCCTGAACAACAAGATGTACTGCTGAACTACAGACTTAAGGAGACGATAAAGAAAAGAGTGGAATCAAAATGGAAATCATTGCCAAGAAGCAGTTTAACTTCCAATTCTCCAGTGGGCGTTTTAAAATCATCCCCCCTTGACTCCTGGAAACACAGCCAATACTTAGAGCAAACAAAGGTCAGGGAGAGTGTTAAATCATTTGTCTCATTTTTCTTTCAAACAGTCCTGCTAAGCTAGATCTCGCAGCCTGTGCTTTAGAGCCCGTAACCGTGAGCGAGTCGCCGGGTTGAAAGCTTCTGAGCCGCTCCGACAACTGAGGGGGAAATCTTCTGGGTACCCTGAGTTTTATTTTTCCTTCAGCAAAATGTTTTAAAGATCATTTACACACCAACTGCTACAAGACAGGTCCCTAGCGCATTCTGCCATGAAAGAAGAAATATTAGGCTTTCATTACAAATACGTACCACAATTAGAACACCCAAAACGTTGGAGATGTTGAGAAAGAAGATGAGGGCTATGGGGGCAAAGTTTGACTGGTTAGCAGGCAGATGCTGTAAATACATTAATCTGCTGAAAAAAATGCTTCCAAGTCAATATTAAGTCAAATTAGTGCCACTTAACAATAGGAATAAGGAATCAATCATCAATTTATTCATTAAAAAAGTACTACATATTTAATATACACATTTTATATCATCTTAAAATACACAATTAATTTATATTAAATATAATATATATAAAAAATATAGACAATTTAAGAATAAATGAAGAATAAAATATTTTCAGTTGTTCTTGATTCTTATTTTTTTAATTACACCAAATCCTTCATAATAAAAGTGAATGTATTCTGGAAAAATAAATAAGTTTACAAGCAACAGAAACTTTCTTAATATTATAATAGATGTTTTTCCAGTAATTAGACTTTTGGAGATTAAACGTTCTACATTATCTGCTGACTGATGTCACAGCTCAGGGAAGTCGCTACTTGCGTGTCAGCTGAGCAATCACCATTAAGATGATTGGAAAGAGCTCTCTCTAAATATTATAAACTTCCTTGGAGAGGGAGAACACACTTCAGACATTTTGGATGTGTGTCCAGCCAAGATAAACAATGGAGGGAAAAAAAAGGAATTAAAGAAGGATAGAGATCAATCTCAAGGTGCGTCAGAGCATACAGAGGCGGAAAGAGAGTGAGGTCTGGGCCGGCGACCTCAGCCCTGCCCAAAATCAATTGTGTTTTCAATCTTCACAAGAAGATTTGGTTTCACTGGTTAACACAAGCTCTGTGAAAGCCATTTTGAGACCTTGTTAAAGACTCGGTAGCGAAACAAATACAGGTGTGGGCTCGGATTGCTGAGGATGAGCGGAGGGAGGGAGACAGGAAGACGAGAGCAGAGGAAGGGAGGAGTCTAGAGAGAGCGCATCATCTTAAAACTAATCCTAACCAATTCAAAAGCTGCCTTTTCCCCTTACCTTCCCTTTTCATCCCTCACTAGCTTCTCATTTGTTTTCTCCCTTCACTCCAGAGGGCACTGGAGAGCGGGGAGCCCATGATTGACTATTTCAGCCGCCCTTAAGAATTTCTACCTTTTGTTAGTGACTTCCCACTTGTGCAAGGCCACTGATGTGTGGAGAACATTTAAGGGCTACGGGCTCCATAGAAGTCCGTGGGGATTTACTGCTAACCCTCACAGTGAATAGAGGACACTTCCCTGGCTACTCTTATGGAGGAAGGCAGTCCTTTTGATAAGAAATAACACATCTCTGCCCAGACAATGAAGTTCCTGCTAAGACATTAAAAGAAAATAAACCATGAAATGCTCACGAAGCTGAAGACTCTGAAAAAACTCCAAACTAAATTTAGGAAGTGGAAATTCACAGAACACAACCGTTACATATAGCATAAGCAACGGTGTGATGTTAAATCTTATCCCTGTTTTTAAACAGTCCAGAGGCTTTTGCTAATCTTTATTATTTGCTTATGCACAGCAACTTTAACCAATCCAATTTAGCTAGATAGTGATTTAACCATTGAGATTGTCTTAAAGCAGCTTCACAAAGCGCCAGGCATGAAATGTTCAAGCTGAAGGACAATGGTGAGAAAAATACACCCCAAGAATCGTAAAGGAACTAACATTGGAAGGAAGACGGTGCGTCTTTAAGGCAACTTTGGATGGCCGCCATTACTCTCACTACTGATACGCTGTCATGTTCCCACAGTCTCACAGTGTACACAAGGAAAATGTGTCTGAAATAAACTCTTCACACCAAATCCACAAACACCTCTCGTTAAACAAGCTTATCAAATCAGACTTTAAGGATTCAGTGATGCAGTGAGGCTTGCAAATAGAGCAGTGCACTGTTTTTATTACCCGAGCCTGAGGTAAATCGAATGCCGTTATTAAATGTTAGCGGTTCACCAGGTATGCTAAATTAACTAACAGTGAGTGCTCGGGATGCAGTCATTACAGGCAGCCCACTGTCCTCGGTGAATATTGAAGCTGAGAGAAAGAGAAAACTCTGATATTTCATTACGGCAACAAGATAATACACAATTCTTAGTTCAAGTTTTCACTTTTAAAGACAACATGAAACCAAAATGTACCTTATTCACTTTCTAAATAAATGTCCCTAGTCACCTTTAGATAAAAATGATCTGCTTGTGAAACAAAATGTCCTTTCTGCTGATGTAACCCAAGGCCATGTGGACTTAGAAAAATTATATAATGATTGATTATTTTCCTACTCACTATGAAATGTGTCAGAAGATGAATAAATTGCAATTGCCATTTCAAATTGTCTCTAAAACATCTAAAACTTATTTCAAAATGTATAATTACAGTTCTGAATATTGATTGGTAATACTGTTCTGGATGTGCCTAGTACACAATATAGTAGCTACAACACAAAACACCTGTTGTAACTAGTGTGTTCATCACTGCACAGCACACAGAGACCGAGTATTAACTTGTCTAATGATCACTGTAACTTATAGTAGACTGAGCATGTGATTTAATTAAAATAATATTTTTACCAATTATATAATTACATAAAATACAGTATAATATATAACATAATATCATTATAATAATTACACATATAATATGTTTTATAGAATTTTTTATAATATAAATAATAGAATAATATAAAAAGATCTAAATATTAAGTATTTCTTTTTTAATTGTATATTATATGTGCTTCCAATGACGAACTGCATATCTGGGACTGCAGGAGGTTAAAATTTTGCCCCTGAAATGGTAGAAGTTGGCTCTCACCCAGGCCGATATGGGAACCAGGACAGAGGAGGCATAAAGGCCTGATTGTGGCAGAGCACTGGCTTGGAAACAACTCTCAGGCCTAATGAAACTAAATCCTGGCCACAACAGCACAGCGAACACTAAAGTGAGAGAGAGAGAGAGAGAGAGAGAGAGAGAGAGAGTTGGGAGGTTGGTAATGAAGTAAATAGGAGTTGTTTCAACTTAGCAGAATAAGTGTACTTTGTTTGGAGATCTACTCCAAGCCGATTACAATAAACCTATGACTAAGCATAAGCCATCCTATGTAATTAGGGCACATGAAGGTTTGTGAAGGGAGCGAGGCGGTCTTTTACATTCACATCACGGCAAATGTGCAAAATATCAGTGAGATTTTAAATCAAACCATGCCAAGTCTGTTGTCTTAACACATAAAATGTTTCGGAGGAAACAACTGAAATTATTTAGGCATGCCTTCCTCTGAAAGTAAAAAAAAAGGCAACACGCCGCATTAGCACGAAATGACTGTATGCTAATGAAAAGTGGATCTAACTCAAAGAGCCTTTGTGGAAAGGCTTTTAAAATCTTAATTCTGCAGTATTGTGCAATAAATGCCCCTTAAATGTGTGTGTGTGTGCATGAGTGTGTAAGCTGTCATAGCACAGAAAAAGTGCTCAGGAAGAACACAGCTTCTAAGGAGACAGATCCTGTGACCCTGCTGCCCCATGCCACCTGCTCTCCTCCCAGGATCCTCATTCTCTCACTACCTACTGCTCGCCAGGAGACACTGTTAATTGGCCTGCACACACGCCCCTATGCACACACACAAACCTCCGGGTATCAGCTCAACTGACACCACAGTGTGGCAAAACCTCCAGGTGGGCGGACTTGCAGAGTCATCAAGAGTTTGCAGCAAATGAGCATCCAACCTTCTAGCAAGTCACTTTGAAGGCTTATTTCGCCTTTACTCAGAAGTGTGTATCCAACGGATGGTCAATTTGTAATTTTCTTGTCTTCAGAGACAGACACTTAATTAGACACTGCATTTGATTCGCAACTTATAAACAACGAGACACTGAGCGCTGAGGTCTTTAGCGTTATTGGATCACGCTGCCCATTCAAAATAACGATCTACAGCTTTACGTAAGGATGCAGACAAGTATGCCTCAATAAACCGGGCTGTGGTAAGACTAATATAGTCTTGTGACCTAAGAAGCTACAAATCCTCCGTCGTTCCTTTAATCACAATGATTTAGCGGTTGTCTACTGCCAGCGCTGGCGCTGCTGAAAACACCCCCAGGGCAAGACATACAGCGCAGGGCAAGTAAAACATCTGCATAATTGAGCCCTTCAATCAAGTCAAGTGTGTGTTAGGTCCACTCAGACACAGCTGATTACAAACAAATGGAGCTAGGTATTTATACAGAGCCTGAAATAGAAAGAAACAGTGAACTTACTCAAAGTCATATCATACAGCAAATAGAAAAGTTCACCTGGGCCACACAAAGATATGGGTTATCTATCAATCATCTGCATGAGTAAGGTAGATATCAGGGCTTGGAAAAACATGTCAAGGTACGACTGGGTAAAAACATTTCTTTTTCAATTGCTTATTTGAATAATCCAGATACTGATTCATAAAAGCCCAACATCGATTTTTTACTCTATGCCTAGTCTCAGTTTGTACATTAAAATGACAAATGACTCTTATGAGCCAATTATTTTTAGTTATTCAAAACAAACAGCACTGTAGCTTGATTTCCAAAACAAATGACTATTATGATTTGTTTATTTTAAGTGAATCAAAACTACACTGCATGAACATTGTAGCTTGATTTCCTTAACAAATGACTCTTATGATTAAGTTCTTTAAGTGATTCAAAAACATACAGCACAAAAATTATAGATTGATTCCTAAAACAAATACTTTTGTTAAATACTTTTAATTGGTTCTTTTAAATTCAAAAAGACAAGTTGCCAGTTTGAATCAGTTTGAAACACTTCCCTGTATACACATCATTAGAAGAGGGATGTTTTATTTCCATATGTAATGAATATGTTAGCAAAATGGACATTATAACTGAATCAAATCAAATTGATTCAAAAGTGGAATTGAACCAAATAGATTTGAAAGCTTGTGAATCAGAATTAAATTGGGCAATCTGTATCACTACTCAACCCTAGGCAGGTCCAAGAACACCATTTGGTTGAATAAATGTTCAGGACCAGCTCAGCAATGTTCAATGCAGAGTTTTCAGGTAAGTCAACCTACTGGTGGCTTGCTACTCTAGTTGTCCGTGCACATTAATCTGAGTTAGGAAAAGTATTTTAACATTAAAATGATTATACAGCAGCTTTAAGCAAAAGGTGTTGGCTACTTCAGCCAGTGGCGACAGAGACCAGTCTTTCATCTCCAAATGGCCACATCTCAAACAGCCTGTTTGAAAGTCTTCACATGAAAGGGTTTGTTGAGGGACAGCGTTTCTCATCATACGCAAACATCTCTCCATGAAATTAGCCAAAGGGAAAAAGAAAAATGAGATCTTACCTTGCCAAACTGTTCAAAATACTGCTTCACATCTTCAACTACTGTGTTAGCTGATAATCCGCCTACAAATATTTTCTTTGTTCTTGTGACCATCTGGAAGAGAAGAGAAGAAGACACGAGATTAGGCCCATGTGAAAGCACTTCAGAGGACTTCAAACGCACAGGAGACAAAGAGGAAGCTGGAAAAGAGGGAATTGGGAGATGACCGGTTGTGGGTTTTGTGTCCCACAGGGAGACTGAAGAGGAGGTACTGTGTGATTTGTTGAGTTGTGAGAGTGTGCTTGGGGAACAGGTAACACCTAGCTCGCAATGCCCGACGCTGCTTGCTATACCTGTCCTTTCTCTCTCAGCATTTCAGACTTGACACTTTTTAGTTTCACACTAACAGAAACACCTGAGCTGTGAATGGTGTTTTTCTTGTGTTGCAAAGACCCAATACACAATACCCCAGTCCATTTAAGAAAACTGGAACAGGAAAGTTCCAGAGGAAAACCACATAGAGCGAGCTGCTCGAATAGACCTTCAAAGACACTCTAATTGAGTTACAAACAAAAGGTGTCAGAAAGTTGGAAGTCTCTGAGCAAGGCGGGATCTCAAACCGGTGAGAACAGACAGTAGTAGAGGTCGCATTCGTGCAACAAGGCCCATTTTTCAAAACACAATTAACTCTCCCTGCTGGAGAGATATATGGAGCTCCGAGACCCGACTTCTCTTCATGCAGCAACGTTAATTGTGCTGAGAGCTGGTGCGCTGAGATCAAATAGCCCACCTATCATATAGGGCAATGATAACGGCTAACAAGAGAGCTCCTCAGGCAATGTTAAGCCCTTTTTGAAGTTAACAAAGAGAAGAAACTTGTCAAATTCCCGCTTATGTTAGACTTGTGTGGATTTCTATTAAATGTGTGCTTATTGTCAGAGCTGTGATGCAGCAGATGATCCCAATGTTTTACGGCACTCATGTGGGAGACACAGATTCAAATTTGACCTACATTGTGCACACAAAAAAACAGTAACTGGTTTGTACCTCACCCAAGTTAGTGGTTAGAAGATGTGATTTTGATCTGGAAGACAATTATTGTGAAGACGGTTGGGAACTATTGTAACTATGTAAATCGCGAATGCCTTTTACAGTAAATTCAAATTCAATCATTGAATAAAAAAATAAATAAAAAAAACAGAAAAGTGCAGAATTCAAATTTGAATTTCAAATTGAAATTGAAATTCAAATAAATGTATATAATCTACAATAAAATTAAAAGCAATAAGCGTCTATTTTATCTGGAAATGGAAAACTTATCAAGACATTAAACTTATTAATGTGTTAATGTGACTGTTGAAAGTTTAAAAATCTATTTAATCTAAGTATTACAGGTCTTACAGGTACATGGATGGATGGATGGATGGATGGATGGATGGATGGATGGATGGATGGATGGATGGATGGATGGATGGATGGATGGATGGATGGATGGATGGATGGATGGATGGATGGATGGATGGATGGATGGATGGATGGATGGATGGATGGATGGATGGATGGATGGATGGATGGATGGATGGATGGATGGATGGATGGATGGATGGATGGATGGAGATAGATATACATAGAGAGGGATGGATGGATCTTAAACCAGTATCACCTTGCTTTATAGATCAATGAACTCATTCCTACTCTTTCTCCCCATAATTTCTTGTCCCATCCAATGGTCTCGGTCTATAAAAATGGCCAAAAAAGGGGCACTTATTGACAATGAGAGAAAATAAGCTTCATTTGAGCATTCTAGCAAACCCCTGGTGTTTACCAGAGCGGAGTATACAACGAAAGAATTAAGTAACCCTGAGCATTTATTTCGACTTCATTCACATCCATCATACACAATCTTGGCAACAGGCACACTCAACCCTCATCTCAGCTGGCTGTTTCCCAAACCTTCTCCAAAACACTTTCGCTCTCATCTGCACCCCACCATGGTTAATCTGTCTGTCTTTTCCCCTGTCGTTTTGTGCAGGCCCGAGCCTCCCAACGTGTCAGTGGAGAGTTAAGTTTTTAGTGGCATCTTTATGTCCTCTGACAGCACCAGCTCCTGGCTGATGGGATTCCTCAGGCCCTGGAACAACGCAATTACTCTGTCCATTTCTCTCCATGGTGACAAGAGAAAACAGCAGGCCTTTGCTCTGTCCGTGCTAGCTCTCTCGCACACCTCTCTCGAGATGCGACGAGCAGATATGCCTCACGAACACGATGTGCTGCTGACGCCGCTAACTCGGCTAACCCATTAGCATTCAAAGTGCCAGCTTGGATGCAATAATGACTAAGACGATGACAGGAAGCGTGATTCTTTTGCAAAATAGAGTGGTTTTGTGACCCTGAAGGCCTGAAATAAATAATCATTAAAAACACACAACAAGCTACCAAACGTACAATTTGATTAGCCTCCACTTAGATAAGAAAAGCAGATAGCTTGTCAGACAACCCTTTATTACGGGACTTATCCTTCCTGAGCATCTCCGGTTTGTCCTTGTTTCTCTCTGCCATTTTTGACATGCCAGCTTTCCAAAAACACGGTTCTGTTTTTAAGACATCCGTGGGAATAATGTGCGAGTCATGAGGGAGAGGTACCGAGGTACCTTAATGTTTGGTGACTAAGAGGTGTCGGGTACAATGGCTCTAGCTCGTCCTGAATCATCCTGAGTCGCGTGTTCCAGGGAGAGGAACAGTCCCCTAACTTTGCTTGCTGCTGAGGGATTCGCAGTTTTAACTTTCACACCTCCTTCTGCAGCCTCTCATTATCCGTACAAATTTGAAATCATTCTTTGTCAGGCATTGTGGGGGAGCCTTTAACATAGCTGAAATGGGAAAAGACGTTTCAAACAAATTAGAAGGGTGAAAAAAAAACATAATGAGGTGTAAGTATATTCTAAGGAAAAGAGAAATCCATGGACCTTGCGAAGGGACAGGGAAACGACTGGCGAAGTGATGACATATCGGGGAAACTTGCTATCGTAAGACCTTAAAAATTCAGCCGTGAAAATCTATGAATATGAAAGAGCACGTCTCGCAGGAGAGCTGAGATATAAGAAAGTAGCGGCGCTAGGTGTGATAGAGTATAAGCAGTGTGTTTAGAGATACTGCGCGTATAAATTTATGCAGAGCAGCCGAGTTTGTTGCTCTTAGTCGTCTGCTGATGTTGCGGTTTCAGCCCCTGTCATCTTCCACCAGCATTGCTTGATGCGACTCGGCATGCCTAGAGAACATTTCTTGCCTTCCTCTAGCGAGGGGGAATGTCAGCTGCCAGAATGTTTCTAGATGCAAGTCGTGCTGCAGGTTTCTACCAGTGCTCAAACAAGTGCAGGCGATAAGAGGTGATGACTACAAGAGCCTCCTTTAGATGTGTGCAGGCTAATGCCTTATAGCGCTCATAGTATGATCAGAAATGTCATACTGAATAATAGCCTAAAATACGGACCATTAATAGGCCTGTCTAAGGGGTAATGAATAGAGAAATTAAATTTCCCTTGATCTTTTGACACATAAAAACATTGTACTATAAAAACACCCTGTACGCTTCAGAACTCAAAACTTCCTTGTTAGTCCAAAAAACAGCTTTTATTGAAATCCAGCTCATAAAACGACTTGTTTCGGATTTTGTCACATTATTACGTTATAGAGCGACGAAAGACTGCCTCTGCAGAAGAAGATCAACGCCTACTTCTACATCATTGCCTCTTTAGCCCCGCCCACCGATTCAAACATGTCATGCAGTAGTAAATACAAGACAGACACAAACACAGGATTACTCAATAAAACGATAGAGATGCCTCTGAGGATTAAAGGACGTTAAAGAGCCAAGTTGTGGAAAAACAGTCTTTGCTAGGCTGGGTATTGACACAAATTTCACGATTCAATCCCATTTGGATTCACAAGCTTGCAATTCGATATCGATTATTTGTATATATATCAGGTACAGTAATCTAATCTCAGTACAGTAATCAGGTCTCAACTAATGCTGTAAACTATACATAGGAGTCAGTTGGTACTACATTACTATAATATTGAAGGTTAAAATGGACTGGTCGTATACAAACACTTAAATTACACTCAAGGAAGCTTAAATGATGGCTGTCAACGTGGCGGATTTATTCAAACCTGCATTAGCCTATATACTGAAGAACATTAAAAATGATTATTAATTTGTAAAATGTGCATATATTTATGTGCGATCTGTCACTGCACATTTAACTTTTTTTAACACATTTAACAATAATTTGTTATAAATTTGTTGTAGTAAAATGGACAGAATTTGAAAAAGCACAAAGCTTATTGTTATTTATTGGATGGGAAGCGTGCATTTTTAAGTTCCAGTCAGATCACGTCAGTTAGACACTGTTCTTGTTCACTTCACCTAGGATATCCAGATATCCAGATCCACCAAAGGAGGGAGAGCATTTTCACATTTGGCTCCAAAACTCTGGAATAGCCTTCCTGATAGTGTTCGTTGCTCAGACTCGCTCTCCCAGTTTAAAACTAGATTAAAGACGCATCTCTTCAGCCAGGCATTCATATAATATTTTTAATCTTACAGTTAAATCCGGTCTCTAGTTCATAAACGCCAGAGGAGAACTGGCCCCCGACTGAGCCTGGGTTCTCCCAAGGTTTTTTTTTCTCCATTAGGTCACCTGATGGAGTTTTAGGACACCATTAGGTCACTTGATGGAGTTTTTCGGTTCCTTGCCACTGTTGCCTTTGGCTTGCTCAGTTGGGGATATTTTGGGGATATTTAATTTTATCAATCAATAAATTCCACTAGAAACAAACCTTGTTGTATTATTTCAATTTAATACTGTGAAGCTGCTTTGATACAATCTGTATTGTGAAAAGCGCTATACAAATATACTTGACTTCATTTTACTGCGAGTTCGATTTTAAACAAGACACACAGTTGCAGGCTTTTCAGAGAGACCGAAAATAACAGATGATGCAGTGCCAAATTCATTGGATCCGACAGTATGTTGCAACACACAAGTGTGAGTACCAGTGTTTTTACTATGTGTCACTATTGCTTTGTCTGATACAGATCGCTTGATATTTACGAACTATTTATACTGTATAGCGCCACAGTCAAACTGAATAGGTGTGATTGGCTGTTCTTTCCTTTGCTTCTGTGCTTATGGGGTTAAAGCGGGAGATTCCCAGATGTGGAAGAAAGCCTGTAGAGAATGCAGCTTTTAGATATTATTTTGATCTGAGCCATTTGCTGTAATCCTGAATAAAATCCTCAGTGAGCGACATTTTCTGTTTTGTCATCAGTAAGACATTACACATTTCATTTTTTTTAAAGCAAAACACTGCAAATGACAATGTATACGTTTTTCACTTTATCGAAAAGGATGAACTATGAATAGCCTATAACAACAACAACAACAGTGTGACAAACAATGGCACATTCATTCATAACGCTGTGAATCATCCTGTCAATTATAACTGTGACAACTCCAAGTCCTTAAACTTTATTTGCCACAACTAAGACCAAGGTAAAGCATAAGTAACACGCATTAATGTTTCACATTTTTTGCAAATGTTTTAACTATGTAATGAGATATTTTTCAACATCGGAAGTTTTCAAAACAATTCCACACATGTATTGACAGGAACATTGAAAATTATTTTAATATGCAAAACTGTTACCCAATCATAGCAGTGGGCGTTTACGTCTAAGTGTTAGGCTAATTGACCCTTCGCTAAGCCACGCCCGAAAACCGCCACAGGCCAATCGTGGCTTAGCAACCGTAACTAGGCGCGGGAGGTCTGGCAAGCTTTCTAGCGAGGGAAACATGTCAAAGCGTTGTGCGTATGGATTGTGCAAATCTGATACCCGGTATCCTAAAACTTTGGACGGGGTGGTGGATTTTGTTCCCTTCCCGAAACCTAAAACCTAAGGGGAGAAATGCCGGGCATCATCTTCATTTATATAGCGCTTTTAACAATGTAGATTGTTCCAAAGCAGCTTTACATTGATAATAGGAAATTAAAAGTAAAGTGTTTTGGCTTTATAGCAGCTCTAGAATAAAGTTATTGTCCAGCTCGTGGATCAAGCAGTGTGATTAAAGGCAAGATGGAGGCTCACTGACATAACGTTACTTAAAAATATATTTCAGCATTTTGTTAATCGACGGCCAAACTAGTCCCAATCTGATCGCGACTCTCCCGGTGTTAGTTCTAGTAAAAGTAAAAGGTAGTTAGTAAAAGGAGGGAACATCAGGGGGCTTGCCGGAGATCTCCAAGGAAAAGGTTGGTATGCAAACTTAATCAGTTCATAACAGTAGTCACTTATGTGACCCACGATGTGTGAGCTGTAACCTGGCGCACTACAAATATAAGTGGGAGAATGTTATCATTGCAAAGTGGTCAGGCTAATGTCTTGTGTTTATTCCACAATACTTATGGATAAGCTGTTTGATTTATAAATATTAGAATATTTTCAAATTTCACTCACCCTGCTGTGCATGCACATAGCTGTTCCTCAATTTGTGTGTTTCCCATTTGAATGGTCAGCGTATGAGGCGGCTGCTGCTTGCGCTTGGACCTAATGTTATAGGCTTTAGCTTTAATTTTGATGAAGTTATTCTCTAATTGGTTGCATATGTCGTGGATATATCCCTCGCAAAAGCTTGACAGGCGTAGCAACAGTAACTAAGGAGGGCGGGGCTTAGCGAAGGGTCAATTGCGGTACGCCTATCAAAACTGAGTGTTCGAAAGAGGGGGTCAAAAATGAAAAGGAAAATAGCTCATGACCTCTTTAACACAATTTAGAGATCAATTATGGCACAATTTAATTGTATTGATTATTTAACATATTTAATTTAATAAAAAAAATGTACAGCCGAATAAATAAAATAATGCTTACTGAATATGTAATAATAAAAAGAACAACTTACATCTTGCCAAAAATATTTTTTTGGTTAAAATTACCACAGTAATAAGTCATTTTCAAGGCCAACGAGGCAGAATTTGATGACACTTAAAAGACCAAGACTATCAGGAAGGCTTCAATTTGGATTTGAAATCAGAAAGATACAATTTTATGTGCTGCACAAAGAGTGGAATTGGGAGGCAAAGTAGAATTTTTCTAATGCTTTATAATATATAAGGAAAATGTTTTTCTTCCAGAAGAGTCTCTCGCTCTCTGCTGAAGATGAGAGGGAGAATGCAGGAGGTAGTAGTGACAGCAAAGTTCACCATTTATCTGCGGCGAAATAAAATGGATCGAGACGTATCCTGCAGCCTAAATTGGAGGAATGTGATAGGAGTGACAATTTAATATTGCATCTACTCTCCTTTGGGCACAAATGGATCTAATTAAGATCTTTCATTAGATGCGGCACAACCAAACCCTCCCTGAAAACATGGATCCTTATCAGAGCGCAGGACAATCGCAGGGATACAGACATACCAAATCAAGTTATATTCCGACAGGGGAGGGGGGACGAGCGGGAGAGCGCTGTTTGACAGATGACTTGATGGGACGTGGAGTTCAACAAAGAACAGAGACAGAGGAACGGGGGATAGATGATCAAGCTCCTCTCAAAACACCTGACGCGTTTCCTGCGGAGAGTTCCCCTTCCCAGCATTATCTTCTCTCGAACCGAGCGGTCTGCTTTTTTATTTGTTTACTCTAGGTCTCTGATGAACTGTGTAGTGGCCTCTTGCTGTTGATTGCGGTTGACTAACATTGGTCCTCACACACAACAAGCCTATAAGCCTCAGCCAAACGATGCTCTTGTGTTATGACGAGGAGTCTTTTTTAATCAGTCCTCTTTGCCTAGCTGGATGTCCCCTGATTAGAGTGAGATAATGAGACCCCCCTCCTCATCCTCCTCCTCCTTCCCAGGCATCTTCATCATCTCAAATCACATATTCATCACTGATTGCCGTCTCTTTGTCCTATCCACCGAATCACACACTCTAGGCGAACCAGCTCGCAGGATGCGAAACCGGTCAAAAACAGTGACAACTAAGCGGGTCGCGTTAAATGTGAGGCGTCGACACTTCCTTGACTGACAGAATCCAGTGCACTTCTATTCTGCTGCATCTAAATTTAGGCCGCCAAGCTCCAATTTGTAGACAATTTTGCAGTGTGGAATTTTAATGTCAACATTCAAATGTACTGGGCCAAACAGCTCCTGCCTCCGCGCCTGTAACCCTGATTGACAGGCGAGGCAGCGGCTTGACCAAGAGCTGAGAATAACTGATTAGTAACGTCGGCAAAAACTGTGGATGCAAAGCCCCCCCTTCCCTGCCCCAAAACCCATCTGACAAGATTTATTTGATGCAGTTTTCAAACACTCTTATGTGCATCAAGGGTATATATAAGAGATTTATCTACTGTATATTTCTACATAATCACTCAAAAACGCATACAGGACACAAAGCTATTTTCAAATTAGTGGTACTTGTTACTGTAAAAAAAAAATCACTAATACTACTGTGCATATGTGGGATTTGATATTTGAACAAACCTCTAAACTTAAAGAGAAATTATTTTTATCAAATAGAAAAATTCTGTCATTGTTTATATTACTTCATGCCGTTCCAAAACTGTGTCTTACTAACACAAAAGGAGAGTTTTTGAAAAAAAAAATGAAAAAAAAAATAGATTTTGTTTTTCAATATTCTTTTGTGCTCAGTTCCACACACATCTCCACACAAATTAGATCTCAAATCATTAGGTATGCATTATTAAGATTTTGGCCAATAACAAGAAGCCGGTAATTATTTTTATGTTATAGCCAGTAACTGATAAACCGCAGATATTAAAATGTTACAATTTTGTCTAAATAAAAAATGTAATAAATAAAACACTAAAAACAAAAATCTGTTGTTTTAAATGCTACAAGTAAATTTTGACATTCATTTTTCATACTGTACATTAGGCTATGATGTGAAATTCATCTTTAAATTAGCTAAAGACTACAAATAACAATGTAATTAAATTATTAGTATTTAAAAAACATAACAGTGAGTGTTAGATGATGCCAAAGCTAATATAAATGGGGAAATGAGTATGACTTTTAAATATCAGATATCAACCAGTCAATAAAATAAAAGTTTAAAATTGTATAATTTGCATCCCTACAAATCGTGTTGCATTTTGAAAAATGCTATTAGACATCAGGCTTAAATGTTTTGCCTGGTGGTTGATAAAATATGGAAAAAAGTAAATGCATTCAGAAAATAAGATCACAACTGCAGTGATCATAGTACAAACTGTATAACCTTCAAAAATAAGTGTTATTTCCATTGTATTCTAGTGTAATAAAAAACTTTGACAAAGACATACTGTACACGTGACTTAACTATAGAGTCAAGCACAAGAGACAAAAGAACATAAGATATTTTTGAATAATGAAATCACATGATTATAAGTGTAAAAAAGAAAGTGCGGGTCTCTGGACAGGGACGAAGTGAAGTTTGTCTCCAGGGTAAAACTGGTCCAATCCAATCTCTAGTGTATATTTATAGAGCCCTAATTGATAACCACAATGCCATTACACTGAGTAGATGAGTGGGGTAAAGATGCTTACTGCAAATGGCAGGTGACAGCCCAAAGCGGGGTTCCTTCAAGCTTACAGCAAGCAGTCTCCACACTGACAGCAGGTTGGCTGCCAAAGACCCAACCAAGAGGCCTTTTGCTGACCCCCGAGGGCACGTAAATGAGTCTCTGGCTCTCTGAATGGAAGATCCCTCCCAAGCCACTTAGTGGAGCCCAAGGCAGTTCAAGCACAAGCATCAGACAAGGGATGAATGGGATTAAGAGCAGCAGGTTAGTGACTCGTCATTCTGTTTGGGACAATTTAGGATTTGCAGGCCACTAATCACTAATATTTATGTTAGCCTAATCAATTAGCTTAAGATTAATATACCACTGTCATAAAACCACATGAAGCACACTCTGAAAACCTGAAGACTGAGAGAACTGTCAAATTTATTTAAAAATAAAAAGACAGTTCAAGCCAATCCAAACCTCAAGGTTGTAAAGGTTGTGCTGACTCTGAAAGTCTTTGACTATCTATGAAGGTGGCATGAAAATGCCTTGGTGAAATCCTCCTATTCTAAACTGCTGAGCTGACACACTAAAGAGCTCTTTATTTTTGAATTCCATAAAACTGTGGGGGAAAGGGGGAAACTACTGCCCCTTATGATTGCTGTAAGCATTCAGTAAATTCAATATTTATTTTAGCATCCAAATTGGTCTTTCATGAATCATCACAGCAATTTTGGAGCACTTGAGTGTGTCAAATGAGGTACTGTAGCTTTAAGAGTGACCAGTAGGAGCACTCTAAATCCTCAGCCACTGATGTCACAATGCTACAAAATACCCAGGTCATCTGACTGCAGCCTTGCCAAAGCTGGCTCATGTGAAACGTGGGAACGCTGGTGACCAGGTCAGAAGCACATAACGGTCTCATGACACACAATTAATATGAATCAATATCTACAGTACTACCCTTCTAATGGAGATCAAGACCTGTGAAAGCATGCTACACCACTGGGAAAACCCAACAACTAATCCCAGAAAAAATAAAATTAAATCAAAGGTCATTCAGGGTCACTCACCAATATGCCCATATTGAAAAAATAACTCAAAGGTGCTTATCTGTGCGAAAATCTCAAAGAATGTTCCAAAGATGTACTTATTTGACAATAACATTACGAAATACACACTATATATATAAACAACATTTTAAATGACTTTTTCTAGTGTAATATATTTCATTTTCAGCATCATCTTCAGTGTCACATGATCCTTCAAAAACCATTCTATTATGCTGATTTGCTGTTCAATCAATATTTCTTGAAAACCAAAAATAATTTTGTTTTGTTTTGTTTGTTCAGAAAATTCAAAAGGAACAATTACTTGAAATAGAAAACTTTTGCTTATATTATAAATGTCTTTACTGTCACTTTTGAGCAATTGAATGCATCTTCGCTGAATAAAAGTATTAGCCAAATTGAAAAGATTTTTTTTTTAATCTGACATCAACTATTTGAACGGAAGTGTATACTGAAATGATATTTCTAAAAAGCCTCTTTTTTTCAGCAGGCCAGTATATAAATCTTGAGCTCCATCTTTCACACAACGATGGCAAAATAAACTGTTTTTGGTGCTATCCTCCGCAGTGTGCCTTTGTAATTCCAAACTACACTAACACCAATATTCCTCAATGACAAACTGTAGCAATACTCCCTCCATGGCTTTATCTTAATGATCTGATGTGCTTTACACTCAAACCCAGAGTCGATAGATTATTGTACAGTTATGAAGATAGATCGCGGCCGCTCATAGCTCCTTATAGGACCCAGGAGATGGCTAGGCTGATACACCTCCTGGTCTCCGTTCAAACGAACTCGCGCTGAATATCAATGAGCTTTCAGCCTTGATAAACAGTCTGCAGAATGGAAAAATATTTTCACATTAAGGATGGAGGGGTGAAAGAAGAAATGAGAGAAAAAAAATTGAGTGCTTGCCCCTCAAAGCGTTCTGAAAAATTAATATGCTAATTATGTGCTTGCTTGGGGCAAAATCTTCGAAACTTTAGCAGGGGAGTTATAAGCACTTAACAAATTACTTACACCATTACGCTGGAAGCTGTATACATTTTTAAAGCGACTGTACGTTTTCCTTTCCTTTCAGTTTTCACAATAGATCTGGATTTTTTTTCCCCAGACATTTTCTCCCAAACTGCCATTTAGGAGTATAAAACGATATCAGACTTTCATGTCCTTTTCTGAAATATTAAGTATAGCGCAAGCTGAGGAATTTATCAGCGCGCCACATCGTTTGGAGGCAGGCCTTTAGCAATCCTTTCTACTTCTGAAATGTCTGAACTCGTAGTGAAATAATCTCCACAAGGCAAGGCAGAGCTTCACATCAGTTTAATCTGTTCAGGAGAAAGAGAAGAGTTAACAAAGGCCATCACCATCCATCCTGCGGGCCTTAAGTGAACTTTCAATTTACAGAAGCCACTTCCCACTTCGATGTGCTTTCTGGCATTGCTGAATGTGATTGTGTTTGCATTTGCTTTGCGCGTGTGTTAGTGCTGCACGATAAATCATATCGCAGTCGCGATGTCAAGCCTATGCGATTATATGACGCAAAATGTTGCGATTTTATGAAATAAAGAAATGCATGTGTGGACATGACAACCCATTCTCTTTGAGAGCTGTTTGCCCATTTTCTACACCGCTAATAAAAAGAAGACCAGTCAGTTTCAGTTTAGGCAGTGGCGCGTGTGCCGAAAAAATTCTACCTCTGTTATATGGCGATATTTTGGCTATAAGATAACCGACACTGAGCAGAGAGAGCAGGGCTGCCAATTTTCACTCATTCAGCGTGAGACTGACACTTTTCACACGCCACATCCATTTTCTAACGCAGAGAAAAATCGCAAAGCAAAGAGAACACTGACACTGACAGTTTGTAAATGTGACGTGACAGATCGTGGTCGTGAACCGAACATCTCTTACTCTTTACTAGTTAATAGTAAATAGTAAATAAACACAAATGAACAATAGGTGTGTTGAAAGATACAGTACAACTTACCGAAATGTTTATGCCTCATACATAATATCGATCAATCAGTGCTTTTCAACTTCAGAAAGAGGTCAATAAAACAGCTGGAGAACAATGTCACATAATGTTACATTGACCTAAGGAAAGCCATCTGATAGCACGTTAGTTGGCTAGACAAATTATATATAGAGAGAGGAGTATTTTGCTAAATATGTGCATTATATTAAATATTTATAATATTTTTACTTATATCATTCAAATATTGTAACGTTGTTATTATAGCCTAGTAAAAACCAAATTATAATTTAATTTGAGTTGTTATTTTTAACCTTTAATAATAATACCAGCTGACAGGGCTCTCTGTACGTTTACAGCATTAGGTGAGATATTTGTTTTTCTTGAGAAAAATTTACATAAATTAACAAAATTCTGTTTAGTTACCAAATGTTTTGACAATCACACAATGCACATCCTGCTTAAATGTCCCTGTTTGTCTGGACAGAATGTTCAAAATATCTTATTTTCATGAGCATACAAATGTTCTTATTTATTGTTCCATTTATTTTATACTATCGTACTATTGAGACAATAACAAGTTTGCAGTAATGCAAAGATGTCATTATTTAATTTTGTAAAAAATATTATTTTAATTCGAAAACACTGAGTTGAGAAATACACATTTCAGCATTATCACTAATCTGTGTGTGAATTTTCCTTGAGAACTAAGCAAGTTGACTCATGAAACCATTTGTTTATTATATCGCAATATTGACCTCAATAATCGCAATATTACAGTTTCCCCAAATCGTGCAGCCCTAGCGTGTGTGTTCAGGCATCATGTCAAATGCAGACCAAACAACCACGGGACTATCTGAAGTCAAGAACGACTTCAGTGTTTTCCAGCACTTTGATGTGGGAAATCCTATTTATGACCTTTACTACCCGTGATTTTTGATTTAGAACAACTCAAACTCATTTTTTTGCTTACATGGAGAACTATAAATGCAAGTCATTCACAGAAAATTTCCCTCCACCACAGTTCTCAAATATGGTGTGCAAAGATGTACGAAGTCAGGATATGTATATGTATGTATGTGTGCACGTGTGTGTGAGCGCGTGTGTATATATCCACAAATTCTGTGTGAGAAAATGTGTATGAAAATATCAATACTCTGTTTTCTTTTTAATGTGCTCAAACACAGAGGCTGAAGCTATTATCATGAGCACATACACCATAGATTAAATTGGTTTGAAAGAAAACAATCTTGTTCCCCAATAAACGAGTGAATTGCACATAAAGTATCTGTTTGGCTGGCTCTGGGTAATTAGGGCCCAGCTGGTCAGCGGAAGTCGTGGACTGACGCAAAAAAAAGGCCAGACAACAGACATCAAGCCCTGTTCTTCCTCTCCCACTAAAGTCTCTTGAATGACATGCTGAACACAGCCTCAGAGTCGAATCGTGGCCCAAATAACAACCTCCGGAGCGCCATCTGAGGCATGGAACATAAGCCAGCTCTGACTAGCAACAGATATACTAAATAGAAATGTTTTACTCCTTATTCCAAGATGTCATCATCTTGCGAGCAGATCAAATGGGGATCTGACATGAGGATATTCATATGCATCATCATGAGACACAACCAATGAGCGCTTGCTCGTGGACGCCTCTAAGCTGTGTTTCCGCTCTACAAACATCACGGCAATCTTCCAAAAGCACTCAAATTCCAGAGCTCCAACAACTACAGTTCTGACACCCTCGGAGCTGTCAGGAAAATCTGATGGCAGACTCAAGTCAAGATGTCTCTGCAGCCCTTTAGTGGGAGGGCATGTCATACTCACCACCTCCATGAAGTGCCAGCATACATACTAGCAAAAACACTGCCAATCTCAATAGAGTGAATAACAGCTGTTGTTCATATTAATCATATAATATTGACACGAAAAGGAGAAACATCACACTAATATTAATGTATTTCTTTGTGTTTGTTCGTTTACATGAATAATTTACATTATGAATTACTTGCCAAAAGATGTTTTTTAATTATATTTATACAAATATACTATAATTCACTTTTTAAATACAGGATTATGCGCAACAGAATACATTTCACTACTAAAAACTATTGGAAATTGCACAACTTAAAACAGCATTTTTTGCATAATTTTTTTTTTTTATAAATATATATATATATATATATATATATATATATATATATATATATATATATATATATATATATATATATATATATATATATATATATAGTGCTATGCATAAGTGAATACACCCATGCTAAAGTTGACTAAAAAGAGGAATAAAAAAATCATATTTTGGAAATTGAACTTAATGCCTTAATTTAAAAAATTAGGAAAAATCCAACCTTTAAGGACACCAATTTTCTTTGTGAATGAATAATGTATTGTAAATAAATAAATGTTCTTCCTTAAAATACATGGTGCATAAGTGAGTACACCCCTATGTTAAATTCCCATAGAGGCAGGCAGATTTTTATTTTTACGTTTTTTTTTTTTTTCGTTTTTTTTTGGATACTATGCATCCTGATAAAGTTCCCTTGGCCTTTGGAATTAAAATAGCCCCACATCATCACATAGCATTCACCATACCAAGAGATTGGCATGATTTTATTTCAGTTAGCCTAAAAGCTAGTTTGATTTGCATTGAGAGATGATCTTATGGAAAGTACCCCATGCCAATCTCTAGGTATGGTGAAGGCTATGTGATGATGTGGGGCTATTTTAATTCCAAAGGCCAAGGAAACTTTATCAGGATGCATAGTATCCTAAAAAAAAATTTTTTTAAATACTTAAAAATAAAAATCTGCCTGCCTCTATGGGAATTTAACATAGGGGTGTACACACTTATGCACCATGTATTTTAAGGAAGAACATTTATTTATTTACGATACATTATTCATTCACAAAGAAAATTGGTGTCCTTAAAGGTTGGATTTTTCCTAATTTCTTAAATTAAGGCATTAAGTTCAATTTCCAAAATATGATTTTTTATTCCTCTTTTTAGTCAACTTTAGCATGGGTGTATTCACTTATGCATTGCACTATATATATATATATATATATATATATATATATATATATATATATATATATATATATATATATATATATATATATATATATATATATATATATATATATATATATATAAATAAAATAAAAGTAGTAAAATTTTTAAATTAAATTTAATTTTTTTGTACTCGTACTGGAGATATATTCCTTCTATAATTACAGCATCTCAAAAAATTAAGCTGTGCTTAATGGCCATTTTGTTGTGACAACAATAGATTTTCCTGTGGAGACCTCAAGCTGTCAAAATGACCAAAACCTACATCCCTAACTGTCTACAACCCTAGATGAGATATAGAACAATTATACTCCACTTAAGTCAATAAACAAGCAGCAATCACTAAGCTTCAAAAATATCATTATGCACTACAAAAAAACAAATCCATTCCATAAAACAAAAAAGGTTTTCTATTGGCCTCAGCTGTGTAGCAGGTCAGAGGTATACAGACTATCATCCTAGCATCCAGAATCACTGTGCCTTAAGGCAGTGGCACAGCAGCGGATGCAGCATGAGATTGATTGCTCCGGATGAAAGTAAAAGGGATAAGGTCCAGTCAGAGCGGGCGAGATGGCTCCAGGAGAGGGCACTTTCACTTTAATAGGACGATTGATTGATTGATAGTGTCGGGCTCTCCTCTGCCACCTCCTTCAGTGACTTTTCCACAGCGTGTCGATAAACTGTTCCACGCCTGCCACACTGCACTCAGTTGAGATTTTAGCGTTATATAATCCCTATTGATGTACCAGCATTAACCATCCACATACAATGCGTATAAGGCTCGGGCTAGATTAAGGAAGTTACTGGGCATGGCAAGGATTATTGACCCAGTGCAAGACGAAGCGTTGCCATATCCAGCTGGTGGCGGAAATCACTCTTTTCTTATCACTCACTTCTACAGAGTTCATTTGTCACAGCCGATGAGCATTTGGATTTGAGTGGAAAATCGAGGCAAAAAAAAGTATTAATATCACTTCCAAACCGCTGGCCAGTCGGAGTGGAAGCTATAGTGATAATCACATGTTAAAATCAAAGTGACGTTATTTCTTGAGCGAATAAAGAGTGCTGGGGGCTTGCAGATGAGTTTAACCAAAACAGCATTTCCTCTCGGTGTTACTAGGCAGCAAGAGGATAACTGAACCTCAAGTGAGGGATTAACTTGCAATTAGAACGATGGCTCTTATGAGTGACTCTGCCTTGGGAAGGAGGCCATATTGCTGTCAAGCAACATGCTACACAGCTGCTGCTGCAGTTCTAAGGGCAGGATCAACATGAAGTGCAAAATGACATTTTCAAAATCTGTAATAAGTAGACTTAACCCTTAAATAAATGAATGTTTCGCCAATTATTAAAACGGATGGATCGCTACCTGTCGCGATAATATGATACTCTCCTGATAAAAAAATATTAAAATCATTACTTTTCAAATTTTGTTACTTTTTGGAGCTTGGAAGGGTTCAGTTTGCTCAGATGTTTTATACAATCATACTGTCCTCATCAGAGCTCATTTCCCAGTACCTTCAGCATCTGGCTCATATTTGCTATCTCAAATATATCTTCAAAACTATCATTTTCAGCATCTTCAAAATCATTATTTTGATCACTGAGCTTCTTCACCAGATCCACCATCAAGTGACAGTGACACTAATATTTGATTGCGTTCAGTACTTGCTCTGCAGTGAATCGCAGAGCCATTTCAAGTTTTGCTGATGGTTCTTCCTATGCTTTTGTTTTCTGCCTGCTGTGACTATGAGTGAAACATCACTTCATCATTGTGTATCAGACATTGCCACCTTGTGGAATAAAGGTGAATTGCACTTATTCAGTCATCAAAGATTCAATTATTGTTATGCAGAAAAAAAATATATACTTACTGTTACACACCTTAGATCATTATAGAGACCCTACACAATTTTTACAAAAAAAAAAAAAAAAGTCCCATTAATTTTTTTTTTTGTAAAAATTGTGTGTGTGTGTATGTATATATATATATATATATATATATATATATATATATATATATATATATATATATATATATATACAGTACCAGTCAAAAGTTTGGAAACACTACTATTTTTAATGCTTTTGCAAGAAGTCTCTTATGCTCATCAAGCCTGCAGTTAAAAAAACAAAAAAAACAAAAAAAAAACAGTATTATGAAATATTATTACAATTTAAAATAATGGTTCTCTTTTTTAATATACTTTAAAATGTAATTTATTTTTGTGATGCAAAGCTGAATTTTCATCAGCAAGTAGTCCAGTCTTTGGTGTCTTATGATCCTTCAGAAATCATTCTAATATGATAATTTGATACTCAGTTATTATCAATGATGGAAACAGTTGTGCTGTTTAATATATTTTTTTGGAATACTTTTTTTAGGATTCATTGATGAGTAAAACGTTAACAGCATTTATTCATAAAAACAGCATTTATACAAAATAAAAACATTTCTAACAATATAAATCATTACCATCACCTTTTATCAATTTAACACATTCTTGTTGAATTAAAGTATTAATTTCTTTAAAAAAAAAAAAGATTGTTCCCAAACTTTTGAACGGTAGTGTATATTGTTACAAAAGATTTCTATTCTAAATAAATACAGTTCTTTTTAACTTTTTATTCATCAAATAATCCTGAAAAAAGTATCTCAGGTTATAAAAAAATATTAAGCAGCACAACTGTTTCCAACATTGATCATAAATCAGCATATTAGAATGATTTCTGAAGGATCATAAGACACCAAAGACTAGAGTACTTGCTGATGAAAATTCAGCTTTGCATCACAAAAATAAATTACATTTTAAAGTATATTAAAAAAGAGAACCATTATTTTAAATTGTAATAATATTTCATAATATTACTGTTTTTTTTTTTGTTTTTTTTGTTTTTTTTTTAACTGCAGGCTTGATGAGCATAAGAGACTTCTTTCAAAAGCATTAAAAATAGTAGTGTTTCCAAACTTTTGACTGGTACTGTATATATATAATTTTTTTTATATTGTTTATAATTAAATTATTTAAGAATAATAATAAGGTTAATGTCTAATTTTAAAAAATGAGGAGGAGGGTAGTGAAAGGTATGCAGAACAACTAAACAGAGCACAACATAATTAAACCGAATCAGTTGATCTAAAACAAAAAAACATTGCGGGAAACTTCAAAATGGCCAAAGATGTCTGTCTCTGTGTGTATGTGGGATAAACTTAAGATACATAACTTTTACAAGAAAGTTTTACCATGCAAACTAAAGCTGTTGCTCAGAAAATTTTGCTTTGCCATTACAGAAATATATTTTAGAAAACAGTTATTTTTCAATTGTAATAATATTAATATAAATATATAACAAAATTACTGTAATATTACCAGTAGTACAGAGTACCAGGTATATTCAATGCCCGTTGACAGACGCTGCATTCAAACGCTCTCATTCGATCTCTAGGCATCAAAGGTTTCTATTTACAGGGTGTTTCTACAAGCATTGAGCATTATAGCCAATCACAATCATATATGTTGGCCTATCAGAGGTGCTAGTCAGTAAGTTAGTAAGAATCCTCTTAACATCGCTGAAAAATGCACAAGGTTTTAAAACAAAACCTAGTTCAACGTGAGCTGCATGCTCGCGAATCCTTTCATCATCACCCACAAAGTGTAAACAATGTAAATAAGAAATTCATTGTACAAATAAGACAGCTTTTTTATTATAATGGTAGTTTTCGCGAGAGTGCATAATTCAGCGAGCTTGCGCTTCAGAGATTGATAGCCTTATTGATTATAAAGAGAGGGTTCAGTTCTTGCGTTCAGTTCATTTACCCATTCAGAATCTGAATACAAATTTAGTTTTTCATGCTGCTAAGTACAATGCAGAGTTTCTGGACTGACAACCGTCCAGAAATGCATGATGTGATAACAGTGATAACCAACGGACGGGACAAGACAATATTTTTTAAAGCATTAAAAAAGCATTTTATTATTTCCGGTATTGGTACCGACTACTGAAATTTTGTTATTGTGACAACCCTATCCATCACCACCTAAACAACACTGCCATGTGCATGTGACTATACATAACATTTCCGTCCACAGCAGCGGCTTCCTTCACTGTGGGGGAAAAAAAAAGATCTCGGTGACACTGTGTCTGGACAGGCATGTTTTTCCAAAGGGCTTAAGTAGCCCTGATCAATGGTCGCCCTCTCTGAGTGATTAGTTTAATCCCACCTGTGGTGTTCAAGGACTAAAGCCATCAGAGAAGCATTTTCACTCAAGCTAACCAAAAAAAGCTTCCACATATGTTCGACCCGGGTGGTTATTTTCAGAAAGCTTCTCACACAATCTGCACGACTTAAAACAAAGCCATGGGCTCAATAACAGCAATAACCTTGAGTTGTACACATAATTACGTTTACATCAAAGGTATTTAGCAGACGCTCTTATCCAGGGCGACTCACAAAAATGTGCTTGAGTTTCACATATGAGACTGTTGTGATCAACAGATGGCAAGAATTCAATTTAGACTAAGTGTTAGGAAAAGAAGTGCTTCCTGTACAGATACAAAACAAGTGCTGACTAGTGGAAGTAAAGCTAATACAGATCCTGATACAGAATGGCTATTTACAGCTTTATAGTAAGTAAAGAGGTGCTTTTAACAAATCTTTGTACTTAACATGTCCATATTTTAGCTTATCAACACGAAAGCACTAAAAAGTCGGTTTCAACTCTAGTAATGCGTCACAGGTTGAATGGGTTTTAAGAGAAATTCTAGGGTGGGCTGAAATACGCTAGCAGGACTGCTGCAGAGCCTAAAGCACATGTTCATACACACACACACACACACACACAGAGAGAGAGAGAGAGCCCTGTTCATCCATGTGTGACCTGCCTCTGCACTGCTGCAGGGGCTGGCTGTGGTGGGAGTGTTTTCCTCAGTAAAAAAAAACGCCTCTCTGAGTGCGGTGCTGCTTTTCAGAGGCGAGTCCTCACCTCTCTGAAACACTCCATTACTCTCAGCCAGCCCCGCTCACACACAGCGACACTCCAGAGCCCCTCGTCTCTGTGACCCCTGGCCCAGATAGAGCCACTCTGTTGGGCTGTGACATGAGAGGGAACCCACCCCCTCTTTCTCTCCCTCCCGCCGTCCTCACCTGCTGAAGTGACGCCATGAGTAAATGAGCTCTCGTACACAAACACAGTCTGTGCTTCACGTTTTACATACAGACTTTTGCTGACAAAACACGTGCCGTGCTGACTAACTAAATGAGCATGTTTTGCCTCCATCCTAAAATACACCCTTCAACGCTCCATCAAGGAAGTGTGGGTTTTGGTAAATAGTCGGTTACAACTAAAGCCATAAAATCTACACAAGCATGCAAACGTGAACACTTGGACAATTTACCATGCATTCTTGCATCACTGTAACAAACCTCAAGTCATTGAAGGGGCGAAAAAAAGTGTTTGCACAACCTGTCTGAAAAGTCATTTGTGCAACTCATTTCATTTTTATGCTGCTAATAGGGCAGAAATTTAATAATACCTCACCTGTTCAGGACCAATATCAAAATTAGGGCAAATACCAATATTATTATTACTATTATTAAATATTTAACAAACAGGTTAATAGACAATGTTTTTGCCAATATTAGACTTCAGTCTACATTTTTGTAATAAGTTTCAAATGTCATCAAACATCATTTGCAATTGAAAAAAGCTTTTATTTTAAATTAGATTTTCTTAATATTTCCTTTTATATATAACAATCTTTCTTTTCTCACTATCATTCAACAAATATATGGCTGCATTGAAATGGGGGAAAAGTGTTGGAAAATAAGAATTGTTATAAACAAAACAAAGAATTGTTATAACTTGTCAGACCAATATCAAAATTATATACTACATATTGTGCATCCCTACTAGCTATGACCGAGTCAACATTTTAATGTGTAACTTTATCAGCTGGTTTCTCTTCAGACAGTCTGTTCTGCCATACCAATGACCAGAAAGACAAAACTCACCATAGAAGAACGGTGTATAAAGCTCACCACTTAGCTTTAGCTAGCAGCGTTCGAGTATGTTTTGGGCCAGCAGCTGAAAAAAACTGAGCGAACCCCATAATCCTTCTAATATCTACCTCCTCAATCAACTAAAATGCTTTATGTGCACATTTGGAGCTCTTCAGAGGTGATCAATACACCTTTAAAGGCATTACAAACATGAAACGCGTCGTATTCCTTTCGCAGCATTTTGATTTGGAGGTTCTGAGAGTTAAAATCCATTCTGCTCAAACTCCCTCACTTCCCCAGAGAAGTGAAAATGCGACGTGCCTCTAATTTAACATCTGTCACACAGTGATATCAGCTGGGGGATAGAGAGAGAGAGAGAGAGTGAGAGAGAGAGAGAGAGAGAGAGCGAGGGAGGATGAAAAAATGACTTTGAGAGTTATTTGAACTCAAACAGGCTGGCTGCTCTAATTAATAAAGACTCGCACAACACACACCACGACAGAGCCCGGGATCAGTTTACACAGTAAACAGGCCAGTGGTTCTGCCTTAGCCAGATAAGGCTTGTTCAAACCGATTTCAAGTGCAGTTCTGAGTGGAGCCGCCATCGGCCGCACTTTCTATTCTCATTGCCTCTCCTTCGCTCTAATAGGAGCCATTAACGTGCATGGGGCAAAACCCTTCTCTCACGCACTCGGATAACTGTTCTGTATAATTGAAGCCCTGAAATGGCTCTCCATAACTGGGATTTAAATGGCACGGGTGCAATATTTGGATGAACGATTTGCCGAAGGTTCCTGCTGCTTTCTCAAGCCTCGCTGCCCCTGCGCCATATTTCAATTCCGCTTCAAGCATTCTCATGGAACAACGTCGACCGTCTGCCTTGGAACACGTGAAGATGTTCTGCAGGAACTGGCTCTGATAAACGTGGCGTTCTCTCGCTGGAGGAAGTGCGGTGGATTCCACCCACCACCCTCCTCCTCCTCCTCCTCCTCCTCCTCCTCCTCCTCCTCCTCCCTGCGCCCGACTGCCAAAGGCGCAACGGCATCATACTTGAAACACACACACAGATACAAAAGTGTTGCATAAAAAAGCAGCTCTGCCGCCGCATACATCGGGTTCTACTTGAAAAGCCCTCACTCCTTTATCCGGGAGAGCAGCTCCTCTTTTGTTCTGCATAAATGCCAATTACCTAATTCTCTCTAGCATGCAAATCAGATGAAATGAGGGCACGGCAGATTGCCCATGGAGCACGGCACCGTGCCGTTTCCACAGTGACAGGAAGGGTACCTTTTGGGACACTTCTCTACTTAACACTTTAATCAAGCTCCATTTAGAGGCAAAAAATGTAATAGATTTTTTTTTTACTGTCACTCTTACTCTCTCTAGCTCTCTTCAAAGCTTGTGAATAATAACAATCACTTAGCCTCCAGACCGGGTATACTTCAATTGTTGCCAATAGCTTACACTCTGCCATCCCCAAATATGAGTGCGCTAAATTTTAACCAAATAGAATTTGCCAGTTCATTTTACTGCAATTTCATCACCTTTTCACACAACTGGAAATAACCGGTAATTTCCATTGCCATCCGCTAGTGCCTGTTCTATTAGGCAAACTCAGCAGAGTAAATTGCAAGCGAACCTTCTACAAACCATTTTCATGTGGATGTACTTCTGTGTGCCAACAGACATGACAAGGGCACAAAGTGTGACATGAGTACAGTATGAAAATTATGATGACTTACATTTTAAAAGTATTTTTGCAATAATATGGCATATGCATTCCACTGAGAGGAAGAGGAAAGTCAGAGACAAATAAAAATGTAAATGCAAAACATTGTCAGTATTAAGGCCTGATTGGAGCGGTGACAAAGCAACCTGAAGGCATTCATTTTCAATGAGTTTGAACAGAATGGATGGCAAACTTTATGCAAATGCAAAGCGACACCAACTGACAACTACCAGTGGGACTGCAGACAGCGATCAGATATAATAGACTTTTCAACTTCAAGCTTATACACTTACCAATATCTAGAGAGCATGATGGCCAAAGGCCCATATAATTACAACATGTAAGGGATAATGTACAGCCAGCCAGTTGTTATTGCAGATTAAACCAAGACAGGGTGATCAGGACCCCGGCGCAAAGCGGTGTGGTCTTGCATCACCCTGAAGGGGTTTATTTATTTTATTGTTATATTTATATAACACCCGTCTGGCTGTACATTATCCCGATTATTACACGGCTACTTGCCACATAAGTAAATTAGACACGAAAAATGTACTTGAGTTGAAATCGGTCTTTAAACGCAAAGCTTTCGCGAAGAAAGCAACTGCTAGCAAGCGGCAAGTTCAAACTAGATGGACATTTAATGCCTAGTTCAGACTACACGACTTTAAACATATCACTGAGCTGTTCAGAGTACATGGCTTGCTGTCTGTAATCTGGAGTCTTGAAGTCGTTGTGGCGTTCACACTGCACTAAATGATCTGCAACAGGGGGCCACAAACACACGAGCTGACAACAACTCTGTCACCCAACGACTCTATCCGGTCCCCAAACCACATTTTGTCATGTAAACACATGCCAGAAGTGGAACTGGAAATGATGCGAAACAACGAGCAAAACAGGAATTGTTTATTTGAAAATGAACTTCGGGAAGAAATTAGCGCTGCAAGCTGTTTGCGCCATGATCTGTTCTGAAAAAAAAAAAAACAGAAAAAGGAAAAACAAAGAATACGGGTGAAAGAATGGATCAGCACACGCGGGCAGCAGGGATTGTCTGTGCTACAGAAAGAGTTGGAGGTGAGTAAAACATGTTTAGAATGAAAAAGTAGCTGCCTGCTCGTGTTGTGGTCTGGCGTGTTGCTGAGGCTTTTTTTCTTCAGGGGACCTCAACCCATGCCTTGCTCTCTCATTGGCTGTACTCGTCGCGACACTTGACAACACAGGATATCGAGTCGGCCAGCAGCTCCAGATATTTAACATACCGAGCCGTCAAGCGAGCTTCTTTAATGCGCTGACCAGAATCGAGTGCTCCACAGAGCCGTATAATAATACAAATTAATGACTGCAAATTTAAGAAATTCATTGTTATTTTACACAATAATAAATTGCAATAAACAGAAGTTAATAGTAATGTACAGTTACTGTATAATTATGCCCACTTGGCCGAATAACAGCTGTATTATAGTGTAAAACAACTGTTCCCAATTTCTGTAATAATAGTATGCGTTTCAGTTGATATGATTAAATTGTACTATTATATATCGGTATCATACAGGCCATCAGCCAATCTGCTCTATTGATATCGCCTGCCACATATTGAAAACTGAAAACTGATCTGAGGAGTAATAGCTCGGTGGAGTAAGTCAGTTAAAGAGTAGAGTAGATGAGTATACTTTAAAGACTAATGTTGAGTGATGACTAAATTAATTCAAACTGACATTGCTGCAAAAACGGGGTAATTGACAGAAGTGCACTACAAGCACGCTGTTTTAGCTGTCTTACATCTCCTACAATGCATTTGATCTGCTTAAACGTATCAAATCTGGGGGTTCCAGCTGAATAAAGCTCCTCCAGCGAACACTACTTGACAGTCCAAAGACCGAACTGGATCTTCTCCTCTGCCACATCCTCATCTATATGGATACACCGGCTCATATCAAACAGATCCACAGAAGGCGCAGACTCAAATCCAACCCGGGCCTATCATAAACAGCTCTGTCAATACAAGCCCTTGGAACTTTCTCTCTCCTGCCCTGGACCCGAAGCCTCCTTGGCTCCGTGAATAACAATGAAGGAGCGCTGATCCGAGCGGGGATGCGGTCTCCACGTTTTTGAAGGCTCCTCTGACATGCATTACACTTCACGGAGATCTCGGCCCTCCCTCACGGCCACCAGCAAACAGCCGTGTCACAGCCGTCCACTCCGGAGAACGACCTCGCTAATGAGGGGCGAAGGGCATCCGGTTCACCTCTACAGGCCACCGCTCGGCCCCGTGAATACTAATCACAGCAACAAAGTGAAGGTTAGACACGGAGATGTTATAGAGTTTGTGGGCGGCGAGCGGAAGGAAGGAAAAGAAAGAAAACAGCTCGGCAAATGGACCGTGAAGCATTCGCGGAATAAAGCACTCCCGTGTAGGAGTCAATGGAAAAACACTCCTCTTTTCCAACATACAGCAGTCTTTTGTTATCTTAAAATGTTATTGACACCTCACTTAAGTGGCATCTTGTGGATAAAACGCACAGGCATATTTTGACGAAATAGTCCGATATAACTGCTGGCATTCAGCGAGGCATTTTGGATAAAAGAGAGGGAGAACTGTCATAGTAAGACAGAAAGTGAAAGCTACAGCAGAATTGATATAATGGATTGCCGCTGCTATACTGTACATGTGTGTCGTCAAAGAGTTTCCAACAGCTTTTACGCCAATTAAAGGTGACGTGACTCCTTGCTTTCAAGACATTATTGAAAGCTTTCTGTGCAGTGTTGGTAGTGCCAAAGCATTTTTCCGCCCGATCGCAGCTGGCATGCAGCGGATAGACCATGTGTTCTTTCTGCTTACAACGCTGCGTTGTGCAGGTGCTTTCAGGCATCATACAAGGTGAATTTACATGCCACTGTGTGCAAATGCATACAAACACAAACCTTGTCTTCTCAACAGAATGTTCTATGGCCGCTAGAGGAATTTTCTATATGAATGATTTATTGTGAAAGAAAAAGAGCAATTAATATTCAGCCAAAGAGTTACTGTTTACGCCCCCTATTTGCTCCAACCTCAAAAAGTCATCCATCAGCAGTACACTTCACATGGAGAGGAGCGGACAGGGAGCAGCTTATTACCACAACGAGAAGACAGAGATAGAGAAAGAGAGAGCTGGGGAAAAAGAGGGAGAACAGGATTATTGAAGCATACATAGTCTTCTGTAACACTGGACATTAGGTCAGGTGTCAAGTCTACTTAGTTAAAGGTTAGCCTACAAAAACTTTGATCCGTTTAGCATTTAGCATCGTCTTTTCCTAGATTTTCTGACATTTTAAGCCACTTTGACTTAATGGTACGTGTATACCAAAGTTAATACAGAGGGAAAGCACCAAACAGTACAAATGTGTCCTTAGACAGAAGAGAAGAGAAAAGAAAAGAAAAGAAAAGAAAAGAAAGCAAAACTGTTTTGTTTTCTCTAGGCTAAAAAGTACTGGCACCACATGCTACTTGGCACTACAGCATTTCCTGCGCTAAAACGCTTGCATTGGTGGAGAAGTTACACATTACACATCAGAAGTCCAGTTATTAATTTATCAAACACAAGTAAACAAGTAACTATGGACAACTGACAACACTTGTCAAATGACATCTGATAAGATTTTGGCTAATTTACGCAGCTCCTGTCGGTAACTATATACACAATCTGGACTGTAAAAACTCAAATATATATTTTTTATTATACATATTTTATGCACTAGTTCATGTTTACCAGGGCCTGATCCTTCTTTAGAGGGCTCTTCAAAAGGTGAAATGAAATGAAAAGGGTGAAATCATCTTGAAATTGTCCATCCACTGTTGTTTGGAAAAGTTTGGACTGTCGAATTTTCATTACTCTGTGCCGCATGCAGTGGCCATCTAGGCTGCATTCGTTATTATTGAGGAAAGAAAGTTTTCCTGTATGCTGAGCGTCTCAGGTCGTCAGGTTAGAAAAGACTTCTCTTCCTCTCTTCATGCTCCACTGCGTTCTACCATGCCAATTGATTTTCCTGTCTCTATACTTGTTCATCCCACTTAAAGCGCTTGTTACCTATGGTGAATCTGTTGTGGCAAATTGTATCCTACAGTATCTCTCACCTGAAAGACACAGTTCCTGGAGGCAGAGAAAAACCCTTCAATAGACCTACATTATTCTAAGGCCCCTTCAATTTTACCATTAAAAAAATCTTTACTTGTGTCAGAGGCAATAAAAGACAAGCATAAATATTAAGGATGTAGTTTCAGCCAGACTAGTCGGTGAATTGCCTGAACAACTAGTCGATGAATATGTCTTTACCGCTGTATAATTAAGAATCTTTGTACATTTGTACATTCCAGAACAGACTGAATGTAGCGGAATGGGACAAAATACAAAAACAAATAAATAATATAGTCATTATGTAATTTAATACAAAAATAATATATATGCATTACATAAAAATACATACGTATACACTACATATTGTTTTATGCACACATACACTAAGTTAATTGTTAGATAACTCGTAGACCACTGTGTGCCATCCCTAGAAATTACGAGTTGATTTATACATACAATAAACATGCATAATGCTATAAACGTATTTTTAGAACCGCTACAAATTTTCCAAAAGAGTCCAAATGGACAACCACGTATTTTCTCATTGAGTTATCTCTAGGGAAAACTCTCTCTCTCTCTCTCTCTCTCTCTCTCTCTCTCCCCCTCCCCTCTCAGCAGTTGTCTTCCTTGGCAGGATGTCAGCCTGTTTCTGGCTCTGCTGGGGATCTGAACGCAAGGCTTACTAAAGCTCAGCCACATTCTACCGCGTGTTTACCACCGCTTACCACGCAGCAGCACAGAAACGCGCTGACATGCCGCACTCGCAGTGCGAAGGGCCAAGCTGACACCGTCGCTTCTCGACTACGGCATCTGATGTCAGCCGGCGCTCGAACGAGGGGCTAAGTTTAGAAAAACACAGCAGAGGAAGACAGCAGAGGACACATGATTCCATGCACATTGTCAGAAAACCCCAGAGTGAAAAGGCCATTCTCTCAAATGTCAAGCTTTGGTAATAGGGGAAGAAACATCAGCCTGGGAGGCAGCGGTGTGATGCTAGCTCGTTTTTCCTGTTGGGCTGCACTGCCGTTCTGCCCGGCTCAGCAGAACGGAAGACAATGCAGTTGTAAAGTAATATGTTCGAGAGCTCGGGGTGGACCTGAAGGGCACGGCCAGGTTCTGCTGAAACACAGCCTGTAAATGCATCATTAGTGCTCCCCTAAGAGTGCCTCTCAGGTGGAGGAGTACTGTTTGTCTTTGCGCTAGTCGGCGATTAAAGGCGAAACGGAATCTCTCGCTCGTTTTCTGTCCGTGCTCCAGCAGAGCGAAGAGAGGGGTGCGACGGTTGGCTCGTCTCCCGGCCCTAAACGTTGTAGAAAGCCTTTAAAAGCTCATCAAAAACAACATCCACACAATCACGCAGGAGCGGGAAGCTCGCTTAAAGCGCCGCTGTATTTGTCAAGCTGTTCGCTGAAACATTGTCATTATCTATCGTGTTTAAGGAGCCAACATAAAAACACATCAATGTAGACCCCTCCCCACTCCACATACGGATTCATTGGCTGGGTTTTTCTCAGCTGTGGCCTGACATCCGAGATGGCGCCTGACCTGTCTGGTCACCTGCACCTGGGCTGAACTGAAGTGACCCGTCCTGTCTAGACCTGAGGGAGGCGGCGAATCGCCATGTTCAGCAATCGCTGCAGGTGCAAAAGGAAAGAGCTCGACCAAGTCTCCCACACTCCTATTAATACGTTTTCTAACCTCTCCTCAGCAGTCCGGCCGATCGCCTGTCACAGAGAAAATGGAAATAAAAAAATGGAGGAGGAGAGGCCTAGGAGGAGACAAAAGCTTTAAGGTAAATGACATGGAGTTAAAGGAATGCTTTTGATTGAAAGAAGGCCAAAACAAAGAGGAAGACAGACTAAAACAGAGCGAGAGACAAAGGAAGGTGGAGGAGGAGGGGGAGGATGAAGTAGCCGGGCAGAGCTCCACCTGCACTTCAGCTCAGAATGGCCCTATGGGAAGACCTCCCTCACTCCTTATATAGACAAATCTGCCACTCTCCTTCAGACCCACTGCTGCCCTGTGGGCCGTGACAGGGTTATTTTCAGAAGACTGCAGAGCCACAGCTAGCTGCTGTCCAAAAGTCAAAGCGGAGTTTCCATTGTCACAACTGATGGCTGGCTAGTTACCTCTAAGGATCTTTTTGAACATCATGACTATGACATAAAGGCAAGAATCACCATTAATAGAACACAAATTTAGCGAATCTGTCTGTGTATTAAACGTCATCATGTAACTCATCCCACATTGTTTGTGCTATGGACATAAAACTTAAATTGTGTGGCTTTTTGATCTTGACAACTGGACTGTTTTTACACACCGGACAATAAAATTGGTGGGGGGGGGACTAATTTCCACCTTAGCAACCACATTGCAATGCCTTGACAGTGACCCACAACACCTTAGCATTGGGGTGCCATGTTTTGCACAGGCAAAAATATGTAATAAATCAATCAATAAAATGTTTTATCATGAAAAAATGAAAAAAATACTGTATAAAAAATAATATGTCTAAGATAAAATTGTCTAAATACAATAAAAACAATACATTTTTTAAAATGTTTTAAACGTTACAATAAATTTAGGGGTATATATAAAGGTATAATATGAAAAATAGGCATGCATGATGACTTACTAAAGATAACATTTAACAGTACTCTTAAATGATTATCGTTTTTAAAGTTTAACTTTAATCTTTTAAGCTTAATTTAAACCAATATATTGAGCATCCCAAACCTTGACTAACATTCTCTAAGAGGGCAGATACAACATGACAAGTACAAGATACTGCTTCTATGCACAGCAAGAATCCAGAGTACAGCTCCACAATAAAAGCAACTGTGAGAATATGAAGTGCATAATTGTTGACTTTCCACAATAAAGACTGCTTGTTAAAGCACAATATTCCAGGGTGGAGCCAAGGTGCATGTGTGCTGAATCAGCAGATATGGGGGAAGGCGGGCAGAAGTGCTGATTAGTGGGAAAGCCATATGTTCCATTGACAGGTTCCATCACGACAGAAAGCACGGCACCCCTTTGTGAGGGCACGGCCTCCCCTCAAAGGTGTCCCCCCCCCGCTACCTGGCATCTTTCACAGAGCGGTAAAGACTAGAGGATTCTGACAGCACAGGACGGATAGTGTTACCTATAGCTAAAGAGAGGAGGGGGGGAGACAGAAGACATGGTGAAAACAACAGAGAGAGAGAGAGAGAGAGAGAGAGAGGAAAGGGAGGGGTAACCGAGTACACGTCAAATGAACCGGAGCGCAGCGGAAACGGCAGCAAAAACAAGCAGCATGTCGGCTGGATTAAACCCGTCAGATGGAACACAGATGCAAGCCTGGACACAAAAGCCTGATCACCAGCCACAAGTTTCAACGAGAGGACTTCTTACCACCTCGTCATCTCGCAGGATGGCACAATCGCACTAGAGCTTTTCACATACAAACAAGCACAGCAACAAAGTCACCATGCAGTGGCAAAGTCTCAAAGTGAGGATGGGGGCCAGAGAGCAGCTAGCAGCGAGACTTGGATGCCATCCCGGACCCCCTAGTCTCAAATAAGATCACTAATAACAAAGAGGGGCGAATCGGAGCAGGTAAACGGAGAGCCGAGGGCGGTAAGGTCATCAGCAGGTAGCAAACTCGCTGATAAAAGAAGGAAAAGTTCATTTTTCAGCACTGTCCTTTGCCGCCCCCCGACCTGAGGCGCTTCTGACAGCGTTTATTAGCCTCGAAAAGAAAAATGATGAGAAGGGCAAAAGGGTCGGCCAAAGGAGGGGGATCTGAAATACCTCATTTCACTTCGCTCTTGAGTCCAACTAGGATTTATCTACCAGGACCTAAGACCAAATGAGCCAATAAGAGAACTAGATAGTGGGGTGGGGTGGGGCAGATGGAGGGTAAAAAAAGAGAGACATAGAGAGAAGAAAAGATTAGTCAGGGATTGAGAAGCGTGCATAATTCATATGGTCATTACTAGAGATGATTTTTGCACATCTTAAGAGAGATCAGAGTCATAATCTAAAATGGGCCCTGATGGAGACCTTACGAGGCAAGTATCAGAGGAGCACTCTGGAGATTCGAGACTAGGCCTCTTCTGTCGGAGCACGTCCCATCCTAATGACATTCCGCTCCTTCCCATAAGCCTCCACCGCCGCGCTGCTTCCTCCCCAAGGGGGGACCGTTAAGGCCTCCGCATCCAAGCAGCAGTAACAGAGCAGGCGATTTTCCTAAAATAATAATTAACTGGGCAATTTAGCAAAGGGAAGAGAAAGAAAAACTCCCAGCCCCCACGCTCAATTATTCCTGGTCTCTTTGCACTTTTCCCCCATTCAGTCCCAGAATAGCACGGCATCCATATTTCAAGGTGGCAAAGCAGTGGAAATGATTACTTCAGAGTCCAGCAGGTCTATTTTCTCAGCTCCCACTGCCTACAACAAGCCCACGGAGAACTTGGCAGCTGGCTTTGAAAAGCACAGCCTTCATCAATAGACGTGTTCAACGGCTTTGAGGACTTTGATTAGATTTGGGTTGATATGACACCCGATTCGTATTAAGCCCATGGGCTCACATTAGACATTCTGCGTGTAGCATTTCTGAGCAAACACAATGATGCCTTTCATTTATCCGAATCAACATTTCCTGCTGTAGGTAATGGATAAACCCATAAGAATTCTCAAGTTGACTTCGCTGCCCCTGGAAATGATCTATCTAAGAAACATCTGATATGTTGTTACCCTTGGCAATCATATCGTAAACAGGAGGGTAAATAACACCCTCTCTGGCACAAGGAATTCTCGACACTGTTCTCTGATAGAGACACTAACGCCTAAAATAACCTAGTTTCCCCTTCCCGCAGTCATCATTATTGGAGCCACTGCAGAGCCGGGAATGTACACCATTATGCACTGACAGCCTTTACACTCGCTAAAGGAGAGGCAACAGCACAACAAACACCAATATGTCCTATCTGCTCGACACAGATGTCAAAGACAGAGGTGCAATAAAGACGCAATGTACAAAATCCTTCTGGTTGGAAAGAATGCAATGCATGCATTAAGCACTATATCTACACATGCAAAAATAAATGTGGTTGTATTTAAGGACGCACAATATAACTGCACCACATCAACTGATGCACCACATGGTTGACATTAGACATTTAATCAGAAGATACAGAATATTAATTTGTGCATGCTCACTATTTTCCACTATTTTTTACATTTAGATTAAATGAGCATTAGATGATGGCATAAGGTAAAGTTAATATTTTAAAACATTAATAATTGAAAAACACTGGTAATGTAAAATTTAACAAATCTTTAAATGAATATCTGTGTTTTTTTATACTGCACTTTATCATTTTGTAATGCCTAAATTCACTTGAGGCATTTAAAATGACAAATTTTAATGTGTGTGTGTGCGTGTGTGTGTGTGTGTGTGTTTGTACCTGTTTTTCTATCCCGGTGGGGACTTCAACCTGAATGCACACAGACTCATGGGGACTCGTGTCACAGTGGGGACCTAAATAGAGGACCCCATGGGTAAACAAGCTTATAAATCATACAGAATGAGTTTTTTTTTGGAAATGCAAAAATGCAGAAAGTGTTCTGTTATGGGCAGGTTTAGGGGTAGGGTTAGTGTAAGGAGATAGAATATACCGTTTGTACAGTATAAAAACCATTAAGTCTATGAAGAGTCCCCACAAAGATAGTGAACCAGACATGGTGTGTGTGTGTGTGTGTGTGTGTGTGTGTGTGTGTGTGTGTGTGTGTGTGTGTGTGTGTGTGTGTGTGTGTCACATATTACACACACTCGGGCAAAAAGAAAAAAAAGGGCCAAGCCAAAAATGGTACAATATTTAGTGGTCTTTTAATGGTATTAACCATTTTAATCACAAATCACGGGTCAGTAAATTAGCAAGATTTGCACAAATACTGTAGATAAAGTAACTTAGTTGTCTTTGAAATTTGGACAGGAGCATTGTCTTGTTGATCATCTGATCATTCCTCTTTAGATAACAACTTTTCAGTTGTGTGAAGCAAGGCATTCTGCAATATTCTCCTGTACTTCAAAGCATTCAATTACTTTTCACCGTGAAATATACCAATACCAGCAGCTAAAAAGACTCTCCACACAACAATACCTCTTCCTCCATGCTTCACTGTAGTAGAGATGCATTTATTATTATATTTCTCACCAGACTTACGAAGACACCGCTCTGGAGCATCACCATGTAACTTGTGTTTCATTGAGATTCATCACTCCACACACACCTTCCCATATTCAACCAAAAAAAGGAATGCACAGATAGAATTTTTTTTTTTTTTATGCCTGATACCGATACCAATTTTAACAAACAACTATTGGCCGACAATTGCTCACTAATTTGAAATTGTGTCATTAAAATAGATTGTTTTGATCATGTTTGGACTGGATCAAAATTATAAGGCAAGAAGATAGATTTAAAAAATATAAATAAGACAACATGACAAACTTCAGAGGTTGACTTATTATAGAATATTACATTTTTCCTTTAATAAATATATCAAGTATAGATTTTGCTACTTCAGAAAAAAATGGACTGCTTTTTCCCCACTAAAGTGCAGTCTGACAAACTACACAGGGCTCAATGCTAAGGAATTTTTCCAGCACAAATAAATAAATACAACAGAACAAAGATACAAATTAAATAATGCTTTTCAGGTATAGGTGCTTTTCTGTCGGTTTCAGATACAGAAATTGAATAAAGTAATCATGTGTATGTGTAAAATAACACTGCATATCCCTCACTGTATAAATTAAATATAATAATCCTTAGTTAAAAAAATTCATTCAGTCGAGAGTTGTTTTGGTGCATCACTATATATATATATATATATATATATAGAATGTCATATCCCATGTTTCATTAAATGCATTCATCTAGCCATCGAAAAAAGATCCTTCATCTTAGAAATCAATTTTTTGGACGCACACTGTGGTTGCACCTCAAAGAAAAAAGCTCTTGGCCTGGAAAGAGGCAACCAAGTACGAAGGTTACTCCGATTCGATCCCTTGCTAATTAGCGCTGCTCGCCGCTCAGTACATGGTAATGGAATCCAGGGGATTCATTGACTGGATGCACTGTGTTTAAGGTCTGCAAATTACCTTGGGCTCCAGTTACCACCGGCTGGCACTGAGCTTGCTGAAGCTCAAGGTTCAGTCCAGCATAAAGGGACACACACAGCACCGCACAGCAGAAAAGCCAGTGTTCTCGCAATCTGGGTCAAACACATAGATCATAATGCAAGAGTGTTGTTTTTCGCCTAGGAAAATATATGACAAGCTGCGTCGTGCAACGCTTAACCATGTGTTTATTTGTCATGTTCTTTGTTTGTCTCCGTTTTTTCCAGCTAATTAATCTGAAGGGACTACACTTGCTCATGCACTGTGATGAGGAATCGCAATCTCCGCAGAGATTTGCTGTGTACAACCGTATAAGCCGGACGACCAATGACGGCATGCATTAAACTTTAAAATACACATTCTTACATTTAATAATACAAGTGACAATTGCCCCATTTTGATTGATCTGAGATGAGAGACACAACCAGCTTCAAAGCTTGCGAGCTAATCACAAGGAAGATCACAGGTGGTTCAGGTTGTCTAACCCAGCACCCATCTCTTCCTACTGACATATCCCAGAACCCACCTGGAGACGTGGCCTGGACCAAACAGACCCACAACGGCCTCAGATGAGCTTTAATCTTCCCCCGGCACCACAGCGATCCCGAGACAGAGAACAGCTCTGCCTATGGCTCCTTTGAAGCACGGAGCTCCATTAGCTTTCATGGCTAACCCAGAAGCCCTGTATGAGGCCTTCCTTTTTGAACAGACACCACATGCAAGAGAAGAGAACAAGATGAAAATAAATAAATAAAAGGAGCGTTGAACGAGGAGGTTGTCTCCCCTGTCTGAGAGCTGCTCCATCTCGGAGAACTTCAAGGGCGTGATTTGGGCTTTGATGAGGAGCGTTGTGACGGCTGACAGAGCTGAAAACACAGCATTGCTTACTAAAACAACGGCAAAAACAAACGCAAGCTGTCTGTGAAGCGTATAACGCGCTGCACCTGTGGATGGCTCGCTCGCCCGCCTTCATATTCTCTCTCAACAGCTGCTGCTGCTGGATCAGGACTACGCCTGCTGCTCCTCAACATCGCTGACAGGATAGCCCTAGCGGAAGCTGTTTTCTGCTTTTAACATCACCTCGGCAATTACAGTCGCTGAGAGTGCGTAGCGGGGAGCCTAACCTAAGGGAAGCTCAGTTATCACCATTTGAAATTCTACCGGCATTACTCAGTGGTTGAGCTACTGTCACAGATGGATCTGGTACGCTACACTCATGCAAGTCAAAATGAAATCATAATTGACTTTTCCCATTCACTTTTATGCGCATTCTTGGTCTTATGTTGAAATATTCATCAGTGAACAATATTACAAAGATAGAAAAGACGATCATTATAACATTTTTATCATTGGTTTGGACTATGTAATTGTTAAGCTACAAAAAATATATATATTTTATAAAAAAAATGAATAATTATACAAATATTAATATATATATATATATATAAAATATCTACACAACAAAAATCACACTAACCAGAACCAACATAACAATCCCAGAAAGGAGAATTTGTTGTTCACCAAAAGCCTTTATGCATCACAGGAGAGGGCAAACCCATCATCGGTTTAGATGGAGCCATGTAAAATAGAGTTCATAACTGCCTGCGAAGGGCCAAAGAGGTCACCTGGAGTCTCCTCCCTGCTGAAGCCAACTCAAACATGATCCCCATTTTAATCTCACTAAGACACTAAGAGAGCTGCCAGGCAGGCACAGACTAGATCAGATGCTAAGTAGGCACAGGACATATTGATGCTTCAATATGGATAAACGTCACAGGTCATTCTGCAGTGCCTTGTGGACATTGATTTGAGACAGAGATGTGCAATTGAGGGCTATAGGACTAACAGGAATAGCTTAGCTAAAATACTGGCTGAATCTCCTCTGTCCTTCCATGTAAACACGCAAACAGGAAGGACAACTAGAATTGTGCATTGGGTTACCAGTATCAAGTCCAAGCTTATTCGTTTAAAACCACAATGTAATATCAAATGTAGCATTTTAATCAACAGTACATTTTTTGTTAACGTGATATGTATCGAATAGTGACATGAGAGTATCGTTACACCCTTAGCATCAACCAATATACACTGTAAAAAATTTCTAACCCTCCCAAATCAAAAATTTCAAGTGACTGATAAAATCTAAATTTTTCAATTGACCCAAGTGAAATTCTGTAAATTATAACATTAAATGTACAGATTTTCACTTGGGCCAATTGAAAAATTTAGATGTTATCGGTCACTTGAAATTTTTGATTTGGGAGGGTTAGAAATTTTTTACAGTGTAATGTGGTCTGACAAAGACATAATGCTACTGGGAAAAGTGGAAAGCTCTAACTTGGGTGGTTATGTAAGACAGTAACCACTGTGTATGAGTTAGCCTAAACTCGTAGATTCCTTCTGCCTGCTCACACCCCATTTGCTCTCTCCTGGGTATTAATGTGACTACAGCAAAGCTGTGTTCAATTACTCCTATAGTAGACTACTGGCTTACAGGCACAGAGGAGGTTAACCAGCCAGCACTACAGCAAAGGCAGCCACTAAGTTCTCTGCGGGCCTCTGAGCGGCTTCGTTTCACCTGCTGGTCACAGCACTACACTCATTCTCACAACAACAGCTCATCAACCTATAAACCTTCATGAATGTTACAGTTAGAGGTCATCCGCCTTATCTAAGGTCAAAATGAAATAGGCGTGTAACGGATTGTAGTGGACCCGTGATCCGTATGGACCGGGCCCCACGGATGACATGCAAGTGATTTGCGGATTAATTGCAAAGTTTAACAATCATAGAGTGAGAGTTTATAATTTGCACTTGTTTTAAGTCTTGCCAATTTTAACATTCAAGTGAGTTTCGGACAGCTTGCAAACAGAACCGAGTCCGTAGTTGAGAAAGAAATCAGATGTGTATCATATTGGATCAGTGCATTCGGTCTTAAAGTGACAGCAGGCTATATAATATCTGCTGGTGTCAATCTCTGTATTGTTAATCAAATGACAAAACCCAGCTTTAACTAAGGTTAATCTATATTCAATTATACAGTGACACTATGCAGAGTTTTTATACTTAATTATTACATATCTGTACCTGAATTCTACTGTTAGACCTTACTTTATTTGTCTTTTTTTTCTATTGTATTTATCCATTCTTGTAATCTTTGATTTTATTCTTATTGTATTACTGACTGCTCACTTGTCTTTAATAATGTTTGAACTTTATTAGCTTGGCTAGTAGTTTTTGCTGTGGTATTGAAGTACTTGTAGTGTTATTTAAGTAACAAACGGAAATCCCCATCAAATGCAAAGAACTACACTACCGTTCAAAAGTCTGGGATTGGTAAGATGTATTAATGTTTTTTCAAGAAGTCTCTCATCCTCAACAAGGCTGCATTTATGATCGAATATACAGTAATATTGAAGTATTATTATAATTTTAAACAATATTCAAATTCATAATGTACTTGATTCCTGTGATGGCATTGGCAAAGCTAGACTTCAGTGTCACATGATACTTCAGAAATCATTCTAATAAGCTGATTTCCTGCTCAAGAAACATTTCTTCATATTCTTACTATTGAAACTGATACATACAACACTTATTTGAAATATAATTTATTTTTAACAACATAAAAGTCTTTACTGTCACTTTTGATCAATTTAATGCACCCTTGCTGAATAGTTATTAATTAATTAATTAATTCTATTAATTAATAGAATTAATTTCTTTAAAGTAAACTAAAGTACTGCCCCTAAACTTTTGAATGGTAGTGTATATTCAGCATAAATGCAAAATTTCACAATTCCGACTTCACAATCTCCCTTTGCATATTCCGCAAGTCACCAATGTTCACACTTGATCTCTCTTGAACGACAAAGATGCAGTTAATCTATCGAGAGCAGCAAATAGTAAATGGAGTTTGTTTTCTGGTGGAGGAAATTGAGAAATAGGCCAATCACTCAGGCAGCATCAGCGGACAGCTTTAACTGGCTGAAAAGAGCCATTTAAGGGAATGTCAATCGAACCTGAAGGTATATTTGGCAGACAGGAAAATGAAGGTAGCTCTGTGGGGAAGCTCCGCAATCTTTGGCAGCGGTTTGTCAGAATGCACCGAAACCCTGATTGGGGGAGGAGTCGCATCGTCAGACGCGAGACACTGACAGACAGCTTTACAGTTAGTTGTAACATTCGCATAGCAAATCCTGTGACTTAAGGTGATGCTATGACAGTTTAAATAACACTGACATTTACTGAATAAATCGTGAGCCGTCACCGCGCTCTCTCTCTCACCTTTAGCTGTCGAACGAATGGGTAAAATTTGTTTGAGATCCCTTTTGTTAGCTTCTTTTGCCATCGAAACTCCGACAAAGTAATAGGCGAAAGGGGAAACATAATGCAACTGGTAAACATAGGTTGTAAATCTTCCCCCAGCTGTTTTTGAAGTAGCACCGCTGTTGTGGAATCACGGGAAAGGCTGTCTATTTGTTATTATGCAGAACTAAATGAACTGACAGAGAAAATCGAAAAGCATTCCAACCTAATGATAATGGACTGGCGGAATACGACAGCCCTACAATCTCTAATTTTACTACTCCACATTAGCATTTTACTTAACGTGAAAAATGCCTGTGCACTGCTGAGGAGAATAAATTTGAAGAGCACCATGAACAACTCACTGATTAGCCATAAACCCAGTCCAAGACAAGGACAAATTAAATAATGACCTGCTTAAAAAATGCTAAATAAAACAATCATAAAAAGGACAGCCTGATTAAAACAGTCCATTCGCTATCCTCTACTTGTAAGTGGAAGACTGCACTGAGAATCCTTTTAAAGAGGTCAGCTATTGTTTGTCTGGAAATAAAGGCCAAGATATGCAATTTTTCAATCTGCCTAAAGTGAGGTTCGTGGCTTGGACGACTGGATAATCTACTCTAGTTTGGGGCTGGAAAGCCTTGTGTCCCTCAGGATATGTGGTTAAACCGAAGAGCCACAGGAACAGTCTTACAGAAAATTAAAAAATCTAGCCTTAACTGGTATCTTGGACCGGCAAAGTGGTCAAGTCAGTTTTGGGAACATGGTAGTTGGTTAACCATCTACTGACCAGCTTGGACTACAACAATGACCAACTTTAACTAGCTTGGATAAGCGACCATGTTTCAAAACACAGCTACTAGTTTTTCAGCAACGGATTTTCCAGCAGAGAGGAAGTACGGCTCACTGAAGACCTGGTCTCCACTGCTGTAACTATTGGAGACCTGTAATCAACATCAGGGGATAGAAAGAGAGAGAAAGAGTGCTAGGGATAGAGGGAGAGTGAGAACAAGTGAGTGGGATTAAAGGTGCGCGGGGGGTACTCCACTTTCACTCTCAGTGATCAGTGGCGACTACTTTTAGCATGTCTCCTCCTCATCTGTGGCACTGCCCTTGATTCCACTAACAGCATGAGAGAGAGAACGAGAGACAGAGAGACCAGCCAGAAGCACAGAGGGGAGCCTTCCACTCAGTCACCTCATCCAAAGGAAGTGGAAAAGAGAAGCTATCAAGCACCCACTAAAATGTCAAAAATGAGAGAGACAATAGCGGAGAATAATACAAATCAAGGAAGAGTAAGCAGGCGAATTAGGAACGTGGTTTAAAAAAATGACTCAGATTGACACAAAAATGACACTAGCTCAAATTAACACGGTAAAGCGCTTCAATTTACAGGTGATCATCTTTAGCTTCAGTGCACGCAGCACAAACAGCAATGACTGAGACGGTCATATCAGATAACACATTATAATGACAACACTATTGTAATAAAACTTTGTGAATTCTTTGGGTTTAGCTGCCGTGTTAGTTCAAGTTCACTTGTGCATTTGCATCATTTTGCGCAGATATAAGTTGCAATATTATGTTTATATTGCATAAATATCTGATTAATCTCATAGGATGCGTTTGGTTGAGTTAATTAACCCGCTAACAAAGCGCTTCAGTTAAGGTGTTTATTCAGCTCTTCAGCTTCAGCGCATGCAGCTCAAACAGCAATGCACAACATTAATAACTATGATTGGGACTGTCATATACATAACATTATAGAGAGAACACTATTGTAATAGAACGCTGTGAATTATTTGGGTTTAGTTGCCGTGTTGTTACGGCAAGAGCGCATCCACAAAAAGAGTAACACGTTCTGACTAGCACGTGACTTACAGTAGTATGCACTTGTACATTTGCCTCATTTTGTGCAGATATAAATTGTGTTTTTGTATAAAAATCTGATTAATCTTATATAGGATGCGTTTCTGAGTTAATTAACCCGCTAACAAAGCGCTTCAGGTCATTCAGCGCACGCAGCTCAGCAATGTTATTTGAAACAGTAACATTAATATTAGCGGTTTCTTTTTCAAAAACATTGATGCATTATTAATAATAACTAAAACCTTTATTTTTCTCTTATTATTTTTATTAACAAAGGTTTAATTAAAAAATATATTTTTGTCTGTGCAGTGGCTATTCCATTTTGTTTACCCATGGCATTGTTTAGCCATAATTGTATTTATTTGTAAATGTTTTTGTTTTGTTTTTTATAAAGAAATGTAAAATTAATTTTAAACTTTCACTGGTTCAAACTAGGCTACTGTACTGTATATGTTTGATTTATGTTGAAGTGCTTGGGACATGGCTTTTAACAGTAATTGTAATCAGACTCTCAAATTATATAAAAATTTGGATTTAGATTTATCAGCCAATATATCGCTTATCAACTTTTATATATAAAGAATTATTGATACAGGCCAAATTGTTCATATCGGTGCATCCGAAACTTTTATATTTTAATTTATTTTAATGTAATTTATTCCTGTGATAGCAATGCTAAATTTTCAACAGCCATTACTCCAGTCTGCAGTGTCACAATTATTTGAAACCAAATAATTTTTTACTGTAAATGTCTTTACTGTCACTTTTGATCAATTAATACATCCATACTGACCCCAAACTTTTGAACAATTTATATTAAATTAGTCAACATTTGAAGTGGATCAAAACCTTTCATTAAAGTTATACATGAATTTTGAACAATACCCGAACTTTGATTAACTTTTTTGATCCACTTCAAATGTGACTACTGTATTATATTATATTAAGTCTGTGTACGAGCTTTAGATGTTGCAGCTAAAAATGGTTGACGGAGAAATGAATAAATAGGGGTGAAACGAAAACGAAAAAGAAATAAGAAACAGCCGCGTTCATGGGTCTCCGTGCAACCCACAACGTTTAGCAATCATCTCCGCTAAACCCTCACACATCCCCCTCAGCCTCTGGGATAAGAACTAGGAGTAGGACCACACTAAGAATGTGGGATTTACAGCCGTACCTGAAGCCCCTGGACATAGATTTCAGGAATCACTGGAGCTTGGGCAAAGAGCGCCTTAAAAAAAAAAAGAGTGAGATGAAAGATTTCGCATTTCAAGGGTGAGATAGCAACCAGTATCCACCAGTGAAAATGGTCTGCCGACATTTTAAGATCATCACCTATCACCAGTTGCGAGCACATGCTCTCTGGGTCAAAAGTAGTCCAGCCCTTAACCCTGGCGTAGAGGGAGGGAACAACTCTCAGAGGGTGACAGTGGCAGTAATGACTGGTTGTGGACAAAAGAATACATCAGGGAGACTGTTGCTTCACAACAAGGGCCTTCTTAAAATAGATTGCTGAGCCAAGAAGGACAGTTTGGGCTCTTTGAGGGCTGGGGATTCAACATCAGCCACAAATTTCATAATGCGAGTGGGCGATTAATACCAAACTTGTTCATTTTACATCGGACAATCATTTTCAAGCGTTTCCATCAGTTGCACGCTTATGTCGCAATTCATGCATCAATTAATTGAGGACACATTTATTGCACACATAAACACAGTCAAACAAATATATTCACCCATGCAAAATAAACAGCGTCCCTAGAAAAAAAGAAAAGAAAATTATTTTTCATTGATATCCTAAAATGTGTCCTAATAAAAGTCGTTTGCCCTTTTTTGGTGCCATATAAACAAGTCAGCCTCCATTTATAAACACAACAGGAAAATACACCACATTTACTTCGTTTATCACACTCCTATAATCTCTTGCAACCGTCCCTCAAATGCCAGTAACCCTGGCTGCGACAGAACCGCAAGTGGGCCAAATTAACGTTGAGATCGCTTATAAACGTGGTCTTTCCACGTTAATTACTTTGGTATAATTTCTCAGCTCCCCTATTCATAAGCCTGGCTCTTTTGATAGACACAGCAGTATTAAAAGCCCAGTATGTAAGACTATGAGCCACACAGCAGCGTATATAATGAGCCATAAATCAAATATCATTTACTGTCTATCGCGGGCTATTAATCTTTGCTGTGTTACTCAACGGTGCAACTCTGAGGACAGCTGCCTCTCTGAGCTATGCGCTCATAAACACAACATCAACCGTTCAATATCTTTTATGGTTATGGATGCACACCGTCAACTCGCTCAAACCTTGTCAAAGGTGCCAATCATAAGTTCAAGTGTCGCGTCTACTTTTCCCTTTCTTTTTTTTTAATCTGCTGATGTTCCCCAAGTAAACTTCCCCTTTATGTACTGTCCTCAGAGAGAGGCTGTGATCTCTGGTTTCGCACTATGATGAATGGTAAAAGCATGTTCAAATAAAAGCTTGTGTGAGGGAAGGGACGGGACTTTGAGAGTGGTTTTCACGGCAGGCAGCTAAGAGCTGGGATTTGGGAAGACGTGCGGCATGTGCTGCGGAACAGCATGAGAACTGGAGCTGTAAAAACACACACAAAAAAAAAGACAGACGCAGGGGTGAGATGGGAATTTCCTGTTTGATACAATTGTTTAAAAAAATGCACAAGCATTCGTTTAAAGACGAGGCTTCGAGGTAGCTTTATTGTTAAAAAAAAAAAAAAAAAATTCTTAACTCTCAAATGCTTTCAGGCCAAATTGCAGAATATGAATTTACTCTGAAACTGTACATTCATTGTGGCTTTTCAAGATTTGATCAAACACAAAGCAATGGTTGCTGGAGGAGATGAGAGTTCCTAAACTTTCAGGTTCAGTCAGGAGTTCTCAGTAGGGTGTCTACTTCAATAGAACAAGCACAACCGTGCTTGGTTGTTTTCCAATTTAGGCCTGAATCAGGATAGCGAGCTGTTGTTTGTTTGCTCCGTTCAAAACCGAAGAGTTCTGAACTGGAATTTGGGCTGTAAAGAGATTTCAAACTACATCCAACAAAAAAGCACGTACAGTAAACCACATTTCTGCTCAAACTCCGCCACTGGATTACATGCATCTCTAAAAATAAAAATAAAAATATACAAAAGTAATATTTTCAAATTTCAGGAATAAAAAGCGAAAGCGCTGGGTAGTAGGCTATAGTACTGAATATAATGTGAAAAGGTAGAGATTCTGCTGTACCATTTTTAACTGCCGTATATATATGATGCAACAATCTGACACCAAGAAATTATAGATGAATTGATTATAATGGGAGCAATTTAATTTTTACGCTCTACGTTAAGAAACACACAAACAGTTTCTTTTAGTTCATCTTAATTTGCAGCACTATGGCTTCAAACGTGGCATTGAGTCATGTCTAATGCATTACTGCTGTGTGAATGTTTTCAACTCAATTCTTGATTCTTCACATAACGTGAAGCCGTTTTTGAACTGATACCAGACATATTTATTTGTTAAGAATGATATCTTTAATGATACGTATATGGCTGATGAAGGTCATGAGACTGAACCGTGTTTCCATTGATAGTGTGCGGGATTTCCTTTTGTTTTTTAAGAATGATATTTCTACCAAAAATAACTGCATTATGATATATACTGTGATCTAAGATTTTGGTCACGCAGTCCCATCCCTAAGCGAGTAATATAAAAAAAAAAGCAGGCCGTATTTGGCCTGGCCGTGTCCACGTTTGGAGGACGCATCAAACGGCCTTGACTCCCCAAGGTCGAATCAAGAACATCGAAACCTCGACCGAGGCAGCTGTGGAAACAATGGCTGTGCTGCTGTCGCCAATCAACAAACAAGTGCTCCCCGAGCGGCCCATCTCCCCCACTGCTCACAGCCATTAAGAGAGGGCCAGCAAGCCCAAATCTAGTGCGGGGCAGAGGGGCCACAGCTGTGGGGAGCATCAGCACAGCAGGGTACTCGAAGAACGGAGAGAGAAACACGGATGAAGACACAAATCGATGCACTGGGATGATAACACTGCACAAAATAAAAGTATGAGCATGAATATTGAAGTCTAGATGGTTAGTCTTACGTCCTGACTCCTGTTCTACCAAAATGGTGCTGGCGCTCAGTCAGTAAGTGTCCTATGAAAAATTATGACATATTTGACTACTACATAATCTGCCCTAAAAATAAACATGCTGCATCATGGTCTGGTACTAAATACTCTATTTGAGAAAACATTTTAATATACAAAATTTATTTAATTCTTCATTTTCAAACAATCACAATATGGCTTTGATGTAAAGTTATTTAAATAAAGCCGATAACATTCATACAAATGAATATAATAATTTTTCTAAATAAAAAAAACGATACAGAAAATTTGGGGGAAAAGTTGCTAGGGCAGATTTGCTGCAAAAAATAAAAGTAATTTAATTCAGCATCTTTAGATCATTACACATTTGCTTTGATTTCAAGTATTAAAATCTTTTTTTTTTAAATACAATAATTTATACAATCTGGAAAAAGTTGCTGGAATAGATTAGCAAGAAAAAAAATCAATTAAATCAACTGAATGCACATAGCATAGCATGTGTACTGTGCAGACAGCTAATATACCACGGTATAAATTAAATTATGTTATTATGCTTCTGCTATTACCTGACATTAGTGGTTCCTGATTTGCGACCAGCAGATGTAAGGTCCAAGCCAAAAAAGCGTGTTTGCTTGGCAGTATGCAGTCAATTTCCATTGCATGCAAAGCATTTTGCAAAACTCTGCTTTTGCTGCATCTAACACAAGGAAATGTCAAACACTGACCATTTAAGGAAGCAAAATCCCAAGTGCTCGCTTCCATATAACCATCTAATCTCCATCTACTGTTACCAAACATGTCAAAGCCTGAAGGTAACCGCCTATTAGTAATAATTATTCACCTTGGCCCTGATCAGATTGCCCCAGGCTATACTGGTATCAGCCCTCAACTCAACAGCGAAGCCGCAGTTAAGCGTGTGCAAGAAGAATGGATGGATGAATAACTGCTCTCAAGCTGACATTTACATCCGAGCTGTATGGTCAGTGGGAACATTATATCTATATTCTCTTGCACTAGCCCACTCTTCAACAGACATTTATCCTCATAACTTTCCCATTACACACAATGCATTGACCATCCACGAGGACTTCCCGGTATGGGTGTCATATCTCAGCATTACTAGGAGCTAAAACGGCTCTTACCATCGCTTTAGAAGGATGATATGATTCCTTTAATGATGTTATTATTTAAGAAACCACTCTGACTTGGGCCAAGCGTACAATCGCCGTTCCTTCACACATTTAACACTGGGGACTTCAAGCAACAGCTGATGGAACGGCAACAGCAGCCGGAAGTAAACGGTTAGTAAACCGCCGTAGCAAAAGAACGCAAAAATCACTAAGCAACAGTAAAGAGTACGTAAAGAGGACAGCTTAGGGGATCATTTTAATCATCAGACAAAATACAAAAAAGAAAGTGATTTTAAAAAGCAAGAGAAGGGTTGCTTTTGGCATTTAATGATATACAGAAACGATTACAATGCCAGATCTCCTAAAACATAACATTAACTTTCTTAATCTTTCACGTAGCAACGACTATGGCAAATCAGCTGTTCTCCCGTAGTAGACGGTTACAGTATAACATCGCGAAGTAGCAGTTAAAGGTATAGTGGAGGATTTTCTTTTTTCGGGTGGATCATCAAGACTATTGGTCCTCCTAAGTGTCAATCATTCTGGTGATATGTTTACGTAAGGCTGTCGTACGTGCTCGTGCACACGATTCACATGATGGCGTGCGCTCAAAACACAGGTTGGGCATCCCACTGATGCCTCAGTTGCGAAGTTTCTACTTGACAGGTAAAGTTTGGCATGCTATTTGGAGAAATCCATTTAAAATCACTGCTAGTAAAAGTTAATGTAAGCTATAATTAGCTCGTGCATGCTCTCCCGTGCACACGTTTAATAGGCGTTCCCTCTTGGGAGCAGGTAGAGTGTTGCGCATGTGCATTTTCTCAAAAAGTGGAGAGGGCGGTTCTTTTCTAAAATTCTGGAAAAATCCTCCGCTATACCGTTAATGTTGCGCATGTGCAATAGAACGACAGAGAGCCATTGCCGTTCCACCAGAAGCTGTTGCTTAAAGTCCCTAATATTACACAAATCCTGCGCATTCAGACTTTGTGATTTCAGATCTTGGCTGATATTCTCTAGATCTAGCTCTGATTGTTAACTGACTTGATGTGGCACTTATCTGCTCCAAGGGTCTTCCCATTAGGGGAGTAGACCTGCAGTCGAATGCAGTAACATAGCAACCAGGGTCACATGACCCATGTGCACTGCAGGGAGTTGATATTGTACACCTCCAGGCCCAGAGAACTGGCAAAGAAGTGAGCAGGACCCTCTATCACTTTCAGTCCTCCTCCTATATTACATTATTAACTGCTTTTTCATTTCAGCATTTCAGGCTTATGGATGGAGATGTGTTTCTACCTAAGGGCAAAACAAAAAAGATTGTTCTGGCACTTGTGAACTAAAACAGGCTAAAACAGACATCTAAGCAACCATTGGTTTTAAAAAGTTACAACTAAAACTAGACATCATTCTGTCCAAATAATTACTAACTGTCAAACACAGATGTTTAGGAAGATATTTAAAGAACAATACAATTTCTATGTTGACATACTTCCTATTGAAACAAAAAACTAAGATGGGACATATCAAAGAAATAGTCCTTCAGTTTAAAATGCAGCCTGACAAAACCATTGATACTTGCTATTTTATTGGACGAAAATATCAATACACAACAAAGAGTAAGAGAGATAGATAGAGTAGAGGTCGAATGATTGATCGCTTATTATACATATTTTGTTATTTTGATTTTATAATCAAGTTCTAAAATTTAAGCAAATAAAGTGTAAGAATTTATACAATATACATACGAGTCTAATTTCAATGGTATGGCCTTTATGTAGAGATATGAAGATGGCCATCTTTAAGCAGATTTATAGGAAATGGTAACACTTTACAATAAGACTCCATCTGTAACATTTACTAAGGTTAATAAATGTATTTACTATTACATTTTTCCATTTTAAAGTTTTAACATTAGTTAACGCTCTATGAACTAACATGAATGATCAAGGTATAATTAATATAAAAAAAGTACAGTTAGTACTGCATTTTTACTTATTACTTTTTATTACAATAGCACTTAAAAAGTACAGTACATTTCCATGGTTCAGTAGTTGATTAAAAAAAATGTAATAAAGTTCAGGATTATTTTAAGTGTTATGTTTGTTTTCATATACATTTTAAAAACTATCAGTTGATTAATCGGTTGTCGGCCAGCGTGGGCTAGTTATCGTTATCGGTAAAAATCCACTATTTGTCTACCTCTAATAGAGAGAGAGATAGCCAGAGAGATAGAGAGACAGACAGATGGATAGACAGATAGTACGAGGTACAGAGCTGTCATCACAAGATAAAACAGGATCTAGGATCTCTGAGACCCAAGGAGTGCTGTATAGGTACTGTAACACCCCGCAAAACACAGACACTCCCATTGGACTCTCACGCCTGCCTGTGATTGATAATTAAAATTTTATGTTGCGATGTATGCGCAGAGGCTCCGTTTCATTCATAACTGATTGCCAATTATTCCGTCGATTACCAACAGGCCGCGAGTTTCACTCTGAACTCCTCTAACCAAGGAGGTTAAAGACCCGAAGCCTAGAACACGAGCTCCAGACATAATACGTCAATACCAGAGGAACCGCCACCCAAGAGCAGCCTTCATATTCAGCGAGACGCAACCTTTAACGACGGAGGCCTATGGGTAATTAATGTGCTGTTCATATTACTAATAACTAGCTTAATTATTCATCACAGACACTAGCCACAGATAAATGATTGTGATTTATTGTATCAATGCATCAGGGTCTTTGAGTAATTAGTGCTGCTGGAAAGCACAACACTTGGCCCTGTGCGCCACAGCGCTAAATTTTAGCTGTGATGTCCATACTATTAAAAACAAATATGCCCTTCACAAGTGTTCATTCAGAACATCTGATTTAAAAAAAAAAAAAAAGGTTACTTTACTCACCAATATGCTTATGCATTTATCATGTTTAATCCATTACATACAAAATCAGTGAAGAAAAATACACAATTTGTATGTGTTGTGTTTGGGACCGTGAGTGAGAAAGAGAGACCTATCAATATCTTAGAGCTAGCAGTCTCAGAACAGAACACATCAGCCAGGACAGGGCCAAAAATAAAAGCCTGCACCATTTGCAACTCCAACAGAGACTCTCCTAATGGGCCTTCGTAAGTTCACCAGAGGAGAGGGCCTACAGGAGATTTATTTTAAAAACCGAGAGGAAAATGTGATGACAGTTGGGCTGAGAAATCCAAATAAAAAAATCTGCTGCTGAATAAGGGATTGTTTGAGCTCTGCTAGTTTCAAATAAAATAGCTCGTCATATTCAAAACCATGTGGGGCAAAAAAAACCTTGTGTTCAACAAGATTGTCTTAATCAGGTGCTTCATTCAAAAATCAAATCAAATGCGGTCACCATTTACACACCCTTAACTCTATTGATTAAAAAACATTTTATATATTAATAGGGCCTAATATATAAAATAAATAATTATATGGGGGCGAGGGACAGCCTGATATTAATTGTAAATATAATGTAATTTATAATACGCTACCATTCAAAAGTTTGCGCAAAGCAAGATTTTCTTACACTTTTGTTCAGCAAGGACACATTAACTTTGCCAAAGGTGACAGTAAAGACATTTATAATGTTACACTTTTTTTTTTTTAAATAAATGCAGTTTTTTCAGCTTTCTATTCAAAGAATCATTGGGGAAAAAATTATCCTAGTTTAGATTAAAAAAAATCTTTTTTTAACATAGATAATAATAAGAAATCGTTCTTGAGCACCAAATCATAATTTTAGAATGATTTCTGAAGGATTGTGTGACACTGAAGACTGGAATAATAACTGCTGAAAATTAATTCAACTTTGCCATCACAGGAAATAAATAAAGTTTTAAATTAAAATAGCTATTTATTTTTAACTGTAATAATATTTCACTATATATAGGCAGCTTTGACATTCAGCTAGATGATTCCTTTTTTTGTTCCATGCGAGAAAAGCAAGTCATACAGGTTTAGAAAAACATGATGGTGAGCAAATTATGACAGATTTTCGTTTTTGGGTGAACAATCCCTTGAAACAACTGCAGGCATGCGCAGTATGATATGAAATAGGTCAGCTGAGACACCTGTGAATTAGAGCACAGCACACTGACTGAGTCTTGAAAATGTAGGAGTTTGTTTTGGCGTAGATATAGCGACAGGGGAGTAAAGCAGGTCAGTCGTCTCAAGCGCACTGTCCCTCCTGTTGTTTCAGCTGTATCAGCATTGGAAAGACGTTCCCCGGCAAGTTCCCATCTCCCTGCGTACTTCAGAGAGACCAAGCATCGCCCTTTACCCTCTCTGCCTACATCAAAAGCCTAGCGTGCATCTGCCGAAGCTAACAGCTGTTGCTAACCAGTCGCGCTCAAGGCTAATTTCGTTTGATGCTTCGATTCGTGCAGTGCCTTACGTGCAACGCTAAGTGTATTTGTCTCTTTGGTCAATATGAATAGAAGATGGCACTTGTTTTGTTCTTAGATGTATCTGGTGTGCCATCTGCTTTTAAAGATCAAATGAAATCCCACAGCAGTGGCGTGGAAAATCAAGGTAAGTGGTTTCTCAGGGACTTGCGTACACGGGATAAGCTAAATCCTGAAGTAGGGGATTGCGTCTGCATATGCAGCCCAGCCTTTTGCAAGTTCACTGTTACATAACTGCACCGTAACTACAGCCAAATAAACAAGTAGAAATGTTAAACCTGGGCATGCAAGATTAAAGGTTAGTTAAACTGTATATACAGCGAATGTTGACTAAAAGGACAAATGAGACGAATTGGAATCCAATTAGTTAAAAAAACTTTTTTTTTTAAGACCTGATGTAATTGGACTCACTGATTAGATTTGCAAAAGGAAAAATGCATAAAGGCCTGGCCAACAGTCTGTGTTCCTAAACAGAAGTGAACTAAATAAAGCAACAATACAGAGTTAAAATAACCGCAAATAAATAAATCATACAATGGAAAATCAGTGACAACAATAGCCCTTGTGAGGGGGGGGATGTGGTCTTTTTGCAAATGGATTTGTTGTGGATAGCAAGCCTGCGACACACATAACACACACTCCCTTACTTTCTGTCTTTCACTCTCTCTCTCTCTCTGCCAGTAATCTCTCTCTCTCTGTGCGAGAAAAACAGCCTCTAAATTTAGCATCAGATTTATCATGCGGTAGCAAAGGCTCCAGCTAACCAGAGAGGGCGGGGAGAATGCAACTGAAGGAGGCGTCGCCTCTGAAGGGGGGTGTCCATCACTCGTCACATTCAGAGCCAATGAAAAATGCCTGGAACTGACAGACATGCACACACTGCAGCTAATAGACACTAGCCGACCTGCCACACGGGACAAACCACAGACATCCGGATGAGCATATTTATATCTTTATGTACCTTTAGAGAACAAAACTGAAGGATCTCAGTAAGGTCCTGTATGGCAGTGGTTCTCAATTAGTGGGGTGCAAGTGCAACACAGAAATGGGTAGCCAACAATTGCTAAACGAAAATAATAAAACTCAACTAACCATATATTTATCCATAGTTCAGATGGTAACATAAATAGAAAATAAATCAAGTTTTAAAAGGACGGAGGAAGCGGATAGGTGTGCATCTATACGAGTCAAAATCTGCAAAAGCATTTTGAACGTATCCAGTATGTTTTATAATTACCCAAAACTCAAACATGGTTCACCCCTCACGCGCGTTATCACGTCCGTCAAAAACTTAGGCTTGTTGTCGGTTGGACTATAAGAACTAAAAACATCGGCATAAACACACTCATGGGCATCAATCACTTCACTGATAACTTGCTGGCTAAGAAATAAATTATTACCTTATGATACATCTGGGTTGTTTTTATATCACAATATCAATGTCTGTCAAAAAAATAACGTGCACAATACACTGTGGTATTTACGAGAAGCAGAGATTCAGGGAGTGCACACATTTCCTGGAAAACCCACAATACTGGATGTTTTGAATGAGTCTTCGCTTTCCGAGAAGAGGGTGAAAATTGTGGCCAGAGCGGCTTCAACATGCTGTCTGTCAGAGACAATAATGTGCGCGATACATAACACACACGAGTACAAATTTGTTCTTCACTAGCTGAAATTGAATTGGACTGATCAGAGAACTGAGTGAAATACTTCACACTGCATGCTAAAGAGTATAAAAGAGTATGATTTTAATATTTTAACATTTTTATTCGTGACTGATATTTTCCCCAAAATTTTGGCAATAGATAAACTGTTAAATGGGTGATCTTGAGACGAGTCCCTGTAGGCATCCAGTTTGACTCTCATATGCTGATGTAATATTATAAAATAAAATGTAATTTAAATAGTCTTCTCGGTTGTTTAAAAGATTAAGGCAATTATCAAAGTTTGATATTTAACGTCGTTTAATTTTCCAATAGAATATGATACATTTTTACATAATTTGCTACATTTAATTTCCCCTTAGCAGATTTTGACTCATATACACATACATAACACAAATCAACGTGGACTCGTTGCCAAACATGCCATGAACAAAATTACACAAGGTAAAAGGAAATATGACCCAGACTACATTAAACACAGGTTCACTTGAAAGAAGATAAACTAATTTGATCAGACCACAATCTGTTTTGTGGTGAATCACTGGCTTGTGCATGAAACCACTGAAAATCAACAGACATTTAGAAACCAAAAGAATACATTTTTCATTACATTCAGCCAATGTAATGTTAATAATTTTGCAATTTGTCATATCAAACATCAATACTTTTCAATTATTCAAAGACATTACTTTTGTGTAAACAAATTTGGTTCACTGTTGGGTCAGAATCTGATGTCCTGAAACAAAATCTGTCGAGAACCACTGCTCAATGGTTCGAATTTGGTCAACATTCCTGTAAATTACATGGTTTGTGCACTGTATCTGTGTGGGACAAAAAAGGGATGGAGAGAGACGAAAAGACATCGAAAGAGAAAGCAAACCCCCTTGAGTGGAAAGTAAAAAAAGGTGCCCTTGCAGTGGGATACTAAAAACAATGAGCGAACAAAGGGGGAGTTATGAAGAGAAGAGAAAAGAAAACATATCAGCCACCTGGTCAGATAAGTGGCCGAGCTGTGTGGAGCAGAGGAGCTGAACACTGCAGTGAACTGAAGGACAATCATTGAACAAGGACATACACACGGCGGGTCAGAGGAGCTTCAACGAGTCCAAAAGCACTGGGCTGATTGCACAGACTGCTCATTTCACAAACACCCAGAGAGTAGCGGACGGTGAAAGAGGCGAGCACAGCTTCCACAGAGTCAGGAATGTCGATATCCGACAAGTCAAAGCAGTAACAATGCAGAGAAATAAATGTGTCTGACTGCAGTCTGTGCATCAAGGTCAATAGCATGCAGTATATGCTTTATATAAATAAATATACACTATGTACAGGACCACACTTGTAATCAGTATCAAACAATTAGGTCTTGGTAAAATGTTGATTCTATAAATCTAAAGAGTGGTGTCAACTTTTAGTGATTAAATAAATAAATAAACAAAAATAAAATATATAAATGTAAACAGATAGAATAAATAGAAAATAATTTAACTTTTAAAATTATTAATTTTTGTTGTAGCTTTAGCTAAGAGAGAATTTCAAGCAAAATGGACATACTAACTGAAATATAGCCAAATTGATCAAAATTAAAATTAACTGATAACAAAATTAAATTAAAATCGAATCAAGTGCTTGTGAATCTGAATAAAAACAAAATCAAGAAATCTGTAGGCTACTGATATCCAGCCCTATATGGACGATAATAAAAATGTAATTGTGGATGCTAGTTTTAGAGTTATTATTACAGGTTTTTTTTTTTTACTACAAAACAATGCTTTTGTAAAAACAAAACAAAACAAAAAACTAAATAAAATAAAATTCTGTACCAAAATTTATAAGGAAAGACCAGTAGCTGCTACTTTGTTTAGGCTTGGTTTGTAGGGAATTACAAACCTGCGCACATATATTCAAATGCACATAACTATAGAACAAACTCTTAATGCGCATGTGAACGCCATCAGCGTTTATCACAGGATCGCGTTTATAGTCTGTGTAGAGAGAATGGTGTCGTCTCAGCGGCCCCTAATTTAATAACAAATGATCGTTGCGACGGAAGCGAATCAATCAAAACTAATTAACTTTAGCTGGAAAATAACTTTATTAAAGAACCGCTATAAAGCCAAAACAATCTCTGTTACCTTAAATTATACGTTTATCTCTGTAAAGCTGCTTTGAAACAATCTAAGTTACATTGTTAAAAGCGCTATAAATGAAGATGACTTGACAGTTAGTAGCCTGAATGGTGGACTTTTTTTTTTTACCTTAAAGGATTAACGTTAGTTCACCTCAAAATGAAAATTTCCTGATACTTTACTCACCCCAATGCCATCCAAGATGAATTCATGTCTTTCTTTCTTCAGTGGAAAATAAATTAAGTTTTTTGAGGAAAACATTTCAGGATTTTTCTCCACACAATTTGCTTCAACGTCAACAAGAATGTTGAAGTTCAAATCAGTGCCGTTTCAAAGGGCTCTGCACGATCCCAGCTGAGGAATGGGGTCTTATCTGGCGAAACGATCAGTCATTTTCAAAAAAAAAATATATATATACTTTTTAACCACGTTCGTCTTGTGCTGGTCTGCGACGCACCACGCATTGCGTCATCAAGTTGGAAAGGTCACGCGTCACAACAGCTATCTAAGTTATTTGTCTGTGTACTCCGGTTCAAAAAGGTAGGGAAGGGCGAAAAATTCCATCTCATTTTCTCTTCCAACTTCAAAATCGTCCGACATCTTTGTTTTAATTTATTATTAGGGGTTCAAGCATGAAATGCTGAAACCCTATTGTAATTGTACTGATTTTTAGGGGTTCAAGCACGAAGTGCTGAAACCCTATTGTAATTGTACTGATTTTTATTATTATTATTATTCTTCTGCCGTAAAACGCATCGTGCAGCCCAAACCGTAAGTGCTAGAGACTTGAAACTTGGCCAGAAGGTAGTACAAAAATCGAGGAGAGGTTCAGAGAGTATGACCCCGATTGGCCCATAGGTGGCGCTATAGTGCCAAAAACCAAAAAAAATCACGGTTTTGCTTAAATCTCCTTAACCCTTTGTCACAGACTCAAGTGTCTTATATCACTGTAATCCTTGTCTCAAGACGGACAAAATGTATATCTTCAATTTCATTTCCGGTATGCAAATTTTTCCGCCATTTTGAATTTTGTCTAAAACCTACTTTTGCAAACTAGTAGAGGGTTTTTTTGGCCAATCGGAACCAAACCAGTGCAGAAATGTTCTCTGGAGTCTGATTATCAGTAATTATCGAAAAAAAGTTGAAATTTCGATCCACGGTTGCTAAGGGGCGTCAAAACGTTCGCAGGAGGCGGAGCCAGTTTACTAAAATGGTTATAACTCATGAACGAAATTAGATATTTTCACCAAACTCGGAACACATGTGTATGAGTTCAATCTGGGGTCACAGTAAAAAAATCGCGACGATTGAACACTAGGTGGCGTTATAACATGAAAAAAACATGAAAAGGGCTATAACCACCTGACCGTTAGTCCAATTGACTTGAAAATTGGTATGCAGTCTCATGGTCCAGGGTGCCATGTATATCTATGAGGACATTGGCGTATCTCGAAAAACATGGCCGCCATCGGCCAATGAAGTTGAGCACCTATTAGACAAGGTTAACGGAGGCCGATCGGAACAAAACTCGATGGGCATGTTCAACTCATGGCCCTAGAGGTATGTGAGATTTTTGAAAGAAATCGGCCACTAGTTGGCGCTAACGAGTTTTATGGCTCTGTAATCACGTGGTGTTAAACTTATTGTCACATTATGCATATCATTTGATAGATCTGCTCATGCTGAACAACTTTGCCTCAAGAACCACTACTGTCAATCAAACTGTTCATTAAATATTCGCAAACATGTTAAAAACCTACTTTTGCGAACTAGTCCCTGGTTTTTTGCCCGATCAGAACCAGACCAGTCTAGGGTAATTCTCTGGACTCTCTAGATCAATAATTATCGAAAAAAAGTTGAACTTTTGCATTTGGATGGCTGTAATAGGGTCATTTAGAAAATGGGCGTGGCAAAATACACTAAAAAGCCTATAAATCCTAAATGAAAACTCAGAACTTCACAAAAATTGATGAGCATATGTGTCAGAACATGCTAAAGAAGCATGGACATTTTTATGGAGATCGGAGCATAGGTGGCGCTATAACTGTTAAAACGCTTTAAAACCATATATTTCCTATGGTAAATTGCCTGTATTTGCTGTAAATGGTGTCTTCTATCATCATATAATGTTCATATCATAATGTTCAAAACCAGTGCAGCACAATTCTCTGAACTCTCTAGATCAATAATTATCAGAAAAAAAGTTTAACTTCTTCAAAAGGTGATTTTATATGAATATAATGACATATTAAGCCAATAAGTGGTATTTTACTGCCCCCTGCTGTCATTTCATCATACTACTCCCTAATATTGTTATAAAATTCATATTTAGACTTTATAAAATCATTATTTTAACATTTACAATCACATTTTGTCAAAACTCATCTATTGAGTATTACTATTGACAATTGTGTTACACTGAGATATGGAAATGGACGAAAGTAAATGAATGAAATGAAACGAAAGTAACGGCATTTAAGCCACGCCCCCGAATACAAATTCATTCATAACTCGAAAACGGAAAGTCGTTGCGCGCTCAAATTTTGATGGTGAGGACCTCTCTGGGCTCTTGATCGAAACGTGTCGTCGCGGGCCTCGGGAGCGCGCCCCCCGCGCATCGCGAATCCGCGGGACCCCCGATTTTGAACGGCCATTACTCCCGACCCAGACCACCCCGAACATTGTGTGAGAGCTCGTTGGAAAGGGCGCGTCCTTGGCTAGCTTCGATTCAAATGTGGTGTTATTTGCCCTGGGCATTCCAGAGATAATAGCCCGAACAGATATGCCTTATAACAATCATAACTCCCAGCCCCAATCGCCCAAAAACACGTTGATGGTCTCATTCAACAGGGCTCCTCAAGCACTATCTATGCTCTGAGTTTCAGAATTTTTCGCCTTTTGGTTCCTGAGATATAAGTAAAAAAAAACAAATTCCCATTCATTCATTCAAACACTTCAACTGTAAAATGTAAGCTATAATACCACTGTTGTCCACTAGAGGGAGCAGCAGGATTACGCATGATCTTTTAATTCGCTTCAGTATTGGGAAATAAACAAATGCTTTAAGAAGCAATCTTTTTTATTATGATGTTTTTTTTTTATTATGATATTTGTATATATTTTATTTTTTTATTATGATTATGAACGGTTTGATTGACATTAGTGATTCTTGAGGCAAAGTTGTTCAAGATGAGGAGATTAAGATATTTTCACAATATCACATCCTAAAAACATTGAAAACATATTTGTCTTTGTGTGTGTGTGTGTGTGTGTGTGTGTGTGTGTGTGTGTGTGTGTGTGTGTGTGTGTGTGTGTGTGTGGATGTGTTTGTGTGTGTGTCTGTGTGTGTAAGCATGCTAAATGGAAAGAACATGGAGAAACTGCTTTGTTTTACTGGTGGATAAAAAAAGTCTTTCAAATGAAAGTGAGTCAATTAGTGGTCTTCTACTGCCCTCTGCAGGACATTCTACTTAATAAAATATTTTCATCTGTGCTTTTGCATTAGTTTTTGGACTATATCAAATTACTTGCATGAAAATCACCTATTATAACACAGTCATGTTTTGTCAAAGTTTATCACTTCATTTTTACTGAGCTCTCAGTTTGAACAATTCTGCCTCTCAGTGATTAATTTGAAATCTGAAAATGGTGTTATACAGAGGAGATTTGCAATTATCATTTTGTTACCTATCTTTTATTTTAAATATCTCCATCTACAACAAAATGTGTGTGCATGTGTGTGTTCAAGCATGGTTAGTGTATTAAGTATTATTGTTTAAGTATTATTGTTTTCATTTACATTTTAACCACCAGAAGAAGAACACTCATTGGTTCATTCTGCTCACTAAAATATTATTTTTCATTTTTTTTTTCCATTTGAAATATTGTTTAAACTTAATAAAATCATTAAAATAACATTTCAAATCATATTTTGTCTGTTTATAAATCCCACAGACTCACACTGGCTGCAATACTAATGTTTTTGTAAAACACAGACCTGATAGTCTAATCTGTGTGTATTGTGCATATATTATTGATATTATTACTATTGCAAATCATGTTATTGTAACTCATATCTTAATAGAATATTATTTGTAATTTTAATTCTTTATTTCTTAATTGTTTTTTTATGATTACTACAGATATTATCACCAAAGATATCAACTAAACCTTCACTTTTAGTATTGACACGCTGCACACACAGCACAATCACACACTCACTAATGCATTCAAATAAATGTAATCTTACTGTGCTACTTTATTTGTACATGATTAGAATGAACAGAAATCTAAGAATATTTTTCTTCTTTTGTTAAAGCCATTTCAGACTCCAAGTAAGCATTATATTACTAATCATCTATTTTACAGGTGCCATACAATTGAAAACTGTATTTATCTTGGCATAGTTGAATGATAAGAGTTCTGGACATGGAACTGACATACCGTGAGCCTCAAACACCATTGTTTCCTCCTTCATGTGTAAATCTCCTGTTTGCAAAAGACAGCTGAAAAATGAGTGAATCCCACCATAACACCGACTGTGACGTTGGAGTCAGGATCATTAATATTTATACCCCCCAAATTTGCATTTTCCAGTCCATGTTCTAGGCCAGGCAGTGTTAATGTGGACCTGCACAGCCGAATCATCAGAAGATCTGCAGGTATTGTGAAGAAGCAAGCAAGGACAATAGTGAAAATGGCAGATCATGGATATAAATGTTATGTCTGAGGCTGTGCTGTGGATTTGAGAACTTTTCATTCCCTTCCCACAAAAGAGAACTGTCAACAGGCATGGTTGATGTTTACAACAGGATAAACTCACCATTTTAATTCAAAGCTGTTAGTTTGCTCTTAACGGAGGCCGATCGGAACGAAACTCGGTGGGCATGTTCGACTCGTGGTCCTAGAGGTCTGTAAGAATTTTGAAAAATCAGCCACTAGTTGACGCTAACAGGTTTTACGGCTATGTAATCACGTGATGCATATCATTTGATAGATCTCCTCATACTGAACAACTTTGCCTCAAGAACTACTGCTGTCAATCAATTTGTTCATTAAATACTTGCGATTATGTTAAAAACCTACTTTTGCGAACTAGTCCTAGGTTTTTCGCCCGATCGGAAATATACCAGTGCAGTACAATTCTCTGGAAGCTCTAGATTATTAATTATATAAAAAACTTTAACTTTACCCATTGGGTAGCCATAACAGGATCATTTAGAAAATGGGTATGGCAAAAAACACTCAAAAGCCTGTAAATCCTAAACAAAAACTCAGACAACTCACTAAACTGCCTTATGTGCTTAAAGACCCTAAATGCTTGAACCCCGCTAAATGCTGCTTGCAGCTTTAATTATTATTATTATTATTCTTCTGCCGTAAAACGCATCGTGCAGCCCAAACCGTAAGTGCTAGAGACTTGAAACTTGGCTAGAAGGTAGTACAAAAATCGAGGAGAGGTTCAGAGAGTATGACCCCGATTGGCCCATAGGTGGCGCTATAGTGCCAAAAACCAAAAAAAATCACGGTTTTGCTTAAATCTCCTTAACCCTTTGTCACAGACTCAAGTGTCTTATATCACTGTAATCCTTGTCTCAAGACGGACAAAATGTATATCTTCAATTTCATTTCCGGTATGCAAATTTTTCCGCCATTTTGAATTTTGTCTAAAACCTACTTTTGCAAACTAGTAGAGGGTTTTTTTGGCCAATCGGAACCAAACCAGTGCAGAAATGTTCTCTGGAGTCTGATTATCAGTAATTATCGAAAAAAAGTTGAAATTTCGATCCACGGTTGCTAAGGGGCGTCAAAACGTTTGCAGGAGGCGGAGCCAGTTTACTAAAATGGTTATAACTCATGAACGAAATTAGATATTTTCACCAAACTCGGAACACATATGTATGAGTTCAATCTGGGGTCACAGTAAAAAAATCGCGACGATTGAACACTAGGTGGCGTTATAACATGAAAAAAACATGAAAAGGGCTATAACCACCTGACCGTTAGTCCAATTGACTTGAAAATTGGTATGCAGTCTCATGGTCCAGGGTGCCATGTATATCTATGATGACATTGGCGTATCTCGAAAAACATGGCCGCCATCAGCCAATGAAGTTGAGCACCTATTAGACAAGGTTAACGGAGGCCGATCGGAACAAAACTCGATGGGCATGTTCAACTCATGGCCCTAGAGGTATGTAAGATTTTTGAAAGAAATCGGCCACTAGTTGGCGCTAACGAGTTTTATGGCTCTGTAATCACGTGGTGTTAAACTTATTGTCACATTATGCATATCATTTGATAGATCTGCTCATGCTGAACAACTTTGCCTCAAGAACCACTACTGTCAATCAAACTGTTCATTAAATATTGGCAAACATGTTAAAAACCTACTTTTGCGAACTAGTCCCTGGTTTTTTGCCCGATCAGAACCAGACCAGTCTAGGGTAATTCTCTGGACTCTCTAGATCAATAATTATCGAAAAAAAGTTGAACTTTTGCATTTGGATGGCTGTAATAGGGTCATTTAGAAAATGGGCGTGGCAAAATACACTAAAAAGCCTATAAATCCTAAATGAAAACTCAGAACTTCACAAAAATTGATGAGCATATGTGACATAACATGCTAAAGAAGCATGGACATTTTTATGGAGATCGGAGCATAGGTGGCGCTATAACTGTTAAAATGCTTTAAAGCCATATATTTCCTATGGTAAATTGCCTGTATTTGCTGTAAATGGTGTCTTCTATCTATTATCGTATAATGTTCATATCATAATGTTCAAAACCAGTGCAGCACAATTCTCTGAACTCTCTAGATCAATAATTATCAGAAAAAAAGTTTAACTTCTTCAAAAGGTGATTTTATATGAATATAATGACATATTAAGCCAATAAGTGGTATTTTACTGCCCCCTGCTGTCATTTCATCATACTACTCCCTAATATTGTTATAAAATTCATATTTAGACTTTATAAAATCATTATTTTAACATTTACAATCACATTTTGTCAAAACTCATCTATTGAGTATTACTATTGACAATTGTGTTACACTGAGATATGGAAATGGACGAAAGTAAGTGAATGAAATGAAACGAAAGTATAACGGCATTTAAGCCACGCCCCCGAATACAAATTCATTCATAACTCGAAAACGGAAAGTCGTTGCGCGCTCAAATTTTGATGGTGAGGACCTCTCCGGGCTCTTGATCGAAACGTGTCCTCGCGGGCCTCGGGAGCGCGCCCCCCGCGCATCGCCAGCCCGCGGGACCCCCGATTTTGAACGGCCATTACTCCCGACCCAGACCACCCCGAACATTGTGTAAGAGCTCGTTGGAAAGGGCACGTCCTTGGCTAGCTTCGATTCAAATGTGGTGTTATCTGCCCTGGGCATTCCAGAGATAATAGCTCGAATAGATATGCCTTATAACAGTCATAACTCCCAGCCCCAATCGCCCAAAAACACCCTGATGGTCTCATTCAACAGGGCTCCTCAAGCACTATCTATGCTCTGAGTTTCAGAATTTTTCGCCTTTTGGTTCCTGAGATATAAGTAAAAAAACAAATTCCCATTCATTCATTCAAACACCTCAACTGTAAAATGTAAGCTATAATACCACTGTTGTCCACTAGAGGGAGCAGCAGGATTACGCATGATCTTTTAATTCGCTTCAGTATTGGGAAATAAACAAATGCTTTAAGAAGCAATCTTTTTTATTATGATGTTTTTTTTATTATGATATTTGTATATATTTTATTTTTTTATTATGATTATGAACGGTTTGATTGACATTAGTGATTCTTGAGGCAAAGTTGTTCAAGATGAGGAGATGAAGATATTTTCACAATATCACATCATAAAAACATTGAAAACATATTTGTCTTTGTGTGTGTGTCTGTGTGTGTGTGTGTGTGTGTGTGTGGATGGATGTGTTTGTGTTTGTGTGTGTGTCTGTGTGTGTAAGCATGCTTAATGGAAATAACATGGAGAAACTGCTTTGTTTTACTGGTGGATAAAAAAGTCTTTCAAATGAAAGTGAGTCAATTAGTGGTCTTCTCCTGCCCTCTGCAGGACATTCTACTTAATAAAATATTTTCATCTGTGCTTTTGCATTAGTTTTTGGACTATATAAAATTACTTGCATGAAAATCACCTATTATAACACAGTCATGTTTTGTCAAAGTTTATCACTTCATTTTTACTGAGCTCTCAGTTTGAACAATTCTGCCTCTCAGTGATTAATTTGAAATCTGAAAATGGTGTTATACAGAGGAGATTTGCAATTATCATTTTGTTACCTATCTTTTATTTTAAATATCTACATCTACAAAAAAAAATGTGTGCATGTGTGTGTTCAAGCATGGTTAGTGTATTAAGTATTATTGTTTAAGTATTATTGTTTTCATTTACATTTTAACCACCAGAAGAAGAACACTCATTGGTTCATTCTGCTCACTAAAATATTATTTTTCATTTTTTTCCATTTGAAATATTGTTTAAACTTAATAAAATCATTAAAATAACATTTCAAATCATATTTTGTCTGTTTATAAATCCCACAGACTCACATTGGCTGCAATACTAATGTTTTTGTAAAACACAGACCTGATAGTCTAATCTGTGTGTATTGTGCATATATTATTGATATTATTACTATTGCAAATCATGTTATTGTAACTCATATCTTAATAGAATATTATTTGTAATTTTAATTCTTTATTTCTTAATTGTTTTTTTATGATTACTACAGATATTATCACCAAAGATATCAACTACACCTTCACTTTTAGTATTGACACGCTGCACACACAGCACAATCACACACTCACTAATGCATGCAAATAAATGTAATCTTACTGTGCTACTTTATTTGTACATGATTAGAATGAACAGAAATCTAAGAATATTTTTCTTCTTTTGTTAAAGCCATTTCAGACTCCAAGTAAGCATTATATTACTAATCATCTATTTTAAAGGTGCCATACAATTGAAAACTGTATTTATCTTGGCATAGTTGAATGATAAGAGTTCTGGACATGGAACTGACATACCGTGAGCCTCAAACACCATTGTTTCCTCCTTCATGTGTAAATCTCCTGTTTGCAAAAGACCGCTGAAAAATGAGTGAATCCCACCATAACACCGACTGTGACGTTGGAGTCAGGATCATTAATATTTATACCCCCCAAATTTGCATTTTCCAGTCCATGTTCTAGGCCAGGCAGTGTTAATGTGGACCTGCACAGCCGAATCATCAGAAGATCTGCAGGTATTGTGAAGAAGCAAGCAAGGACAATAGTGAAAATGGCAGATCATGGATATAAATGTTATGTCTGAGGCTGTGCTGCGGATTTGAGAACTTTTCATTCCCTTCCCACAAAAAAGAACTGTCAACAGGCATGGTTGATGTTTACAACAGGATAAACTCACCATTTTAATTCAAAGCTGTTAGTTTGCTCTTAACGGAGGCCGATCAGAACGAAACTCGGTGGGCATGTTCGACTTCGTGGCCCTAGAGGTCTGTAAGAATTTTGAAAAATCAGCCACTAGTTGACGCTAACAGGTTTTACGGCTATGTAATCACGTGATGCATATCATTTGATAGATCTCCTCATACTGAACAACTTTGCCTCAAGAACTACTGCTGTCAATCAATTTGTTCATTAAATACTTGCGATTATGTTAAAAACCTACTTTTGCGAACTAGTCCTAGGTTTTTCGCCCGATCGGAAATATACCAGTGCAGTACAATTCTCTGGAAGCTCTAGATTATTAATTATATAAAAAACTTTAACTTTTGCATTGGCCTGGCTGTAACAGGATCATTTAGAAAATGGGTATGGCAAAAAACACTCAAAAGCCTGTAAATCCTAAACAAAAATTCAGACAACTCACTAAACTGCCTTATGTGCTTAAAGACCCTAAATGCTTGAACCCCGCTAAATGCTGCTTGCAGCTTTAATTATTATTATTTTCTTCTTTTTTTTTTCGTGACCTTTCCAACATGATGACGTAATACGTGGCGCGTCGCAGACCAGCACAAGTGGTTAAAAAGTAATTAAAAAAAGTGGTTAAAAAAATATATATATATATATATATATATATATATATAATTTTTTTTTTTTTTTTTTAAATGACTGATCGTTTCGCCAGATAAGACCCCATTCCTCAGCTGGGATCGTGCAAAGCCCTTTGAAGCACTTCTGAGCCCTTTGAAACGGCACTGATTTGAACTTCAACATTCTGGTTGCCGTTGAAGCAAACTGTGGAGAAAAATCCTGAAATGTTTTCCTCAAAAAAACAAAAAAACAATTCCACTGAAGAAAGAAAGACATGAACATCTTGGATGGCATTGGGGTGAGTAAATTATCAGGAAATTTTCATTTTGAGGTGAACTAATGTTTTAACTTAAATTTCTCAAGTGTTCATCTCAAAATAAAGAGAGTTATCCCTTTTTCATAGTAAATTATAATGTTGTGATGCCTACATGTACTTAGAGACTGCAACATTGATTTGACATTGACAAAAACTATTGATAAAAAAAAAAAAGATCATAATAGCACAGACTTCTAATACGGGCTTGTCTATTTTGGTCAAAATTTGCATATCAGATTCAGTGCATCCCTACAGAAAACAAAATAAACAGGCTGTTGAAACTGATAGTGATTACATACCAGTTGCAACGCTGCAAATCTCCTACCCTCCATGCAGCAGGCAGGTTGGTATGAGGTCTCAGACAGGGAAAGGCAGCGAGAGCCGGCTGTCAGAGGGGTGGAGTGTGTGGGCCGATAGCCTCAGCGCTACATCAGTACTGTGCATAGGACAAGGCAGGTAACCGCAGCATCAAAGAGAAGCACGCTGCTGCGTCGACTGGGCGGATTTGGAAGCTTGTCTGCTCCTACAAGGGCTCTGGCAGACTTGGCAGCTTTCCACTCTGGGAGAAACCCTAAATGAAAGCTCTGGGATGCTCCGTACCGAGTTTGTCACAGTGTAATAACCTGTCTGCGCTGTTGACATGTTTCCAGGCCTGACAGCCCAAGGCAAAGTCAAAGCTGGCCTGAAGTATTACTGTATTGTCTTATTTTTTATGACTTCTATTAAACTTGAATAAGACCAAGGAAGTTTTATGCAGTAATGAAGACTGCAAAGTGAGTTATCTGTGCTTTAAAATCTAATGATTTTTATACACAAGAACAGGCGAGGAATGACAAAACAAACACCTTTACACCTGATATTAATATCCATCTTGGTTGACTGATCATGAGTAGTTAGAACTAAATACATAGCCTATGTAAATGAGGTGCAAAATCAATATATATATATAAAATTATCGTTTTATTTACTAATATATATATTTTTTTACTTTTAATAAATTAATTATTACATAATGAATAATTTCATAAATAAATTAAATCCATTTATTTTATATTCTGTTCTTTGATACCATTACTATACCACAACTCTGCAGGGCAAAATAAAAGTCTCACTTCCAACCCTTAACAGGCCAAACAGAAAAGCTTTTTGGCAAATTTGAATTATTAAATGCCAAATATCAGCAGAATTATGGATCAACCATTAATGTCATCCTTTGAATTGGCTCTATCACTCTCTTTCCTCTCCACCTATAGCTGGTGTGTGGTGAGCGCACTGGCGCTGTTGTACTGTGGCTGCCGTCACTTCATCCAAGTGGATGCTGCACACTGGTAATGGTCGAGGAGAGATCCCCTGACATGATTGTAAAGTCCTTTGGGTGTACAGTAGTACAAAGTAAAGCACTATAGATGCCTCATTCACTCATTCAATGTGCATGGAACATCTGTGTTTTTGACATACAAAATCTAAACACAAGTGGTCACTGAAGACTCGTGTTAAAACCAGGTATAAAAAGAGCTTGAGACATGACCAACCAATCAGAAATCAAGTGTTATTGTAAACAGTTTAAAACATATGCAAGACCAAGTTAAGCACTGGCGTTAAAAAAGGGTCGACAATACATTTGGTTCAGCTCACATGGTGTATTTAGCTGGGAGGCAGAGCATGACACCCTTTGTGTTATTGCTACTCTTTCTACTCAGTTAATGTCAAATAGTAAATGGGAGAGAAATATCACCTAAGAAAAATATTGTGTTTTCAGAACTGGCATTAAGCCACAGTCTACAATACACAGAAAATGAACTTTTTAGTTAACTTTTATAGAAGAAAGACAAAGTGATTTGCTATCGATTAGGGCCATGTGTGAAAGGCCTGTGTGTATCAGTTTACTTCTGAATAGGCAGTGAGCCTGAACTAATGAGGAAAGAAGAACACAACAGCCAGCACAAATATTTGCTGCCATTTTCCATGAATAGGATACAAAATAGGGCCTTAAACTCTTAAAACTAATGTGTGACTGATGAATGATGTGAACTGAAGAATTTTTTGTTGTGTTTTTTTTTTCAACAAATGGCCAGTAAAAGGTCCTTGCACTTCAGAATGTGAATCGTAAAAAGTGGGGCATTTATTATGAACATTTTTGGTTTTTAAAACGAAATTTATCTGACGTGTCTAATAAAAAACATTTTATTTTTGCCTGTAAAAAACAAAAAACAAAAAATGGGAAAAACAGTGGATTCATGGAATGTTGCTGCGGAAGTTGGCACGGACATTCACCTTCGTCATGTCTGACGTAAAAAGTTTCAACCACAGACACCTGTCGATTCAAATTTGCAAGTGCTGAATGCGTCTTGACCCCTGTCTCAGTCTATTCTCTGTTGTTTTGGCTCAACAAGAGGCGTGTTGCCATACCGTCTAGAACAGGATTCAATTAGATCCCTCACATCCTGCTAATCAAAACAAATCAAAGGAAGAGCACCAAAGCGCCATGTTCTCCGAGCCATGCTAATTGAGAGATGTGTCTTTTTGAGAAGGGAAGTCTGGGGAGGGTGGGGGGGGGTCTTGGGAAAGATTTCAGAGAGTGGTGAGATCTTAAAGGGGTTTTGTCAATGGCCATGTCCAGAAGAGCTTGTTTCCTTCCCTTTCCTGCATGCCTGTTCTCCTCATTAGTGTCACTCAACAGCAGTTAGTGCTGGGCCGGCCACAGTGGTACTGAGCTCTCCTCTATAAACATGTGAACGCACCAGCCTTGCTCTCAGACACCAGGCTAGAAGGGGAGAAGATGGGGCCCTCATATTCCTCAGAGAGAGAGAAAAGAAAGTACAGGCGAAACTAGCGCATTCGATATTACCATGTGACCAAGGCAGAGTATCTTACTGTGTGGCACTGAAGACACTGGAGTAATGACTGCTTAAAAAGCATAAATTGCTAATTATATTATAATATAAAGCAGTTAGGGTTGGGCGATATGGCAAATAAATATCATGATTTTTTTTTTTGTCATGTTGGTTTTTAAGATTTTGCAAGTCACTGAGCATTAAAGCCAAACTGATTTTAAAAAGTTAACAAAATCAAAAATTAAAAAGAATGACAGACCATTTAGGCCAAAGTAGGGGTGGGCCAAATGGAGGAAAAAAAAGAAAAAAGTAGCCTATTCTTTTATCTTTTGTTATTAAAAAATAAGAACAAAGATGAAAATTATAAATAATAGGACAGATGTGACCCTGGGGATCACAAAACCAGTCACAAGTCGCACGGGTATATTTCTGGCAATAGCCAACAATAGGCTACATTGTATGGGTCAAAATGATCGATTTTTCTTTTATGCCAAAAATCATTAGGATATTAAGCAAAGATCATGTTCCATGAAGATATTTTGTCAATTTCCTACCGTAAATATATAAAACATTTATATTTGTGAGTGAATGCAGCACAATCGCGAACAGAAATGGACAACTTTAAAGGCGATTTTTTCAAATAGCTGTATCTCGGCCAAATATTATCCTATACATATCCACCACACATCACTGGGAAGCTTATTTATTCAGCTTTCAGATAATGTATAAACCTCAATTTAAAAAAATTTACCCATGTGACTGGTTGTGTGGTCCAGGGTCACAAATGCAATAGAAGATACAAATATAAATAAACTGCATCAATATTTTAAACAAAAACAGGTGCATTAACTGTACCAGCAACATGAAAGTAAGAAACTGAATAAACCAATACTATAAAATAAAACCCTAAATAGGCTTCACTGTATTAATTAAATATACACTGATTCTTAAAGCTACTGAATTATTCAGTCAAGAATGAGTCATTTTCTCTGTATTTTGTTGTTTGATTAACATTAATGATGACACAGACAGCAGAGTTAGGCTGCTGTCACTTTGAGACCTATGCACGGACCCAATATACTGATACCAGGGATGCACCGAAATGAATATTCTGGGCCAAAACCAAAAATTCTGAATTCCCTCCTGAAAAATAATTCATAAATGAATACAATGAATTAATCAAACTTATGTAATCATTTACACTCATATAGCTAAAACTGAGTTATACAAACATTTAAATTGCACTTAAGGCAGTTTTTCACGATTACTGGCGGGGACGGGGGTGCCAGAACTGCAACTGATAGAATGTGCGTTGTAGCATGATCCTAAAAATCTCTCTTCAAAGGCAGATCATGGTGGCATATCGCACACCCCTAAAAGCAATTATTTTAAATTGTAATAATATTTAACAATATTACTGTGTTTACTGTATTTTTTTTAAATAAACGCAAGTTTACTTTAAAATGGCAGTGCACATAAAATGATTATTTTTAAATTCACCTCATACCAATTAAAAATTAACTCATGCATAATAAATGCTTTCTCAAGTCGCTCAATTATCAGTATAAACGCAAGTATGTCTGATATGCGCTCTTAAAAATACAGTGAAAAAATGAAAAAATTGGGATTCACTATGTCACTCCTTTGCAATGTAGATGGTGTATCACCAACAATACGCTTATATAAAATAAATATATATTCTGCAGCATAAAAAAACTTGGTTTGTTATAATGGAGTGTTCAACACAGAAACAATGCAATGCAAATTAATAGCCGCATTTAAAATTTCAAGAAAATGAATGACAATTAGTCCAAATCAGCAGCTCTAGTGCACGGTGAACAATAAGGTGGATATCCTTTCTCTCAATCCACAACCTTTTTCCTCTGTTGTTCCTTGCGTCAAAACGTTTCATCATGGAACTTCTATGCAATGTTTACATCAAACTACACTGAAATATACCTACAACAGATTTAACCAAGGCCCTTTTATCAAATCTGTTTTCTCAGCCCACGTGGGGGAAAAAAACACCTGCAGAAAATTCAAAAGAGAAAGAAGGCTGCTTTGCCAAGCTGTCAGCATAGAACTATGGCTGCGGAAATGAAAGGACGTTCAATGGAACCCGCGAAGACTGATTGAGCCGTGCGTTAGCCGGGCTTTTTAATTGGCGGCAGGGTTGTTTGGAGTCAGTGGCCTATCGGTGCCACTCTTCTCTCCCCAAGAGCGAGAAAACGTTTGCCGAGATGTGGTTTCGCCACTTCACATGGCACCACCTATTGGACTTCATTAAAAACTTGGCCTGGAGTTTTCACACTTAGTCGTGTGCCTCTCCCCGTGAGCCCACACCACAGGACCCGACAGCTTCGCTGTTTCGCAGTACACTAGGTGCAAATATTCTTACACACTCAAAAACTGACAAAGAGAGCAAGAGGGAGGGAAGGAGAGTGAGAGGAAAAACAGCACCATGCAATGTAGGATGGAAAGGAAATTAAAATAATACAAGGGTAAACTCAATTTCAGCTCCAACACGCGCTCTCCCGCTCTTCTGTCAGTCCCGTGCTAGGCAGTTTGCGAGAAACGAGAGAGCTGGGGATGTAGCTTTTGCTCAGCCACTGTTTTGACAGCACTTATGGGCGGTAAATGCCAGGACATTTCCACTCAGGCTGGTTGTGAGTTGCGTTGCTAGAGCTGAAGGATTGCATTATGTTGTGTGCTGGGCCTTTTAACATGGCTGTACTTCCAGCATAGCTCCCATTTTGGTAGATAATGTGTCTGATTATAGCCACTGGCTTGGCAAAGATTGGTGAGACTCCTGAGAAATCAAATTTAAGGACCCATAGGTGGCTGCTCTGATCTTTGAATGCAAACTCATTTAGCAGTGTCTAACAAAACAGTGTTTTGAACTAGTGTCAGCAAAAATTACACATTATTTTATTTTAATGGCAGAAAAACCAGAGGCTGGCAGCCAGAGGCAGGGAACGAAAGCCCAGGGGGCAGAAATGGGTGGAAACGTCCACACTCAAGATTTGGACCTGCATACACACAGACGTTCAAACTAGTTCTCCTAACCTCCTAGCTGTCCCAAGACACTTAAGTCAGGCAATACTTTTGACAGAATAGACATTTAAGAAGTAGGGTAACATGGGGGAAGATGCCCACCTTAAGAACAAAAGTTTAGCATGTGCAGGATGATGATGCATCAGCCAATATGTTTTTACAGGAATTAGTAGAAACATTTGCTAATTTAGTTGTTATAGAACAAAATGTAAAATTATTCAAAAAGGCCATCTTTCACCCCACTACTGGGGTAAGAAGCCCCCCTGGCTAAACTTTTACAGAATGTATAAATTACTTTTCTTATATATATTTTTTTTAAGTGTCGTTAATGTAAAATACTAAAATCAATATTCATCAATCAATGTAAATTATTTACAATTTAGTTGAATAACTGATGATAGAAAAAGCAGAATCCCAGTAAAAGAGATTTATCTGAAAGGTAAAATTATTCTGTGACTTTTATAGGAATAGTTTGCTTATTTAATCATTGATTTACATATTTATTTAGCTATTACTCATTTATTTAGGCTGATTACCTTTTTAAAAATCTTTTTCTATCATTTTGCGAACAAAGAAAGAAAAATGTTACAGCTGATTAATCGGTCATCGGCCAGCGTGGTCCAACCTAGTTATCGTTATTGGCAAAATCCACTATCGGTCGACCTCTATAGATTTAAAATTAAAAATTTAAAATACTTTTTCAAAATAGTAATTGAAGTATTTTAAATACAATGTAATTTGAAAAGGTATAGTATCCCCAACACTGTCATCTAGTTCTATTCAGCAATGTGACTGAATTTTTCCTCTAAACTGTGAACCTATTGAAGGACATAAACAGCTTTGAAATCAATTATTCGGAAAGGTAATTTTTCATTCACAAGTGTCTTGAAGATAAATACGAGTCCACTAAATTAGCAACTGGAGATGTAGCGGCCTCCAAACATGATCAATGAGAAAGGACAAGAATCAGCAGCAAACAAATGGCCCATCACATACAGATGATCGTCCATCGCATTAATGCACCTAGAGGCTTGTTAAAACCGCACTACAGCTGGTGAAGCATCAGTAACTTGATTGGAAGGCTTATGCAGACTTAGGGTTGATGAAAATAACAGTTTTCTCGGAGGGCGATATCAGACCTGCGAAAATCCATTCGCTTCCAAAAGTGGCCTCAATCCCAATATCAATAAAAAATCTTGTCAGGACATGCAGAGCCATGTTGGGGAAAAGTAGTGTGAAACAACAAGCCCAATCACAAACAGGGCGAAAAAGCAATCTCGCCCTCCGCCTGTGGTAAACTTCTGCGCTGTTTAACACAATCAGTGCAAAAACAAATCCCCACTTCCTTTTAGAGCTTTTGTCGGGAGATTAAAAAAAAAGGAGGTCTGAGCTTTTGTTTCCTTAGTCTTCTATTTGGATCTTCATGTTTATCGACTGCTGGTTTGTTCTTAAATCTAAGTGTAGAGTCGGATGAATCTGAATCGCAGTAACTACTGGCAACTTCCAATGGCGCAATAATGCCTATCCCATTGACATGGTTGGAAATAATAATGCATTTGCATTAAAGGTATTATTTGCCAATGTGCCTGGCTCTGAGCAATCATCGACAGGGCTGCAGTCTAACTGCTACTGGAGCCTGGCCGCATTAATACTCCTATTCATCCCGTGTCCAACCCGAGCCAAGAAACAGCATTAGGCCCGGGGCCCTGCGGCCTGCATTTGGACCGGCCTTGCTGGCATGCGTATGTGCGCGAGAGCGAGAAAAAGAGTGCACCTTTTCTCCTCCAATGAGCCCTGGATGAAGCGAAAAAGTTCTTTATATCAATTAGCCAGACAAGTGTGCAATGGACACCTGTCACCCCACGAGCCCTCCTCCCCGGCCTGCTCTGATCAAGGACCGTCTGCCATCCTGCTCTGCATTCGTTCGAAAAGAATCCACCTAAGCCGATCTCAGATCGGTGCACCTTTCCTCTTGGGTAAGAAATGCTGGTGGCCCGTAGCGGAGCCAGGGGGGCCGTCCCAGCTCTGCCTGAGAGGCCAACCAACGGCTGCACGGCAGACACAAAATCTGGGGCACAGACCATCTGGCTGACAGTGCAGTCTGAAGCGAAGAGGCTGTCGGAAGTTCGTTGCCAACATGGCTTGCAGAAGCAGGACATTAGATACCATAAAAACACACACACATATATATTCGGCTGTACAAAGAAAAGATTTCTTGTTGAGACAAGATTCAAACGAGGGATTTAATGCTCTGAATTCCACAGCTGAGGGCAAAATTCTCCTCTAGTTTTATTTTTTTCTTCCTTTTTTTTTTATAAAAGATTCCTCTCTAATGATCTTACATGCAAGCAGCGATGCTAAAAAAGGCAAGTTAATCACCACCCCACCTCAAGCCCCCAAAAATGAAAAAATGAAAAAAAATACTCAACCTTCACGCTCAACAAGGCAGCGATAATTCAATATTTTCACCGTGATAGTTCTACGGGTTCATACCCAGCCATGCTAATTAAAAGAAAATCTGAATTCCTCACATTTGAAACAACAATTAAACAATCTCTCCTTGTACTATGACACAGAGAAGTCATAGTTAGCCTGGAAAATAACACCAGCCAGACTGCAACAGACCATAATGTAACATCACAGCTTCAACTCTAACTCAGCTTTGCTCTGTCAAAGGCCAAATTCAGCAAAAAAAACATTGGCCCTCTCACACTGTTAACAAATACACACAGCAGACTTGCAAATGTAAAGTGGCAAACAGCTCTTACCTTGGGTTGAGCGCGTCTTGGAAAGGCAACTTTAGGATCAATCTAAATGAGACAAAAAAGGAGAGAAGGAAATATGAGAAAACCGAGCTCATGATGCTGTTACATGAAGAGGAAAATTAGAAAATATTAGAAAAAGCCAGCAATGTGCCGCGACTACTCGATAACCTTCATGGAAATTATAGCATTAATCATGATGCAATGCTCCATGTCTCGTGTGTAATCTCGCCTAGTTATTACATGCTGGTTGCATGAGGCCTGTGTGTGACAAAATCGAATATAAACCCTTACACAGGGTAGAGCATAATTACTCGATTACAACATAAATAAACAGGTGGCTTTATTTAACACCGGAGATAATTCAAAGACTCGCTGAAGAAGTGCGCTGGCCTCGGGGAGGTCAGGCCCACATGACGGGAGCTGTTTTAGCGAGAGCTGTAGATTTGCGGAGAATCAAGACAGGGCATTAGATCAATACGTCCACAACCTCCTTCCCCCCTGAGGGATTATCATTATTATGGGTGACTCTCTCGGCCGCTGTACCGCACTGCACGAGGGGTTACAGCTCTGCCTGGAATGCATTTTGCCATGTGATAGGACATCATTAGGTTTATTGGTTAGATAAGCTATGTTATTTGATTTTATTATATTACAAACGAAATGCAGTTTCGCACACATCATGATCAAGAGCGTTTGTAATTTACATAAACCGCTAGGGGTTCTGAACCAGCGGAACGATTCATCCTGGATATTAATAATAACAGATTCCCCCGGACGATAAATCAACAACACAAATACGCCAATTGCAATCAAGACATTTTTTCCTCCTGTCGATCTTTTAATCATTACACATTTTACATACTGCAATATATGGATGATTCTAATGCTAAAAAGACATTTTAAGAGATTCTGATAAACTGGTATTATTTGACTTCGAACATCACTTATTCACATTCCAAATAGCAAAAATATATAGAGGTTTCACATAGGAAAACAAGTGAGATCCAGACCGACCTGCTGTTGAGCAAGATGTTGGCTTGGGTCATTTAAACATTCATAGACTATAACAACAGTCCCTCTTTTTAGCACATAGGCCGAAAGCTTGGGCAGCCAGAGCACTAGAAGGATAGGACGGTAGATAATCATGCATGCGAGAACAAAAACAGTTCAAAGACTTGCTTCTGCACTCTCATTAAATGGAAAAACAACTCGAGGGAAAAAGATCCATTAGTGCTATATTGCTCTTGAATATACCGCAGGTCTGAATGCTTTGTCACTTCTTATAAATGATGGAAAAAAAAAAGAAAAGCTGAATTGTGTTGAAAATGTGGCAGCATGCAAAAAGAAAAAAGAAATGTAATAAACATGTTTTGGTGAAATATGAAGGAGAGGGTCTTCCTGGTAAATTAATTTGACCTGAACAGAATTGCAATATGTACTAAAAAAAAAAAAACTTTCTGGTGGGAAATGATGCCTTTGTGTTATACTTAATTCATCCAGAAAAGTGTTTAATCTGAAACAGATTGCTTTTAGAGAAACCGGCTGCAGTCTCTCAGTTGTCAATACACAATGCAATTCTCACCCCAGGCCTTCAGATTTGCAGATTACACAGCTTTTAATCAAATGTGAAACAAGTGTGTCAAGAATATCCCTGTTCGTGTTTTCTTTGGGCCATTTACACTCTTCAAAAGTGACAAAAGGATTGGACAGGACACTGACAAAAAAAAAAGTAAAAAATAAATGCATAAATAAAAATAGACAATGCAGTAAAAATGTATTTCTGGCCTGAAGAATGACACTACAGTTACTTTCAAAAAAAAAAAGAGCTAATTATATATATATACATATACATATATATATACACACACAAATGAAAAATGTTAAGGCCGTATATATAAACATATACACTTACACTATACACGTACTCAAACATTGTCAATCTGTAATATAACACCCATTTGAAATGCAAATGAATAAAAGCTTATAAAAAAAAACTGAATATCCATTTAGGTATTATATATTTATTAGTTATTTGGGTGTATTTTTTTTATTTTATTTTTTTATTAAAAACATATGCAAAAACAAAAAAAAACATGCAAAAATATTCAGTGGTACAAGCCTAGGAAACACAAGGCCGAGGAAAACAGGTGATGATGACTTAAAAGGTCATGCCTTTTTAATTTTTTAAAACAGTCATATTTCTTCTATTATAGATATCAAAAGCAAGATCTTTCAACTGCGAGGGCCATTTGAATTTGTTCTTAAACCTCCACCAGTGCAAGTTCCTCACAGCTCCTGGTCTCCAGTCGGAGCTGAAGCCTCAGAGTCATGACACGACCGCCCCAACCCTGACGATGGCATCACTACCCACAGCTCAGTAATCCCTGCTTTAGCACCAGCCGCTAGTCCACATGATCTCAATCGCTGCTAACACTAGCTTTCTTTTTTTCTTCCCTCAGCCATTCAAGAGCATTTGAAACGTCAAACCTTGACCCACTTTTTACAAAGAATACTAGAGTTACCCATGTGTGTGTGGTTATGTAATCTAAACGGCCTATTTTTAATGTCCGAAATACATGTTTTTGGACTAGTGCAACACTAACGTATAAAATGTACTATTATTTTATTAACAAGATAGAAATGTTCTGCCTCCTAAAGGCATTTCAGCTTACATCAGTCAAGGCCAAACTGGCAGAGAGTGAGATAATGAATAGCACACCTGTATTTCTAAACACATTTAGGGCACGGAACCAAGAGAGGTGGTGAATATTCGCCTGCTGTGCTAAATTATGATTGAAAATTAACATTTGCACAATTGCAGGATTTAAGTAAACGATCCACAGTAATATATCTGCGGCTTTAGGTGGGTAATAAACAGTTTAACAGGTTAATCTGCTATTGACCAAATTAGCCACCTGATCTAATCTAATCTAATCAACACAACTTCAAACTCATAACCTCAGTTTGGTTTTTACATCTTTACGCATAGACATTATTCTTAAACCAATGATAAAAAAAGTTTCCAATGTCAAAATAAAATCAGAGGATTTTTTTCCTCTTTTTTTTTTATCTTAATTTTACATTATATTTGAAAGGGTCTATGTTTAAAAAAACATTTACAACAAAGTTTTCCTACTCAACTATAGGAATAGAAAAACAATTCTAATACCCATCTTATCACAGAATAAAAAAACTATTTTAAATGGAAGGCACTGGGAATGCCAATATGTAGTGTTCTGGGAGAAAAGTATTAGCCACAAAATTCCTGAGGGAAGTTATGAACCTCTGTGAACACCTTTAAATACAGTCCGTCTCTTGATATGAACTTGCAGCAACATGGCATCCATTAAAATAAGCCAGTGAAGGCGGTATTTGTCCACACCCTAGCTATCCCAAATAAAAGGCTCTTTCACTCTGGACTCCTACAGGTAACTAGCAGCTGCATCTACAAACATGAAAGATGGTGACTTTATTAGGGGGGGGGGGGGGATAGAATCCACATTAACTTTACTGATAGAGCGCAAACTGATGTCACACGCAAAACTAAATGCATTTCTGCTTGGATTTAGGTAATCAAACGGGTAAACCTATTTCTTGCTGACAGAAATATACATATGACTCAGTTTGCATGGGAAATGTAAAATAATATATATATATCTTCAACTCCTAAATACTGTTTTATAAGAATCCAATGCTATACAATGAATAGCTCTATAAAATACTAATATATATATATATATATATAACCCTAACCTCGACAAGTAAAAAGACACTTCAAAATCTTTTTTGAAAATTAGAATCTTTATTTAAAAAAATAAAATAAAATTTTTACAAAAAATAATATATTACTACATATTCTAAAATTTAGGTTTATTTTGACCTTTTAATGTCGAAACAACAGCAAACTCTGGGCATGAATAAAACAACTGAAAGATAAATAACACGTCCATCCTGTTCTATAATTGAACGCTTCAAGAATTTTTATATCTATAACATTTACAATAACATGTTACCTTAGAAATATACAGTGCGTCAAGGACAAGAGTACAGCTAAAACTGTCAAAAAACAACTGAAAGATAAATAAGAAAAATTAAAATAAAAAAAATACACTTTTTTAAATCAATAATTAATGACACATTAAGAAATAAGTTGAATTTATAAAATTTAAATGTATAATAATGGCCTTTGTATACCAGTGCGCACACTAACCTGCACCACAAATGACAAAATATTCACATAACTCTAGAAATACTTTGAAAGTTAAAAAAAAGAAACAATGAAATGAAATTATTTTACTATGTAAAGACTGTCACATGCACATAAACATTTCTAGTCAACAAGGTTTAGAATGAACTCATGCATGCAACCTTGCATCAAAATGCATCCTTGCCCTGAGCAACTTCCGGAGATCTGTCTGGAAAATTCAGTCATGAAGAAGAGTGCAAAACACTACGTCACTACAAGTCTTACGTCACAATAAACACGGATCACGGCTGGTGTCACAATCTAACTACACAGCAGGTAATTAGTCCCTTCATGCCCACAAACCTTAATGGGGTTTAACCCCTTGTTCCCCAGTACTGGTCTGGCAAGCAAGGGGTTAAATCCCGTTGAGGCATGTGAGGAAGACATGTCTAATTATCCAGCTACTTCTTTATGTCAAGTGCCCCGCTGTTGTGTGTGTGGTACAATGACAAATGCTGCGGAGTGCCTCGACCCGGGAAGAGATATGATAGGAGACTGCGTGTCTTTTCACCACTGAATGTCACAGACACAAGCATGTTTAAGCAGCACTTCACAAAAAATAAATGCAAATAGAAGAGAACATACCGTCTTTGAGTCTAATTCGTGGTGAGGTTGAGCTAGGACCTTATCTACACTGGCCGCATCAGCAAACGTAACGAAGCCAAATCCCCTGGAAAACAAAACAAACAAAAACAGACATACATTAGGAGCTGACAGCGATGGGTTACACGTGTTTGACTGCTAAGCTTGTTAACACATCCATTTGGTTCTATTATTGAACGCTTCAAGAACTTCTGTATCTATAACATTTACAATAACATGTTACTTTAGAAATATACAGTGCGTCAAGGACAAAAGTACAGCAGAGCACATAAAAATTAAAAACTGTCATCATTTTCTAAATGTCATGTCATTCCAAACCTGTATGAGGAACCCTTTCATTCGCCTGAGGAACACAAAAGACTGTGTAGAATGACAGCTTCAGTCACCATTCACTATTCCATGTATGGAAAAAAAAAAGATGCAAATGAAAGTGAATGGTGACTAAAACTGTCAGTCCCCAACAATTCCTTTGTTTCACAGAACAAACAATGACAGAATTTCCGTGTGAAATATCCCTTTAATATGCTCGTCCTATTATATTATTTAACAAGAACTTGGTTGAGAAACATTTCAGATAAACGTTTGCCATAACGTGTCAGTCAAGGACACATAAGGACTTTTCACACCACAGTTAATCTTGGGTTAACGCATTTTTAAACACCGGGTTCAGGTTCAGAATCGTTTCAAACATGTCATTTTAAAGGTGGTTAGTAGCATCGGTTTTGAAAATCTGCTACATATATCCAAATTGTTTAGCAATAGACAACCAATCATAAACCGCTGTGGCGTTTACATCATTGAATATTCATCATACGCATTGTACATTCGCAGAAACTTTCACGCGCTGTTTAATTCCGATGTTCGAGGAAAGCAATTGTTTTTAACTGTAGCGATGAAGAGAACGGAGGTTTTTCAGAACGTTTTCAACTAGATGGAATCTACGTGGCGACATTTCCACAAATATCAAAACAGGTCGCGTGCTGTAAGTGTCCAATAAACGTTTTTATCCTCGTGAATATGCAAATGTAACGCTAGCGTACAGTATCAAATCCCACAATCTGACACAGCGCAGGATTAATTACTAATACTAACCCAGGGTAAAGTATAAGCAGTGTGAAACACGAAACAAAATAACCCAGGGTTAAGAACGACAAGTGTGAAAAAGCCATTAACGTGCCAATATCAAATCAAAACACATGCGACCGCATTAACCGCTCGTTTATTAAAGCCAGTTGCTGCTTTAACATGAAGAATCCCAAATCAATGTCAAACTGTATCCTATCCAGAAACACACCGATCCAGTCTTTTCAAAAGCGCATAGCAGCCGAATAACAGCGCACGGGCAAAATCGACAGTTCATTTCTCAGAATAAAAACCTCAAAGTGACAGGGCTTTTAAAAACACAACATTGTTGTTTGTTTGTTTTTTTTGTTTTTTTACCTGGAGCGTTTTGTCGTGGGATCTCTCATCACCATACATTCTCTGATTTCTCCAAATTTACTAAAATAGTCTCTAAGGCTGTCTGTGGAACAAAACAGAAAGAAAAGAGCACATATAAGCAATGCATTCGTGCGTTACACACCAGTTTGTAAATTAAACGCCCCCCTGGATGTCTAACAGGGGTCGAATAGAGGACTTCAAATGACGGCACATATCCCGCACAGCGCGCGCCACGCTGGACACAATGAAAGAAACACAACACACAGCCCGACAAACGCGCGCAAATGACAGCGAACCATCGGTCTCTTACCTGGTGAAGTTTGCCAGCTGAGGCCACCGATAAACATTTTACTGTAAGGGGAAAACACAGCAGAAGTGAGTCCAGATGTCAGATCGGCCATTTTGACGTGTAGCTAGCGACAAAAAAAGCAGAGCTAAACGAAGGCAAAGCAGAGCGGTGTGTGTTTACTGAGCCCCGGCGGGCTGTGCTCACTAATATACATCAAACAAAGGTGTAGTAGTTGCCTGCACCCGGAAGAGCCTTTTTAAAAGATGCTCACCGGAGAAAAACACACAAGAAAAAAAGTCAAGTGCTGTCAGCATTGGTTCTGGCTTACCCCGGGTCGTGTTGCGAATCGTTAGGGCTTCCAGATGTGGCTTGGCTCCCGTCTCCCTCCATGGCTATCCCAACTATGGCCAGTAACTAACACACACACTGTCAGAGCTAAGAGAATATTACTGAGCCGGGAATGCGAGCGTCACACGTGGGATCAGCTCTGCCTGGCTCCCTCCCCCTCCCGTCACCCACACGGGGCGGAGCGCAGAAGGGGCTCGTCACCTCACCCATTCCATTGACGTCATTAGCATGGCCCCGCCCACCCGGGCTCAGAGCATGGGGATCAGATCAAATCGCATCACTTTTATTGTCACATCACCGTACACACACAAGCGTAGCGGCAGCTGAAAGTCTACCGAATGAGAAGTGAATGTAAACAATGCGAAAGAAAGTCTATCTGAGTGATACACATCTGAATATGTGTAGGCCTATAATAAAATAATATTCTAGTTCCAGAGTAGGATTAGCAAAGTTGTTCAGTGATCTTTTTCTTACAGTTGGCCTATTTTTTATTATTAATGCATCAAACAATAATAAACAGATAAAACCTCGACAGGAATGAAATTACATCAAATCTTCATTTAAAGTTTCACAAACAAAGTATGAAAAGAAAAAAAGATAACATTATAAACACATACAGAGGAAAACATTATGCATCAGTGACATTAGCAGAAAAATGATCATAATATTTCAAGAATCTGTCACTTTTCTTGTTTTTAATCAACCTAAGAGATTTAAGAAATGCGTCAATTTCAATTAAGAAATGTGAAAAATATAGGCTGCGAGTTAGAGAATGTTTGCTTACAAAAAAATAAAATAACAATGTAATTCCTTGGAGTATTAGTTGTAGGCCTACCTTATAGTAACAACTCTTTTAACTGAATGGATTTGGAAGAATCAAGATGCTTGGCCTAATTATTTTATTTTTTTATTGCACCCTAGGACAGAGGAACATTGCATCACAGATAATATTAATAAGCACCTATTAATTTGAAATACCTTTTCCCCATAGAGAATTCATAACTTACCTTCAATTTGTTTTGAGTTGCTCGAACATGTCCAAAAAGCAAGTAGGGCGTAAATTAATTTCCTGACATACTTGTTTGATGAAATCAGTGGTGAATGTAAATTTTTTTTTTCCCAAATCTACAGGGATTACAATGGGCAGTGACGGTCTGAAATATAAAAAAAATTGTCATCTCCTTTGCAACTAATTATTAGAATGAGAATTCACATTTGTAAACATGCCAAAAATAAATGGCCATTCATATGGTTCCTTGAAGAGCCTTTAACAGTCTTTCCATTCCACAATAGGTTCTTTAAACTGGAAAAAGATTATTTAGATTATTACAATGTTCTGCACAAAAAAATCTTTTAAGAACTGTTCACTGAAAGGAACTGGGGAACCAAAAATAGTTATTCTATGGCAACCCCCTTTTCTTAATTTTTTTTAAAAGTGTATCATGCACTCATCATATAACATTGCACACAAGTACTGTACAAAATGTAATAAACATACAATACAAATGGAGTATAGATCAAATCTCTCAGAAATAAATACCTCGCTGACTAAAGAAAACAGGCACATCATAAATCATAAGCACATCATAAAATTCTAAAGCATGCATTCAAATATTATGTATGATTATTGCTTTCCACTGCTGTGTATACTCATATATAGTGATTATACAGAATACACCTCCATTGGCGACATCCATCTGCCATGTTGAGATTTTAAACTCGAAATATCTGAGCTATCACACACCGCCTGAGGGTCTGTGGGCCCCTTGACTTCTGCAAAATGCAGTTTTACACATTAATTAATGGTCTTTAAAACGCACAAAAAGGTTAAGGGATCGTGTGCTTATTATCCATGAAGAGGGCGAAGAGAGTCCAAAAAAAAGTAGAGAGAGAGAGAGAGAGAGGGGGGGGCTCAATTAAGGCTGCCTGCTCAGTGGATTTTCAGTCATGCTACAGTGATTGCTGTTTATTTCCTGCAGCCTTGTTTGAGAGAGGCTCCATGGCCCAAATACACCTCATCATTCTTCCTCTATACCTATACCAATTCATATTTCCTCTTCTCACCTCTCCTGCTAAAGGTAGCTTCTGAACAACAGTCAGAACTCTTGAAGTAAAGAGCCCACATTAAGCCAGTGTCCAGAGGAGGGAGGCTGAGATGCTCTTGACTGACAGGTGAACCCGCTGTCTCACCTCACTGCCTAGCGGGCTGCTTGTTGGTAAACTGACACACGGGTACCTGTGGGGCACAACCCAGAAAACGAAACATCTCTCTCCCCTCTCAGTTCATTCTCTCTCGAGCTTTGACCAAGACAAGACCACCGAAAAAAGAAAAGAAAACAACGCGTCAAAGATGCTCATTGTTTTTAATCTTTATTGACATTATAAGTATTAATAATAATCATTATCAGCTGAAATTAAGCTCCTCCTGCACTTAGCCTGAAATGTCATTTCTGTTAAGTTCAAATATGCATCACCACTGCCGTTTCATTTCATTGTAATTCAATACGTAATTAAATTTCTGATAGGCTTTGGCAGAACGTTTTACAGGGTATTTAAGATAATCGAAATGACATAATTTCATAATAGGATTTGATAAGCATAATGGTGGGCAAAACAGTTTATTCAGCACAGCTGCCTTTCATTGTGGAAGAAAGTACAAAATAACAATTAAACTGACCACCTGAAATGGCATGTTGCCACAATATGTCAGATTTTTTTTTTTTTTTTTTTTTAAGAATCATGGCTCATTGAGATTTGGCATAATTGAACAGGAAATTACTGTTCGGAGCAAGGTTTTAAATATCTACACAAGTGTTTCATAGCATATAAGCCTTAAAAACCATTAAGGGGTATTGTTATTATGAGGCCAAACATTTACTGGTTCATTAAAGAACACTGAGAACCTCATTAGACCTTTTATTAGCTTCTCATTTACTTGTTAGAAATGCATTATGAACTGCAGAATTAGCTCAAAACATTTTTGACACCTTTATTTGTCTGATCACACACACACACAAAAAATCTAGAATCTATTCATATACATTTCGGCGTGTAGAACAGCCATAAAATCCTCTACATAATAAATACGCCGCTGCCTTGAGACGAGGCATCAATTTCATACGCTTATGAATATTAGCATTCACCATATGCATATTCATGTTGCTTGTGACATAAACAGAGACACGGTTGTCGGGTTTGATGAAATGAAATTGAAATGTAACTTTAAAAGAAACACACATCAAGAGGATATTTAAATATACACATTTGCATTCGGCGGTTTTGAAGGCACGCTTTATTAATGCCGCAACCCTCGCCATTATTAAGTTAAATCTAATGTCTCTGGAAATCCATTAAGTCTTCAAAAACAGTGGAGAAAGACGTCTGAACTGAAGACCCTTGTTAAAGACTAGACTAAGTGCACAACACAGATCTGTCCAATTAGAGCCTGTGCATTTAGCAATTAGAGAGAAAAATGTAATGTGCCAAACATTGCCTAAAATGGCCAATTTGACAATGGAGTTAGAAAATATCTGCTCAGATCTTTAAATGGATAATTAGAGAGATAATACTTCATGTTTAATAAACGGTTTTAATGGAGGTTGAAATAATAAAGAATGGAGTCTCATCATGTTGTCGATTTTCAAAGCAGTGTTCCGGTTCCTATAAACGACCGTGAAAGTTCTTCAGTTTGATAGATTTTCTTTCCACACCAGGCCCTGGATGATCACTATTCAAAACTGAACAGATTTTACATATTATCTTTCACTGAAAAACACCTGTTTTGTCATTTAGAAGGGTACAAATGTACCCACTATCCAAAATGCCAACCCTTTCTTGCCATTGTGAAGAGGTTTAAGGGTTACACTTTATTTTAAGGTGAGGTAGTTACATTGTACTTACTCAAATAAACTACATGCACTTACTATAGAGTTACGGATAGGGTATGGGTTTGGTTTAGGGTTAGTTTCTTGTAATTATACATAATTTACCGTTATTACTATAGTAAGTAACTACGTCATCTTAAAGTATAAAGTGTTATCGAATAAAGTACAATCAAATGTATGGTTGTTATTTCTAATTGGCTGGTCCACCAGCCTTCCTTCCTGTTTTAATTGGTAGATGTTACACATTCCGGATTATTCTGAAAAACTTACATTTTTAAGTACCACATTGGTTCATTTTAAATGTGAACTTTGCATTTAAAGCATTTATTTTCACTTATGTTCCCCTTGATTAAGGTCTAAGTGCTAAAACTGTTCTGAAATCAGTAACTAGTGATACTAGTTTACCTCTTCAGTAAGTGCTTCATGTTATACTGATTTAAGAACAGTTTCTTATTATAAATCACATATTTCTAGTACACTGTAAAAAATGCTCCCTTGAATTTTTAAGTACAATCAACTTGGATGTTTAAGTCATTTCAACTTAAATGAGATTAAACTGACTTATAAAATGAGTTGAATCTTGTATAACTTATAGAGAAAAATGTGAATTGTTTTCAAGCAAATCAAATCTGGCTGAAAAGATTAAAGAATCAATGGAATCAATGCAGAAATTATCAGTCGTGCTATCAATAGTCCTGTCACATAATCACTAAATGACCATTGAGCACTTCCACAATATGATGTCCATTATCCTGTCACATGGAATGCTGTCTCTTATCACATCCAAACATCCATTTCTGTTTTATTTCCCTGCACAGATTGTTCCACAAACAACATTTGGCTGTTGCTTTATTTACAGAAATGTTGCTTCGACAAATCTGTCATTTTTCACGAGCCCAATATAGCATTTGAGCTATTGTGCCCCTGTCGGTATTATGAGATGCCCACAGCTAATGTTCTGACATTATAATTTAAGCCACATGCGATTGACTATATTCAAATTCAAATCGGGATCTTTCCTCCTTTATCCACACCTGTACACATCAAGCAAAAAAGGCCACTCAGAAAAGATGTTAGCGCTCATTCTAATGATCTGCCATCAAAGTTATTGGCACACGCTACAAAGCAGACACTCTATTCATCAGCCGCTTGAGAAGCTTCGCTCAAACAGAGGCAGTGCTGTACGTGTGAGTTCACATCAGCGCCGAGCAGATGGTGTCAGTGTAAGCAGAGCTGCTGAGGGCCTTTTACACGCTTTTATGTGAACCTTCACTTACTTAACTCAATGTCCCAAAGTGGCTGTCCTTTCTTCGCACGTCACCGTTCGTCGCAGTTTCTGTTGAGGATGCCAGAACTATCGAGAGCAAATATTTCCAATTCACTCCGCGTCACATGGCTGAAGCTAGTTCAACATTCACACGGCAAGCGTGAGCTTAGAGACAAAGCTAAACAATTTTATTAGGATGCTTTTTCTCAGCATTATTTTCAATTGTCTTAACATACACTTAAAAAAAGAGACCTTTTCAGAACTAACATTGTTGAGAATTTTTGCAACATGTGTAGCCATGTTTATAAAAATGTCAATTGTTGTATTATTCGCTCAAAAGCTGTCACTGGGGTGATAACACCATATGAAAAGGTACTTCAACCAACCTCAAATGTACATATTAGCACCTAAATGGTACATATAAGAACCTGTTTTAAGGGTAACCTCCCCAGTGACAGTTTTCGTACCATTTTTAAAAACCCTGCAAACCTCTTTTTGCCAAATGCTTTGCTTGAAAAGTGTGGATTATTTCAAATAAATGATGCTTGGTTTGAAATTTTTCTATGTAGGCCTAAAGCAATGACCTTCATGTTTTTAGGTGTCTTATATACTTTTTACAGCCAATATGTCAGTCTAAAATTCACAGATATCAATGCTCATTGTGTTTTAAAATCAATTTGTTCCTCAGACTGTATTAATGAAAGGATAGATCAGCCTTAAGCCTTGCTGGTCAGGTATCAGATTACTTTGAAACGCTTCAGAATCGCCCTTGCGGTGGAACTCTCGATTATTGCGTCTGGAAAGGTTGAGATTTCGGTTATGCTTGTGGATAGAAGACAGAAACAGAACATTCGACCTCGTAATGGACGGTAATAAAGAAAAGTGTAGTACTTGGTGGCCACAGAATGGACTTCAGCCTCTTCTCGTTCATTACTGAAAATGAGAAGGGAGGCGAGATACAAAAATGTAAGTGTAATTTAGCCGTGCCCGGGCAGAACAATTGAATGAGAAATGTGTTGATGTTAAACGGCCCCTCAGGAGACAATAACATTCATTTAATTCCAGCACTGCCATACAGTGTAACATTGGAATGACAGAAGACGTCTGAATATCCATTGTGTTCGCACACGGTTTTCGCAGATTTAAGGGCCTCGGCTGTCTGGCGGCAGAAAGCGAGACAAGGGTGACCTCGGATAATTACCACTGTCCAGTGATGAGCTAAAAAGCGCAGCCTTTCAAAACGCCTGAATAAAGGTTGTGTGTGCTTGAGTGCCTTCATTAGATTCATCTCGGCTTGTGCGAGCGAACGCATTACCACTAGTTGACGGAGATCAGACAGACAAAAAGCTCATTTAAGTGCCCTGTAATGGAGATGGTCCTGACACTCCAGAAGTTGATGATCTCATTGAAAAAAAAAGAAAAAAAAAAAAGATAAACGGAGCAATTCCAATAGGGTCCTCACAACATCGGTGCTCGGGCCCTAATAAAAAAAAGATTCAGTATGAGCTGAAATATCAAACTCCAGCTCCATCTAGTGCTCATATTACCACATCGCATCAGCACCTGGCAAGTGAATCACTGTATCAGAGAATAAGTTTCATGTTATTTAAAAGGAATGCAGAATACTCACAGATTTAAGATGCAGAATGAATATAAATAAATGTGGTTTTCTATTCCAGGGATCTATGCCATGTAGTCAGAGGGATGAGTCAGACATGTATTACCATCAAACAACACTTTACCATCATTACTATCAAACAATATAGTAACTTTAATAGTTTTATAGTCAAGTCAGTCACGTTTATTTATGTAGTGCTTTTTACAATACAGATTGTATCAAAGCAGCTTCACAGGGATAACATGAAAATAATACAACAAAGTTTGTTTCTAGATGAAAATTGTGTCATTGTCCACCTTAAGTAAGGCAGATCAATAACATTGTTGAATATTAAATGTCCCCAACTAAGCAAGCCAAAAGCCAAGGCAACAGTGGCAAGGAACCAAAACTCCATCAGGTGACAGAATGGAGAAAAATACCTTGGGAGAAACCAGGCTCAGTCTGGTGCCAGTTCTCCTCTGGCCAACGAATGAACAGTGTATGATTATGATTCAGGCAGCATTACAGGTCAGAAGTCAGAATGGATCAGAACATTCAGAATATTTATCCAGTTCCATCTGATTGGAAGTCGGAGTCTTCACGCCGGTATGGAGACGAGTTTGTTGAGGATCAGTGCCGATGGCTGTCGTGTTGATGAGGCCTACACAGGGCTGAGGGGATGCGTCATGTATGGGTCCAGGCGCAGGTCCACCATCTGATCTGGATACGGCCCGGATCCGGCTGACTTCAGTAAACCTCGGAATAAACAGAAAGACTAACATTAGGGTAGATGCCATTCTTCTTATGATGTAACGAGTACATCAGGTGTTATAGGAAGTGTCCCCGGTTCTGGCTGCCCTAATCTATGCAGCCTAATAATCATTTAACCCTCAGAGAGTCTTCGTTTAGCAGTCACACTCAGTGCCTTCCCGGTCAGAAGTGACCGGACACCTAAAAATGAAACTTCCTCCATCCCAGTAAAAACCAATGCAATTTATTTTTGTTCTATAATATTTATTCTTTTTAATTTAGTATTTTGAGACAATTTGATTGAACTTATTAATATTTATGCATTATTTATAGTCCATTTTTTGCCATTGAAAATAATGATACATTTTTTATTTTATTTTTTTTTCAACATTTTTTTTTTATACAGTATTTTCGGTTAAAATAGAGACTAGGGTTTCAGAAAAAAAAAGAAAAAAAAAAATCAATTTATTAAACATAAAATTAAATAAATCATGTTATTGCATGGGTTTACCACTAGATGCCTGTATAGCTCTAAACGGAGATGCTTGTGAATTCTAGTTGTTTTTGGACCAAATTACTTACTTTTAAGATGTGGATTGAATGTATTTTTTTAGAAATTCTCAAATAATACTTTTTGCCAAGGTTTATAACATTTTATTAATTATTATTTTAATAATTTTAATAATTATTATATTCATTATATTCATTATATATATATATATATATATATATATATATATATTAATTATAATTATTAATTATGTTATGTTTTTCACTCTTGATGTTTTAGAGTTTCACCCCTTCATTGCTGAGAACTTTTTTTCTGCATCGTGGCCGATTTGTAGAGAATTTTTGTGTTTTTGTCAATTTCCCATTCATTTCCTATGGGGGTCATTTTTGACCGAAGACCACGAGTGTGACTATTTTTTTTATGACCACTTAGCATGCTCGGATCATGAACTAAATTTTTTTTTGTGCTCACATACCTAATCCCAGAAACGTCTCCAAGTTTCGTAACATTCCGATGAAGCTGTGATTTTTAAAAATTCAAAACAGATTTTTTGTAATCTTTATTCATTACAGCGAGATGGTCTTTCTGCTGGGCCTTAGGCCTGTCGCACCTCCAACGGTGCCTTTGATGGACTATGCATGGCAGAGGCGTCCTCTTCTCTGAGGCAGGCCTAAACCTGTCCGCATACCACAAGGGTTTGCTACAGGGTCTTCAGCTGGGGACCACCGCTCATTGACGTTTCGCCCCTTAACCCAGAACGTCTCATGGTGGGGGGGCAGTGAACAGGGACGTCTCCCTGACACCCCCTGCAGCAAACCCTAATTAGATCTTACACCCCAAGCCTTATCTTGTCGCTTCAGCCAGAGCCAGTGGCTTGCTTTCTCAGCTTCCTCAGAGAGCTCTTTGGTGGATCTGCTCAGTTTGGCTCCCCGTAGTCCCAGGTCCTTGAGCAGACGTGATGTTGATCTGCCCACAAAGCCTCTAGCTCCCACCTCCACCGGGTACAGCCTCACACTCCATCCACTTTCCCTGCACTCCGCAACCAGATCTGCATACTTTGCCTTCTTTCTTTCATAGGCAGCTTCCAGTCCCTCCTCCCATGGCACTGTCAGCTCGATCAATATCACTGACTTCGCGGCTGCAGACCACAGCACCACGTCTGGTCTTAGGGTAGTGCTGCATATCTCCTGTGGGAACTGGAGCTGCCTTCCCAAGTCTACTTCCATCTTCCACACCGACCCTGGTGTTAACAGCTTGGTGGGTTGTCTCTTGGTGGTATGCATTGCGTGTTCCCCCTGCCTAATGAAGTGGATCCTGCATTGGCTCCCTGGTAGACTCTGGTTGTTTGCCTCCTGTCGACTTTCCTCCAGCACCTCTGCCAGCTTCCTGAGCACTTGGTCGTGCCGCCATCTGAGCCGACCCTGTGTCAGTGCTGTTTTACAGCCCGACAGAATATGCTGGAGTGAGGCATTGATGGTCCCGCAGAGATCGCAGGATTGCTCTGTTCCAAGCCATTGGTGGAGGTTTTTTGGGCTCGGGAGGGTGTCGTACGTTGCCCTAATAAGGAAGCCGAGCCGAGCCTGTGGCAGTTTCCAGAACTCTGCCCAGCTGATTGCTCGGCTCGCAACACCCTCCCAGGTTGTCCACCGCCCCTGCTGCCCCTGTACCACAGACCTCACTCTGATCTCCTCCTGCTCAATCCTGGTGACCTCTGCAACAACAAGGTCCTTCCTCTCCTTCCTACTTGCCTTGGACCATGGGATGGGTGGCTTGCTCCATCCAAGGCCTGCCCGCCCTGTCTGGACCATGCCCACGACTTGCTGGTGTTGCAGTCTTACCATCACCTTCTGCACCTCCTCCTTGGCCCTCCACTTCCTTCCAGTCTCAACTCTGGCATTTGCATCAGCCACTGTCCTGTCGGAAGAGTCCCTTAATTCCATTACCAGCCTTGCTTTCTCCTGCCTATAGCCCAGGGTGATGGATTTCAGGGGTAGCTGAAGTGAGTTCAATCCATACAGGCCAGTAGCTGAAAAGCACCGTGGTAGGCCAAGCCATTTACGGATGAAGGAGTTGGCTTTTGCCTCCATCCGGCTTACGGCTGATGAGGTGACTTCGCACAGCTTCAGAGGCCACATCACCCTTGGGTACAGGGTGAAGTGATAACACCACACCTTGTACTTTCCTGGTAACTGGCTTGCGTCAATCTTGGATAGGCCTTCTGACAGCTGCAGAAGGATGATTTTCCCCATATCCTTGTCCGAGAGACTAGATGTATAACGCCTCCCTAGGCTTCGGATGGGCTGATCCACAATGCGGGGGATGTCTTCCCCACTGATGGTGAAGGTGAGTCTGTCATTTCTCTCCCCCTTTCGCAATGAGAGGCTCCTTGACTTCTGTGGCTTGAACTTCATCCTGGCCCAGGTGATCAGCTCATCCAGCCTCTTAAGTAGCCTAGATGTGCATGGGGCAGTTCGTAACAGGCAGGTGATGTCATCCATATAGCTCCTTAGGGGCGGGAGCCTCTGGCCTGCAGACAATCGGACCCCACCCACCACCTGCCTTGCCCCAATCAGGATGACCTCAAATGATGCCACGAAGAGTATGGGGGAAATGGAGCATCCCATTGCGATCCCTACTTCCAGTTGTTGCCAACAAGTGGTGAACTTCTTCAGTGCAAAGCACATGTGCATGTCTTGGAAGTAGTTCATGATCATGGTCCTGATGTTGTCTGGGATGTAGAAGAATTCCAAAGCGTAGGCTATGAGCAAGTGTGGCACTGACCCATAGGCATTGGCTAGGTCTAACCATATGACGTGCAGATCTTTCTTCTCCCTCTTAGTGGTCTGGATCTGTTCCCAAATCATGGAAGCATGCTCTACACAGCCAGGAAAACCTGGAATCCCAGCTTTCTGGCAGCTGGTATCAATGTAGTTGTTCTCCATGAGGTAGATGGACATTCTTCTTGCCATCACGGAGAAGAAGATTTTCCCCTCCACATTCAGTAGAGCTATACTCCTGAACTGCTCGATGGTCTTAGCGTTCTGTTGTTTGGGAATAGAGACTGCCACTGCCCTCTGCCACTCAGATGGTATGGTCTGTTTAGTCCAGGTGATTCTCATCAGGGTCCATAGCAGCTTCAGCACTCCTGGGCAGTTCTTATACAGCTTGTATGGTATTCCGTTTGGGCCTGGTGCTGAAGCAGATCTTGCCCGCTGGATCACCTGCCTGACCTCACTGAGCTTGGGTGGTGATACGTCAAACAGGGCTGATGGTTCTGAGGGTCTAGGCACATACCCTGGCGAGCCTAGGGGGTTGTTTCTTGCTGGGTCACTGTACTGAGTGCGAATGTGCTCCTGTAGTTCTTCTTTAGAGATATCCAGGGTTCCACTTGTCTTCTCCTCCAGGAGCCCGTGTGCATGCCGAAATGGATTCCTGAAGAAACTTGATCTTTCCTTCTCCTTCCTTTTTCTCCGTCTTCTAATGCGTTCTGCCCTCCGGAGGTTAGCAAGGCGTCTTCTGATCTCATCCCAGAGAGCTTTCAGGCCCTCCTTCTCAGACTCCTCTGCCTTCCTCCAATGTTTTCGAAGCTGCCTTCTGCTTGCCACCAGGTCATCGATCTCTTTCTCCCTTCTGCCCTTTGATCTAATTGCAGCTTCTCTGATGGTCACCTCGCCATACCTGTTGCTGCATTCTTCATACAGGATTTCTCCGAACAGATTTAGCTTGGCTATCACTGACCCACGCAGAGCTTTTTGCAGTAGCCCGCTCAGATGTTCGTCCAACTTTCTCCACTCCTCAGCTTCGTTGGCCTTTGGCCACTTGATCTTATTCCTTCGGAGTGGGTTCTTCAGGTTCCTGGGCCCCTGGCTCAACTCCGTTCTTGAGTCACTCGGGGGTGCTACTGGGTTCACTTCTTGGGGTAAATCAACCTCCCTTTCTTCCTCCTCCTCTACCTCTGCAACATTGGGCCCGTTGGCACTGTGGTTGTCAACCCGGCCTTGGATCCCATTTGTCTGACCTGCCCTTACCAGAGCAGTGCAAGGTTGCATCAGGCTACCGCCACCACACTTCATCTTTCCCATGTGGATGTGAAGTCCCCTCAAAGTTGTTGTTTTTTCCCAGCCACACCTACACTTCCTTGGGATCTTCTCTTTTGCCGATATCCTTGCGTTCGTTACCGTGTGGTCCGTCCTTGTTGGCCCTTCTTTCATCCCGCCTCTCGGAGGGCCTTCGGGTTGTTTTCTTTGTTTCTTCTTCGTAGTAGGCTTTGGGTGTCTTCCTCTTGGAAAACTAGAGGGTAGGGTTACTAGCCCACCTCTCCCGGTGCAGTCTATCCTGCTGCCACCAGTCTCTCCTGGTTGTCCTCCAGTCTTCCCTGGACTCCAACTGCTCTATTCACAGTAGCCACTGTCTCCAGAAATGCATTATTCATTACAGCGAGATGGTCTTTCTGCTGGGCCTTAGGCCTGTCGCACCTCCAACGGTGCCTTTGATGGACTATGCATGGCAGAGGCGTCCTCTTCTCTGAGGCAGGCCTAAACCTGTCCGCATACCACAAGGGTTTGCTACAGGGTCTTCAGCTGGGGACCACCGCTCATTGACGTTTCGCCCCTTAACCCAGAACGTCTCATGGTGGGGGGGCAGTGAACAGGGACGTCTCCCTGACACCCCCTGCAGCAAACCCTAATTAGATCTTACACCCCAAGCCTTATCTTGTCGCTTCAGCCAGAGCCAGTGGCTTGCTTTCTCAGCTTCCTCAGAGAGCTCTTTGGTGGATCTGCTCAGTTTGGCTCCCCGTAGTCCCAGGTCCTTGAGCAGACGTGATGTTGATCTGCCCACAAAGCCTCTAGCTCCCACCTCCACCGGGTACAGCCTCACACTCCATCCACTTTCCCTGCACTCCGCAACCAGATCTGCATACTTTGCCTTCTTTCTTTCATAGGCAGCTTCCAGTCCCTCCTCCGAATTTATTGGTGTGTATGTGTATAAAAGTGTGTTTGTATGTGTGTGGGTGGGTGTGAATTTTTTGCACTCTTGATATTGTAGAGTGTCACCCCTTTACTGCGGTGTACTTTTTTTTTGAATCGTGGCCGATTTGTAGATTGTACAAACAAAAATTCAGAGAATTTTTGTGTTTTTGTAAATTTTCCATTCATTTCCTATGGGTCGGTCATTTTTGACCGAAGACACTGAGTGTGACTATTTTTTTTACGACCACTTAGCATGCTCGGATCATGACCTCAATTTTTTTTTGTATTCACATAGGCTACCTAATGCCATAAAAGTCACCAAGTATCATAACCTTCCGATGAAGCTGTGATTTTTAAAAATTCAAAACAGAAAATTATTCGGTCAGAAGTGACCGAAGACTCTCTGAGGGTTAACTGATTTGAATAATAGAAATGTATAATGTTCTATATGAATGCCAGGTAAAAGAGATGAGTTTTTAGTCTAGATTTAAACTGACAGAGTGTGTCTGCTTCCCGGACAATGTTAGGAAGACTGTTCCAAAGTTTAGGTGCTAAATAGGAAAAGGATCTACCGCCTGCAGTCGATCTTGATATTCTAGGTATTATCAACTGGCCAGAATTTTGAGATCGCAGTAGACGTGATGCGTTAAGAGCTTGCTCAAGTACTGGGGAGCTAAACCATTTAGTGCTTTGTAAGTAGTCAGCAATATTGAAAAATTTACGGTCATACTTTCTGGTTCTAGTGAGAACTCTAGCTGCTGCGTTTTGGACCAACTGGACTTTGTTTATTAAGCGTGCAGGGCAACCACCCATAAGAGCATTACAATAATCTAGCCTTGATGTCATGAACGCATGAAATGTTCCGCATTTGTCATTAAAAGCACATGTCGTTATTTAGATATATTTGTAAGATGGAAGAATGCGGTTTACAGATGCTAGAAACGTGGCTTTCAAATGAAAGGTTGGTATCGAAGAGCACACCCAGGTTCCTAATCGACTACGAAGACTTGACAGAGCAGCCATCAATTGTTAGACAGTATTCTGGGTTAATACGTGCAGAGGTTTTTTGCACAATAAATAGAAACTCTGTTTTTTCAGAATTTAGAAGTAGGAAATTGCTAGTCATCCAAATTTTTATATCAGCTATGCATTCCGTTAATTTTGTGAATTGGTGCGTTTCGTCAGGGTGTGAAGAAATATAGAGCTGAGTATCATCAGCATAACAGTGAAAACTAATTCCATGCTTCCTAATGATATCTCCCAAAGGTAGCATGTACACTACAGGGTGAACAGCAACGGTCCTAGTACTGAGCCTTGTGGTACGCCATACTGAACTTGTGATCGATAAGACAAGACATTTACTCCTACAAACTGATAACGGTCAGATAAGTATGATTTAAACCATGCTAGTGCAATTCCACTAATGCCAACATAATTTTCGAGTCTATTCAAAAGAATGTTGTGGTCGATGGTATCAAATGCAGCACTAAGATCAAGTAACACTAATAGAGAAGTATAACCACAATCGGATGATTAGAGCAAATCATTTGTGACTCTAATGAGTCTCAGTACTATGGTACGGTCTAAATCCTGACTGGAAATCCTCGCAGAAATCATTTCTTTCTAAAAAGGAACATCGTTGTAAGGATACTGCCTTTTCTATTAATTTTGACAGAAAAGGTAGATTCGAGATCGGCCTGTAATTGACTAATTCTCTAGGATCAAGTTGCTGTGTTTTAATAAGAGGTTTAATAATAGCCAGCTTAAAAGTTTTCGGTACATATCCTAGTGACAAAGATTAATGAATGATATTAAGAAGAGGATCTATGACCTCTGGAAGCATCTCTTTCAATAGCTTAGTTGGTATAGGGTTTAACTATTTTGGGTCTAGATGATTTAACGAGTTTGGACAATTCTTCCTCTCCTTTAGCAATGAATGAATGAAATTTTTTTTCCTCAGGGAGACTACAATGCACTGTCTAATGTGATACTGTAGTAGACGGTTGCGTAGTTATAATTTTCTCTCTAATATTATCAATCTTGTAAGTAAAGTTCATAAAGTCATTACTGCTGTGCTGTTTGGAAACGTCCAGTGTTGAAGCATATTTCTTTACTTAAAGGGTTAGTTCACCCAAAAATTAAACTTATGTCATTAATGACTCACCCTCATGTCGTTCCAAGCCCGTAAGACCTCCGTTCATCTTCAGAACACAGTTTAAGATATTTTAGATTTAGTCCGAGAGCTTTTTGTCCCTCCATTGAAAATGTATGTATGGTATAGGCCTACTGTCCATGTCCAGAAAGGTAATAAAGACATCATCAAAGTAGTCTATGTGACTACAGTGGCTCAATCTTAAGTTTATCAAGCGACTTTTTGTGCGCAAAAAGTAAACAAAAATAACGACTTTATTCCACTATTAATTTCCTTCTCTCTGGGCCTCGAGTGAGTTCACGTAGTGTAATAGCGCAGCGCTTCTGTGTTGTACGTCACACGCATCACACACATGACCAGCGTTGGCCAATAGTGAGCCTACGTGTGACGTACAATAGTGAGCCTACGTGTGACGTACCCTTTAATGTCTTGACTTAATTGTAAAAATCTAGTAATCTGTACTATTCAAATACTATGGTTTGTTTACTCAGGAAACCCAGGTTAAGATTAATTGATTGGTTTGAGTGCGGTTTTTGAGGCGAGGAAATTCTTAATGGACTTTTCACTCATTTCCCAAAAACATCTTGAATGTTGAATTGTCAATACAACTGAAAATTTTTAGAGAACATCACATAAGATGACTTCATAAATTTATGTTGATTTTCCTACAATTTTTTTTTAGTCACCATTATGGCAATTAGTGATCCCTTTGGTTTGGCACTTATAAACGTAATTTATATTATTGTAATTCTCTTCCCATTGATGCAGCGATGCAACAAGAAATCAGTTATTTGGTTTCAAAAGGAAGAGAAGTAATGTATGTGTATGTATGTATGTATGTATGAATGAATGAAGTGTAACATAACTATATTTCATGTCAGTTAATGATCTTTTATAATTTTGTTGCTAACACATGTCCTAAACACCTTGTCAAACTTTTAACTGGGTTTATATAATCCCTCTATATTTGTGACAGTCTTGCAATTGATCATGCTTGAGTCACACAGACTTCAACATTCAGCATGCAAAACACAACAATGGTAACAATTATAGTTTACTTAAAGTAAATTATCAAGTACTCTCTACAGTTCTTTTTTAGTTACTAGAACTCTAGTGTAAGTTAACTATTACTAACTAAGCATTTGTCAGTACCACATACTATTCCTATTTCACTTGTTGTTGTTTTTTAAGGCAATCGGTTTGCATGCTTTTTTTAAGACTAACTAATTAGATTTTACAGTGTCAGTAAATTAGAAATAGTACTGAAATAAGGTCAATGTTTTATATTACAAGCATCATAACCTGTAAAAAAAAGCAGATTATACAGTATGTATATATATATATATATTTTTTTTTTTTGCTTTTGCTTTTTAACCACAGTATGCATTTTTTAAAACGATTTTAGTAATATATACTTAATAATATATAATTATATATAATAATGCTGAATAATAATAGTCAGTTTAATTTGAGTTAAAAGAAACACATCGTTTCAGTTTAGTTTGCGCCAACCCTGGGTTTTAGGCACCATGAAAGTGGCTCAGCTTTTAACATTGACATTGTTCATTACATTGTAACTTATATAGGCTAGTAACTTGAATAGTTTAATAGTAAATGACCGCGTCACCGCGGCGTGACGAAGGCTGTACCAATTCGAAGGCTCTTTCAAATGCGGCCTCCAAATGCGCCCTTCGTTTTCCGTGAAATGAAGGATACAACCGATGGACCCTTTGTGTACCCCAGAGTTAATTGCGGCTCAGAGATGACAGGATTTTATTGAGAGAAATTACTAATTTACACTTTCAAATGCAAGTTTGGGTTGCAACTTACTCAAAGTAATGATACAAATGTAAAAAAAAAAAAAAAAAAAAAGTTTAAAGCGGTTCAGGCGTTGATGTCTTACTAAGATGCGATTGTATATAGTTTATTATATTCTATATTATGGACCATGGTGAATATATTTAGACAGTTTGTAAATCCTGTTTTGTTTTCAGGCAGTTGAATATAGCTTTTAAAAAGTCCAGTACAAACGTTACTGCCGCCCGTCAACTGCAACTGTCACAGTTGCTAGGCGTCAAGAGCAGTCCTCTGTAGGCTAGACCGTCCCATTTAACAACGCTCAGTTCGACCTTCGTGCCCTTCGAAGGATGCAGTCTTTAAATTGGGCCTGTTCCAGGTATCTCAAACCAAAATTTAACCAATCAGCTGTGAGCAAAGAGACACATGTCCGATGCAATAAAGTCACTCCCCCTGTTTCTACTCCAAGTGTCGTAGTCAAGACCACCTAAACCGAAACCAAGTCGAGACCAAGACGAACAGAGTGTGTTGAGACCAAGACAAGACCAAGACTTTGTGTCTTTGTGGAAATGTCTTATATTTAATCAATAAATACAATTAGAACAATAAGACACTATAGAGCTGTTACCAATCAAATCACCAACAATGAAAATTCATCTTTGTGTTGCAGAGGTGGTACAGAAGTTGCATCTGAATTGGTACAATTACACCTGCATTAATAATGTTGAAATTAATGTTTCAAAAATAACATTTTGAATATAGAACTGTGATGGGAAAATAAAATGATAGGTCTGCTTTTAAATATGAAACTGAAATCAAAACACTTAAGTGAGTCACGGAATCATTTATTCAACCCATTTGTTCAAAGCACCTGATTCATTTAGTAACCATTTTTTTTTTTTTGCAAAAATGTGTCTATAATTTAAGTTACTTAATATTAACTTCTTGTTTATATCACATTTGCAATCATGCTCATATTTGTGAAAACAGCTCTCTTGCCCTTGTGATATTGGATAATTATATAATAGGTTATAATACAAAAAAATCTCATACAAGTACTTTTTTGCAATCATGTCTTGAATTTTGTGGCCATTTGTATTAATTCTGGGCATTTGACTTTTTTTTGAGACAATCCTGCATTGATTTCGAACCCCACACTACAGTAATAAAAAAAAAAAAAAAAAAAAAAAAAATCACATTAGAATTACATTAATGATGTTTACAAATAAATCAGATAATGCCCCGGCAATTTAGTGATATCCTCGCAGTTGTGGTCTTGAGATAAAATCCTGAGTCCTCTTAGTCTGAGACCGAGACACAAATGTACAAGTACGGTCGAGACAGAGATAAGACCAAGACCTTCAAAAAAAAAAAAACATGGTCTTAAGACCGGAGACCAGTCTCGAGTACTACAACACTATTAAGCACTTGCTTAAATCAATATGAATTTATAAAGGTAGTATACATAAGCTTTAAAATCAATAGTTAAAGCTACAAAAATTACTACATGTGAGCTTAAATGTTCAATTCTCTATCAATTATATAAACTTAACTTTTACTTGCACTTATAGGCCTAACAATAGATTTGGTCAAAGCTCTTTACTTCTTGCTGTGTAAATGTGTTTCAATTCTTTATATTTTTCAATCTCATAATATTCTGCAGAAGAGGCAAGTGAATCGCAGTTCCACTGATGTCACACCTATACTCAGGATCAAAGTCTGGGTTGACAGAAAGTTGATGATCAGCATCATGGTACCAACAAAGACTGGTTGGATTGGTTTGCTTTTGTCAACTCGAAACTAATCCTGTAACCCTGAGTTTGTTCGGCTACCATCATGGACTCCTGTGGAGTTGAACATGGTAATTATCAGCTTAGACTAGCAAGGCAGAAACTACCACAACACAGGCACTATCTTAAACTGGACTTGTGTATCAGTTATGATGATTTCCTTCTAATGAGGTAGTTAATTGTTTTGATTATTGTACTCATTGCCTGAGGTTCAGTATGGTGGTTTATACCGGGATGATGTGGAATCTTGTTTGACCCCACATGAATAAAAACACTAACTATAATCATCAAAGGTGGACAAAGTACACAACTTTCTTACTTTATTTTTGTTGCATTGTTGTGTGTAATACTTACAGTACCTTTTGCCTCTGAATCTTTGCCTGCCTACCCTCATATCAATATCAAATTAATTTTGATTAATTTCCCCAGTAGTGGGATTGAATGTGAGATTGAATCAATTTACTCAATAACGTCCACAATGGTTTCGGACACGGCTGTTCCCTCAAATAGTGCCCTATTTAAAGTTTTTGGGTTTTTAGTATGAATATGTTAGCCTTGCTGTTATCTATAAGCTAGTGTGCTCCAGAATTCGCATTTAGAAGACCAAACCCAACGTTGAAAATGAAAATCAGGTTGATGTCAGAATCCAACGTCAGACTGACGTTAATCTCCGACGTTGAACTGTGGTTGAAAATGAAAATCGCGTTGACGTCAGAAACTAACATCAGTCGGGTTCTGACGTCAACTCGACTTTCATTTCCAACCAAAATCCAACGTCGGAGACTGATCATATATTATGGTTTCTGCCTTGACTTTGAATCATTGAATGTGCGATTCAAATCACAAAACATGAAGATATCCAAAGTCTGACTGAAATGTACAGAAAGAGAAAACTGGAGAAAGTTTTCTAATATCAGTCCCTTAGTTACACCAAAGTTACTTTTTTGGCACCTTATTGCCAGATTCATTACCTTGTTTCTCATTAGATAATTTATTGTGGCATCATCTGCCAGTTTTATGAAGCCTTTAAATGGCAAAACAGCCATAAGTTTTAAGTAATAAGTATACACTAGGACTTCTAAAGTTTAAGTTGGCTGCTGATGAGGCACGTGTTTCTATTTCTACTGTTTTTTTGTTTTGTTTTTTTGGACTTGCAGGAAGAGTTATGATTTACCAAGACCTGATTTGCCAAAACCTGAGATGTGGTGTCACCTACAGATCATCCAACATTCACCATATAATGCTGCTGATGGATACTTTCATGTCACTTTATAACCAAAGATTTAAACTCATAAATCATCCAATAAATTAAATCAACAGCAACAAGGATTTGTGGTTTTGTAGCACACAACAGCACTAACCTGAAGCCTCTCAAAATGTCATACACATACAATTAAAGTCATTCTAATGGCTAAACCTACCTATAGTGAACAGACTTGTACAATTTTATTTGAAAACCCTCCGAAATCATCAGGGATTTGCCAGGGGCATTTAATACATGATAAGAATGAAAAAAATAAAATAATTCTGAACAAAAGCTCAGGTACAAGTGTCACTTATTGTCTGTCTCAGCCGCAGCAGAGTGCAAAGGTGGCTCGCGGTACAAACTCTGGTTTAAAAAAAGAAAAAGTCATGAGTTGTTACCTAAAGGACTCTCTCCAATTTAGCAGTGTAGCAAATGGAAGAGACGATTCGTCAACTAATGCTGCTGAAGGATGGATAAAAGAGGTCTCATTTAGAAGTGTTTACACTGGCACGTCAGAGAGAATATCCTTGTTCTTGGAAATGTCATTGTTGGGATTACAGCTGAAATGCATGAACTCAGCCTTGGAGAGAAGCATGATCATAACTTGGTATTTAACTCCCTCTACAGGTTAAGAAAAAGAACTACGGACTCGTAGGACCCGTGGTGGCAAACTGTATTTTCAGCATCATCACTCCAGTCTTCAGTGTCACATGATCCTTCAGAAGTCATTCTAATATGCTGAATGACTTTAAACATTTGGTTTGTTTGGTGCAGTATATAACAAGCCAAGTCACACTGATTTCATAACTAAAATACAACATGTAAAATATAGGAAATATTTTTAATAACTTTATTCTCTTTTTTCAATAGATCTGTACAACCAAAGAATCAAACCTTGTAGTGAGTCTGGCAAAAACTGACCTGTACATGTCTATGCAGAATTTCTTACACTCATTTAAATAATCAAATGATTAATTATCTAGCTAAGCAAACATTGCAAACCATTCCTACCAACAGAGAACAAATGAGCAGATTTTGGAAGGTGGGGATGAGACAGAAAAAAAAAAAAAAAAAAAAGTTCCCTTTTGCTTCCTACACTCGCTCCAAGTGTTTTTACAGTGAGACACCTTATTTACACACACACACCTGGACAAGTCTAAAATAGCGTGATTTTTCATTACACGAGAGCGGGTAGGAACATACAGGTGTAGACATTTGAATTGGTGGTAGGAAGCCATGTCAGTAAAGATATGAGCGTATGCAGAGATTAACTGGACTTGATCAATACATAAACCGTAAAACAAACAAACCTAAAGACAGACCAATGAAACGTCTCGGCTCTGAGGTCGGTGTGGTTCCTTATTCATTCACCTGTAGCGCAGGCATATAATGTACCTAATGGGCCGCGCACGTTCACACAGGTAAAGTAGTTTGAAATAATTGGACTAATAACTCTCCTCGAACACAGAATGGTGATAAATGAAAAGCTCATACCTGAGATAAACGTAAGAGAGTACAGAAACGAGGTTGTGAGGGAAATATTGCAGAAAAACCTCGCAGCATATTGGAAAACCGTGCAAATACCATCACAAACGTCTAAACCTGCTTTCTTTTAGTCGACGTTACTTTCCGATGCTGTCAGTTTACATGTACTTAGCGCTCACTACCGCTAAATTAAAGTGAGCAGGTTGTATTATCGTTTCAAAATTATTTCTGTTTTTGTCCAGATTTTTCTGGATAAGCCAAATATATTCAGTGACAGGGAGTTTTTTTATTATTATTTCTGACACTGGAAAATTTATCAAGGGCATAAGAAACTAACAACTGAAGTGCTAACAATCAAAACGAATCAGACAAACCATAACCAAGCTAAAAGCCTGGAAATGTTCCCTCCAAGGACACCCATAGACATTCTGAAGTCCAACATTAGATTAGCAAGAATTCAGCAGCAGAAAAAGGGGCGAGCCTTGGCCAAAAAGCCATTCAACGACTGAAAGAGCATGATTAATGACAAGATACAAAAAAGGGAATATTATTAATCTCTGCGTCATTATACTTTAACAAATTATAGCAATAAAGCAGACCTTATTTCATCCCCTGTGAAACCAACATAAAAAAGAACAACGGATAAGGCTTAAAAGCTTTACTCCAAGCCAGGTAGGTGTATGGACAGCTTCTTCTAGGAGCCAATTGGGTGGGTTGCTGGGATTGGACACCGTGAAACATGTTATGTACAGAACGCAAAGAGACATTAATGGCAATGGGTCTACTAGACGTGACGTTATTGCGAGACTGATCTTGAGTGAGACGAAAGCAAGCAGCCCATCACACTGATAATGCGACATGTGACTCGACGTGCTTTGGAGCAGAATTACATGCATACAAAAACACACAGACCCACTGAATGCAATTCATCCACCCAGAAGGGAAGTGCCCTGCTGTCCTCATCACGCAGTAGTGTTCTGGTTTGTGTAGTCATTCTTTTAGCGTCTCCACAGATAAGAATTAGCCGTACAGGCCCTTTTGCCATCTATTGCAGCACCATTCAAGCTCTAGTGTCCCTCTAGGGCTGAAGACTCAGTGTAGTCTTTCCTAAAAAAGGCCCAAAGGTCAGGAGGGCACAGACGTCTCCTGGATTAACAGACTCCGTAATCAGTGAAGTAAATGAAGTGATGCTTAGTGTCAGGCCTATTGACGCCGAAGGCAGTTGGATTCCTACAGATCCAGAGTGTGGGGAAGAGGGAGGTCATGAAATTGGCTGAGTATTACCCTCTTAAGGCCACACTGTTGTACAGACAGACATAGAGATGAGGACATGGAGCTGTGGTCGTTTATTCCTTGTTGAACTGCACGGAGAACCACCTGGCTGGAGAGTGAAACCGGGACAAAGCCGTGATAACGTAAATGCAAACATGATGTCTCAAGTCTCAGGATTACATCAGCAGCAACAACACTGAGTCTTAACTGCACCATAGTTATCTTCACAAATGTACTTTTTTAATCACTACAGATTTTTCATCCACGGCATGATAATCCAGTCTTTTTTTTTTGTGCTGGAAGGAGTCTGATCGGACGGAAAACATGATTAACCTTTATTTAGTTACAATATTTAAATTTACAGGAGCACAAAGTCAAGAAAACTTCAGTCCTCGTTGGTGGTTCAGTCATTGACGCTTAGCTCCCTCTTTTTTCTCTTTCATACAGTACATTGATTTCTTACGCAAGGGGATAGAGAGGAAAAAATGAAAGTGGAAAAAGGCAGGATGGAGGGGACAGCAAACCAAAAAAAGAAACTCCCAGAGCCAGTGATGCGCACTTCATGTAGGAGGTGGTGGTGGACACGGTGGGTGAGGAGGACAGAACCTGCTGATATTCATGATGAGTGAGGATAATTAAGGGGCAGGTGGGCCACGAGGTGAGTGAGGAGAGGAGGGCGAGGGATCTCTGGAGGATCAGAAACTGTCCACCCAGGTGCCATAACCTCGCTCTGCCAAAGTGCGGTTGAGCAGGACCAGCTACAAAAAAAGGAACCAAGTATCATCATGTTATTCATGCTACTCATTATCGAAGACAAATGCAAAGCGTGAAAGAAACCCCTTTAAAATGAGTGAGATTGCACATGAAAAACTGTACACAGTTTCTCAATACTTTTGCTATGTCAAATCAATAGTTTATTAAAAGGGTGACACTCTGCTCAACATCCTTTTGTTGCAAAAAAGAAATGAAGACATACAGGTTTGAAACAAGAGGATGAGTAAATGTCAAAATATTATATTTTGGAGTAATTTTCTTCTTTTTTTTTTAAATAAAAATGTAATTTTACATCCTTTCCCATAAATAATTTTATTAAATAAAAAAAATGTTACGGTCATTTTACCTCCTCTCCCACCATGTTCCACATGTGTACTAAAGGAAGTCCTGTATTATTGTCGTAGTTGGTGACCTATATGAAAAAAATACCCGTTAAATTATCTGTTGGTTGTAAACGGCATCAACATAAATGTCATCCATTAATGAATGATTTAAAGACTCACTTGTGCCAGCAATGGAACCCCTCTTGTCATCTCCTCCAGCGCAGAATTGGCCTCTGCTGAGAACCGATCCTCTCCTAATGAACAAGTGAACAACAGTGAGATCCAGCTGGAATAAGCTGATGAAAAATTCAACTTCTAAGATTTAAAAGAACAAGGCATACCTGGAAGTGGGGCGATGTTGTCTAATAACACTTCAGTTCCCTGGAACGGTAACGTCACAAAGTCCGATCTGAAAAAGAAAAGTTAGGTGGGTCCACAGAAGACGACTATGATTCAAAACAACAAAATGCTGAAAAGATAGGAATAGCATCTAAAGGTGGGAGGTTGATCATGACTCATGAGTAACTTCAATTTCAACCAATCATATCATCTATTGCCATCCTGACTGCATAGAAATCATGCAAATTATTTGACCTTATGCCTAAACATTCATGACAAATTTTACTATATAAAAAAATCAATACTATATTAAAATACACGACCATCCAAAAGTCAGCAAGATAAAAAAAAATAATAATAATTCAGCAAGGATGCATTAAATTGATCAAAAGTGACAGTAAAGAAATTTATAAATGTTACAAAAATTTCAATTTCAAATAAATTATGTTCTTTTGAACTTTATATTAATCAGAGAATTCTGCAAAAATGCATCACAGTTTCCACAAAAATATTAAGCAGGACAACCGTTTTCAACATACGATTCCAAACCAGCTTATTAGAATGATTTGTGAAGGATCATGTGACACTGAAGACGGGCGTAAAGATGCTGAAAATACAGCTTTGCCATCACAGGAATAAATTAAAAAGTGTATTCAAATGAGTCATTTTAATTGTCATTAATGTTTTACTGTATTTTTGATCAAATAAATGCAGCCTTGAGACATTTAAAAACTTTTCTTTTTTTTCGCACCTAATTAACAAGGTAGTGTTCTTATAAATAATACATATTAAATTAAATTGATATGTAATTATTATTTCTGTATAACATTTTGTGTTGTGGACAATGCATGATACAGCTGTTTACTTTAAGAATAGGGCTGTCAACGTTAATGCGGTAACACATTCGATTAATTTAAAATCCTTAACACTTCAAAATAATTTAATGCAAATAAATTACTGAAGCATGTGTAATTGCATCATTAATGTAATTTATGTCACGCAATTAGATCTTCAACGTTCAGGAGTTTATCACGCTGAGCATTTACAATGGCGCAAACATATCAAACATATAATCATAGATATGTATAAGTAGATCCACATTCGACCCCAACAGACATGTCTGCGCGCCCGCCATCTTACAACGTTCAGCATGTCGTCACTCACAATAAGAATCAATGATGACACAACATTGCTCAGCTTCTGGTTGTAAAAACCAGATTTAAATTCCTGAAGAAATGGGATAACCTTTTACAAGTGAGTGTGTTGGTTTGTGTTTTCATACAGGTTTTTAAACTATGGTAACGTTTTAATGTCGTGTTAGCGGACGCCTTTGCTTTATATTGTGTTAATTTAGCATAATCATTTGAAGTCAGATTGCAGATTTAGATTTTCATACATGCGTCTAACTTCGGTTGCAGACGCAGAGTCAACTTGCTCTCGAATGTTTACGGACTGGCTTTGACAGTTCCAATATGGCAGACGGCTTACGTATGGTGGGCCATTGAAACATCTATGTGGTATCTATGTATATTTATCTATGTCTGTAACGCCGATAGGTGGACATTTCTATTCTAACCCTTTAACCTGATTTCACTTCTCTGTTTGCAAAAAGATCATTTTAAACCGCTAATCGCCAGAGTAAGATTTCAGTCGAATGATCCAGTAAGCAAATTCTTTCAAACAATCAGTCCAAAACAGTGCTAATGTAAAGAAGGCCAGGCTGAGTTCATCAGAGATGGCACAGAGAACAGAGACTCACATTGCATTTTAAGTTAATTATTCATTCCAGTGTGTGTTTCCCTCACGCATCGTGCTGTGTGAAATACAGACTGAACGTCAAAACATCCCACTGTTGCATGGCCAGATGATATGCAAACTACGTTCCTCGGTTGGAAAAAGCAAACCAGTGTCTTGCTAGTGAAGTTTTGATGGATGAGGATTGCAATCAAGGTAAAGACGTACAGGAGTCGTACAGTAAGCACACGTGAATCCGTTATATTGATGCGCAAACAAATAATGTATGTGCACTCTCCGATGCACTGATCGCACATTGTAGGCTATTTATGCACTGACACATTTCACTACATTCAGTACATTGTTTCCACACACACATTCAGGATAATATTTTGATTTGTCTTGTGTTTAGTCATTCTGAATGGATCCGTGTACTGTAGTAGGTACATGCAGTCAGGTCAAGGCTGTTGGTTTACGGCTTTTTTTGTGGTCCTGTTCAGTATTGTAACTTGTTGCAACTTGACTTGTCTAAAATGTAAATGCTCTTTGCTGTCGCACTGTTGAATTCTGGAAAGAAAATAAAAAGGAAAATTTTCTTATGTAAACGCTTTGGCTTTGGTGTGCATACATTTATGAATTATATGGATTCCTTATATCATTTGGTTATTTGGTGTACTTTTTGTAAAAATAAATAAAAATTTACCTAGAAAAAAGTTTGCAGAAAATACAGTTTTGTGAGTATCACCCTTCAATCGAATAGTTTACTTTGCTGGATATAGCAAACGATGATGAAATGGTGTATGTATAAATGGTGTGTGCTTAATTTTATGATAAGCGTGCGATTAAATCACACAAAAGGGTGCAATTAAATTGACAGCAGTACATTGATGAGAGGGAGAGGTAAAAAAAAGAAAAAAAGAAAAAAAGAAAGGGGGGTGGGGGTAGTATTAAACCTGATCTGTCGAAGGGTGTCAATTTTGACTCTGTCGTAGCCTCCATAATCAACATATCGGATTTCCACTTCGGTTGAATCTTTGTAGAAGGAGATGACCTGCGCTCGCCACCAGGCTCCATCGACAGCTGGGGCCGCACAAATCACTCCAACTGGAAAAGAGATGAGAGAGAAAATGAGTAATTCTCTGCAGAATGAGGAATGTGAAAAGAGAGAAGGGGGAGCCTTTTACCTTCAACAGGTGATGGCAATGGGGGAGTGCCGGGCTGTGAATAGCACAGAAACATCTGCTGGTCCAGACTGCGCAGTGCGTGGTACGTAGGGTGAGTGTGTTGCTGGACAAACAGGTGACCGGCTGATACAATGTTCACCACGATCACCTCCACTGTCACCCCACTGGGCAACAGAAGCTGTACCAGGCAGATCCATTGAAGCACTATGTTAGTATGTCAAAATCCAGGAATTATCTGATGTTTTTATTGTTGTTTGGTTGCAGTTCGATTTTATTCAAGTAACATGACCAGATTGCGAACAAAACCTTCATAAATCCAGTCTTACAGGATCTGTCCTATTGAATTGAATGTGATAATTAACGCAACAACAAAAAAATACCATGTACAGTTTACACAGAAAGTGTTAGAGTGCTGGATGACAGTCAGAATGCTGCCTTAAAAGGTAGCTGCCTATGTAGTCTGCAGGAGTGGGGGGAAGGAGCCAATCTTACCCAGGAAGTCATGGGTAGAGAGGGCAGCGTTAGTGGTGGGGGCGGTGGGGCGTACAAGTTGGTCAGGTCCAAGTCTTTAAACTTCTTCCCAATCAAGGCCAGCGCCTTATCTACCTGCTGCTGGCTTCCTACGAAGCAAACCAGAACAAAAACAATTCAAAGAGGCTATGGCTGAACTGGAAAAATATAGCCATTCGGAGAGACTGACTTACCCTCTATATGGCAGATCTGAAACTCTTGAGTGTAAGGCAGGGTTGAAATGTAGATCTTAGCACCAGAGCTCTGCTTCAGGAAGCTCACATATCTCCCTTGTTTGCCAATTAGCCGTCCCACTAGATGCTATAAAATCAGAGAACCACAGATATCAAGACAGGTTTTAATGAATTCATACATAATGATCGACTAGTTAAGTTAATTAGCTTTAATAAACGTGTGCTACGCATTCAGGCCGTGGTGTTGACAAAAGTTGCTCTGTGCTTTGACATTTAGATGAAGGGCTGTAAGACAACATGCAATGAGTTTTTCTTCATTCTAAAATTGTATCAGAAAAAAACTTTTGATTGATGGAAGTAGAATAATGTGAATCAGAATCAGGGTTTAAAGGGAAACACACCTTTGGCACCTCAATCTCCCACACAACAAGCTCTGAGCTCTGTGATTGACAGGTCTGGCTGCCACTCGGCTGGCCGTCTCCCACCCCCAAGGTGGAACAGCTGTCCACTGAATCCATGCTATTCACATCTGAACCTGTTATGACAAAAAAACCCCCCACAAATGTCAGTCAGATGTGTCAAAGTATAAACATACAGAATCATTTCATTGATTTCAGCAAATGTTTGAAAAATTTAAGTTTTTAGTCAATTTACTATTTTCAAAAAACATTTGCAAAACCTTAAGATTCACATTGGTTAAAATAAATACAAAATACTATACACACAAACACACACACACACACATATATAAATATAAAGACATGCATAAAAAGGTAAGACATAATTAATAAAATACATTTAAATAAAAAAAGTTCTGCCGACTGAATAAACCAATCAATATTACCTGCAATTAATTCTGGGGTGGTCTGCATATCGTAGAAATATTATATACAGTATTGCATAAAATAAATATTTAAATAAATGCATAAAATAAAAAAAACTTCCATCTTAAAGAAATCAATAATCACCTACAACTAATTCCAAGATGATCTGGATATAGTAAAACCGATTGTTAGCAACGTTCTCCCGACAACATTACTGCAACCCAAATCAATGACATTCAGGGGGTCTAAACAGACCATTCTTTAACAGACTGAACGCAAATGCCTGCTTAGCCAGGTCATCACTGTTTGCTAAGTAACCATGGGGTAACAATAACAAACACAACAGATGACAAGGACCATTAACAAACAAAACAACCAGCCTCTTCCCTCAGGACGAAAACCATGCCGCTATTGTTCTTGATTGATACCATTAAAGCAGTAAGCTTATGACACTTCTCCAACTTGAAGTTGACAGTGTCCACAATTGCCCATTTACTCTGCTTTAACTAATGGGAAAGAAGCATCAAGGGTCTGTTACATTTTCTCCTTTCATTCAAGAGAGGACGGGCTGAGACACCAGGTGCTGCCAGTCTCCACACCAATCTCAGGTCACAATATGGCAGGAGAAGGATCACCAGCAGCAGCTGGTGAGGCAGCAACACCTCACAACGGTTCAGGCAAATCACTCACACACACCACACAAGTGATTCTTGTCATTAAATCAACAGAAAAATACTCACTCAGCATTAAAATACAAACATTGCAAAATGGTCAGTGTGCTGTATAGCCACGTTCTGGTAAAAACAGCCATTGAATAACTAATAACAGAACAACTAGTGGCCATTTCTAACACCTGCTCTGAAGTTAAAAAGGCAAGACACCGCTGATATCCATGTAAGGAAGTTGCTGTAGTAGGAGTGGTAAAAACAGCTGTGCACATGTGGCTGTGTTCATGTAACATACACTGTTTGGGAATTTGAGCATCTGAGGTTTCAAGAGAGTCTATTCACAGTTTGAGAGGTACCCTTGACTCAGGCTTTTTTGCACTACTAGCCTACATCTGGCCAAATGTCAAGAAGAGGAGGATTGATGCTGGTTGCATTTAAACACAAAAACAAAGCCAATTGAAAACCGTGAGCACGTTAGTAAATGATTCCAATCCTGTGTGCCTTCCTTTTGATGGAAATTCAAAACCTTTGTGGAAAGTTAGATTTGCACCAGCAAAAACGTTTGACACTACACAACATGAGCCATGGGGAAAAAGCAAACACAGATCGCTTTGCATTAATGCACGATAAGCGTATCTCATCCCAAACTATTAAGTAAAGCACAATCAAACAATCTCCCAAGATGGAGTTCATATGAAGTGTGAATACTGAGAGCATACAGAGAGATGCTTTGAGACCCCTGAAATTAAAGGAAGTCAATATTGTGAATTTAATTTCAGTTTGACTAAAGGGACAGTTCACCCGAAAATAAAAATTGTCATCTTTTACCCTCCCTCATATAATTTCCAAACTGTTTGATTTTTTTCTCCTGCGAAACACAAATTGCATGATATTTTGAAGAATGTTTCAACTGTTTTATTCATAGAATTATAAAGTCAATGAGGTCAAAACAACAATGGACCCCACTCACTTTAATTTAATAGACAAATAAATGTTTCCAAATATATTGTGTTCCATAGAACAAAGCCTGAGGAATGTTGATTGATCTAATGTTGGTTATTTAAATAATTTTGTGATTATGCAAACTTGAGATGTGTGTATTATCATCCGACGCTCCAACGATAGATTCGGGTAGGTGAGCCACTGTATTATTTGGCTCCCACAGAGGAAAGTGAAAAAGATTCGGATTGACTTGAGACGGTTGAGTAAATGACATAATTTTCATTCTTTTAAATTCTTAAGAACTTTAACTCACCTCCTGATTGGTCAGCTTCTACCTCGCTAGCGGCGCCATTCCTGAGGCCTGTTCCATTCAACCGTGCTGCTTCGCAAACCGTAGCAACATTTTCTGCAGTAAGCGGGGACTCCTGAGGAGCAATTAGAACAAGACTCTCCTGTAGTCCATCTCCATGACCCTCTGAGGCCCTACAAGTCCCTGAAATTTGAATGAGGTCCTCCTTGCTTTCAGAAACTGTCGAGGACAATCCCGTGCTACGGAGGTCCTCACTGCTGATGCCATCCTCGGATTGGCATGTGCTACATCCCGAGTCTTCAACCAAAGCTTCCTCCGCCTGCAGCTTGGCCAGAACTGGCGTTGACTCCAACTGTTCCCCAGACGGCACAGTCAACAAGCCTTTTTCCTTCTCATTCTCTGGCATCTTCCAGAGCGAAGGTGCCAGACAACCATTGACAATCTCTTCCGCTATCTGTGCCGCCCGAGACTCTTCACTTTCTGTACTTTCAGGAGGTACACACAACTCTACTTCCTTACCATTTACAGCTGGCGTACTGCTGTCAGCAGCTTCAGAGCCCTTGCTGTACCGCAACTCACAGCTGCTGACCGCCATGACCTCCTGGGTGGCTGCCGAGATGACCTCAGAGATCAGCCCCGCCGCGAGGCGCTGGAGCTCCTGCATGTCTGGGCTGGTCTCGACCGGCAGGCCCAGGTCTCCGTTTTCATGGTGCTGGGCCTCAGTTGATCTTTCTGAGAGGGGTGTACTGGTGGAGTTGGGGAACGAGGTCAGAGTCAGAGGTGTTTTTGGGCTGCAGATCTCCAGCAAGACAGCCTCGCCTTCCGTTGACGACGCAACGAAGGCCTGCTCATCTTTTGAAATGTCAGCTGGCAGATTCTGAGCGCATGTCGGTGCCGAGGTTTCAGTGGCCACCTCTCCCTCAGGTTCAGGTCGCTCTGCTTTGGCTAGCTCTGCGGGACGCTGCCTAATTAGTGGTTGGTGTTCGACCTGCTTCTTGATTGAAGCAGCACTTGCTAGATCTGGCGGAAACTGATTTGAAGGTTTGCTGTCAGTGGCGGCCTCTGGTTCTTTGTGATTAGGGCTCTCCTCCACTGTTTTTGTTGGGGTTGAAGATGACACAGGAGTCGTCTGCCTGGTTGTCTCTGGGTGGCTTTGTGGGGGCAATGATTTTGCACCGCTCTGAGGAGCGCTTAGCTGTCCACTTGCCAAGACAACTGGAGGGGCGCCAAGAACCTCTCCCGCAGTGGCTTTTAGCACTGGCGTGTGAATCTCCGCAACAACTTCCTGCTCAACAGGTCTGTGCTCTTTGGCCTTGACTCTGTCACGGCTGGTTCTACGGTGTGTACTGCTGGCTGCGGGGCAGCTCTTGTCGACCATCCCATTGCTGCCCTCGCCAGAGGAGGTCCGCAAGCCCATAACTGACCCCTCCTCACTGTCCCGGCTGGTGATTCGCTCTTTCTTGCGGGAGATGTACCACCACCAGCCTATGAGCGCTAGCACTCCAGGAAGCGTATACGGAACAAAGGACCGGAACCTCAGTGGCATCTCCTCTAGACCCTAGCAGCTACACCTGCAGATCAAAAAAAAAAAATTTGTTAAATTGAGTTAAACCAAGACATAACAGCAAATGACAATTATGTTGCAACATAATGGACAGACCATAAACTTGACATACACACCAAGCAGAACCATTCAATCCTATTACAAAAAGTTAAGATATAAACAATTAAAAAATAAATACAAAGAAACAAACAGGGGTATTTAGATATGCCCCCACAATTTAACCACCAATATTTCTAATATTAGCACAGTCAAAAGCTAGTTCTTAAGGATCACAAATAGGATAAGTTATTTATTTTGCAATAACCAAAATACTGTACATTATCCCACTAACGACACAGCTACTTAAATATTTAAACGAATGGACATGAAATATTGTTCATGAAGTTCATGAATTTTATTGATATAATTTTTTTTTCTTTTAAAGAAGAGAGCAGAGTGATATGAGAGACATTAAAGGAACACTCCACCGTTTTTTGAAATAGGGCTTATTCACTTTCTTTCCTACATTTAGATAGGTGGGCAAATGCTTTTTTGTCTCAGTGCATGCATTGTTTTAGTTTGACAGGGTCGGCGCTAGCTTAGCTTAGCATAATGAATGGAATCCTTTGTTGCCAGCTAGCATGTCCTGAGTAAAAGTGATATAAAAAAAAAAAAAAAACCCACCTAATTACTTCTTGTGGCCTGCGTATTCACAACAAGTACAAATAGCGATGCAGATTAACACTAGGCGATTTCCTAGGCAGATATTGACTTATATATTAAGGACTATATTAGGGGGAAGCACAGGCGAAGCACTGCTACTTGGGCGTGATATCTCTGCGCCCAAGTAGCAGTGCTTTGCCTGTGCTTCCCCCTAATATAGTCCCAAGTCAATATCTGCATAGGAAATCACCTAGTGTTAATCTGCATCGCTATTTGTACTTGTTGTGAATACGCAGGCCACAAGAAGTAATTAGGTGGGTTTTTTTTTTTATATCACTTTTACTCAGGACATGCTAGCTGGCAACAAAGGATTCCATTCATTATGCTAAGCTAAGCTAGCGCCGACCCTGTCAAACTAAAACAATGCATGCACTGAGACAAAAATGCATTTGCCCACCTATCTAAATGTAGGAAAGAAGGTGAATAAGCCCTATTTCAAAAAACAGTGGAGTGTTCCTTTAAGCTAGCAAAGCATTTATAGCTGGAAACCAGTTGCAAACATTTTACCACAGATAGACCAATAAGCATTCAAGAAAGATGTGTAATAAAATGTTTTATTTCTGGTTTAGGATGCGTTGCCTTTGGGAAGAAGTGAAAGAATGGGTGACTCATACTCATCTTGGAAAATTGCACCCTAGTCAACATTAATTCCTTTGTCTTGTTCACAAGTCTGTGTAACATTTAGAAAACAACTAACTCACATTTAGGCAAGATGCATGGGCATTAAACATCTTGCATTGACCTATACATATCTTGATAAATATATAGTATGCAATAAAAAAAAAAACAGCATCCTTCAAGACAGATCCAATCATAATGTAAGAAAGTAATCAACCGGAATCTTAAAAAAAAGAAAGATTGCATTTTATATTGCATTGTTTGAAGCACTTTTGGTCAGGCTGCTTTACAGTGAGAGAGGGAAGACTTCTGGCCAACCATGCAAAAACTTCAGGGACAATATCACATGGCTGACATTCAACCTCAGAGGCTGCTGGGAGCTACGTGCCATGTCTACCTCACTGCTTGAATGGGAGGAGCATCCTTTCAGAGTTAAAAAAGGACATTCATGCATGCCTTTCCATCATGGGAGCAGCATATCCCAGTCTCAAGAAGAGGAGGAACACATCATATACAAACCCCTCCCATTAACTGCTGTACATAGTAACCAAAGATAAAGAGGTTTCTGTTTCTTTTCAGCTTTCAGATAGAGTTTCAAAAGACAGCCTGCCAACTGCCTCTCCAAATGTCAATGAATAAGGACTACAGCATGTAGCAGTAGGTTTACATATTTGCAATTTGGCCATTTCTAATTATTACAGGGACTTGGTGATTGCAGACATGTTTAAGTACAATGGTAATAGCATCTTATATATATCAATATCTATATCTATCTATACACACATATATGGCTAGTTTATAAATCACAACAAACCAAAATTTGGTCCCAAACTAAACTAGATAGCCCCTACTGAGCAACAGCATTAATCGAGCTAAATAAATGAACAATGCTGTCACCCATTCTGTTGTATTGTTCAACCCGTTTCATACATCATGTTCAATTCTTACATTTATGTAATATTGCTGTGTAAAAAAAAAAAAAAAAAAAAAAAAAAAAAAAAGTCAGCCTACATATCACATATTTTGATGACAAGATAGCAAAATCTGCAAACTGCTTAAATGAAAATCACTCATATAGCATTTAATTTGATCTTCTGAAATTGAAAAATATTTTATTAATAAAACATAAAAACAACTGTACCCTACCTATTTTAAGTGCCACATAAACAGATTCCAAATCACCAACCAATTTCTACATTTCAGATAACTAGGCTATTAATAATAACATAATGACCCACTCTCCATTCCTATTCTCTGCTGAATGAAACTGTAAAAGTAATAGCTATGGAGGGCCGGTCTGTTCATACAATGCATGCAATAATATTACTACTATACTATCTGTTAGCGCTATCAGTCTCGAGAGCATGTTTCAAGCAGACACGTTAAACGAACAGAGCAACATGCTGTAGTTTCTGCATAGTAAATGACAAACTGATTCAGGAAGACCGTGTTCACCTTCACCATGAGGTTAAATAAACGCTCGCCGAGTTAACGCTCGCTGTCATATCATGGCCTAGCGCGCGTGCGCGAGCGGACCATAGAAAAAGACCCGAGCGCGTGCTGCACGGTGGCTGTTCGACCTTGGGGAGGTGTAGAGATAACGGAGAGGGCACCGTAGCCAGTCGTTCGCGTAACACGTTACATACGAACCCATTGATCGCAAGTAAGCGGCTTACTAGAGCTGCTGCATTCAGAATACAAAAGCGAACCTCTGAACCCTCCAGCGCGTGCGGTGATCGTTACGCGCACCGGCCACTGGCAGAGAATTACACAGGAGAGCTACAAAAGTGACGTGCGCGTTTCACCGCACTGACAATGCAGCGAAAGTCAATAATATAACACGACATAATTGTGCATAAAAGCTCATGTCTTGGCTGAGACAAATATAAAACGTTAAACCAGATGTCTGCGAGGATGTAATGCATGCTGCGTGTGTTAGCAGTCAAGCTAACTGTCCATGGCTGCTGCTGCCATAAGGACTAAAGGGCGAAATTTGTCAAATAAAAGCAGGAGCTTTAACGGTTTATGACAGCAATGAAACATACACATAACCGAGGTGATTAAATAAAGGAGAACCCGCATAACCAGTTAGCGAGGTGATGTTGACCTACAGTACGCGTGGTAGGCCGCTGAATGAATTACAACCCCATGCAGCCATTCAATCTAAAGTACTGACCGCTTCAGGTATCTTGACTTTAAAACGATTTTACCGGGGTAACCCTCCACCGAGTCCTCTTTCAGAGAGGCCCTGAATTATCCATGAGTTCACAGAAACCGCTCGTCCATGTGGCTCGGTACATAATTCAGCTGAATGAAGGTGCGAGTTGACTTTAACGCGCAAAAGACGAGAGAACAAAGCAGGAGAGCGTGTTTTCCGCTGTCATTCTGCAGAATGACCACACCAAAAACACAACAGCTCCAAGTAACATTACGAAGTTGACCTCACAAATATCCAATTTACAAATCCCTAAGGGAAAATTCAGATTATCATGGTTTCTAGCTGGTAGGCACAGTAACAAATCAGCAACCAGCTTGTCAACCTATCCTAAAATGGTCAATATAGTTTGTGGAACATCTAACCTTGGTCCTGGTCAACGAGCTACTAACTAACTTTAAAATACAGGTCATTTGTATCCCAAACCATGATAACTTCACTGGTCATACCAGTTGAAGGTGGTCAAGCTGATCTTTGCGATATGGTACCTGGTCTAACGTTACTAGATAATTATGACGTTTAATAATTGCTTAATTAGACGAAATTAATTGACGTGCAGGACTTAACCCATACATTAGGATTGAACTCAGATTTGGCGACAGTTAGCCGCAGTAGCTAAAGCGTTTTGGATAGCTGATAGCACTGGCGCAATGTCAAACATACACTGTCGAGCCAATGAAGCTGGAAATCATTTGTCAAGATGAGATGATTGAATGTAAGATGGTTAAAATCAGTTTGTATGATTAGCACTGCACACCAGACAGCAGGACTAATCAAGAGAGGCGGCTAAAATGGGCTCCCTCTTTGCGGTATAAGCTTCACCTATCAACATATGAAGTAAAACCCGAACACGCGATTTATACTCACTGTGTTTATGCGTCCCTCGCACCGCCACCGTATATTATTAATGTTACGTATTCAAGGCCCAGCACAATCCCAACGTGTCCCCCCTCTTCACGTATCTGTGTGTCTCTTGTCTCTCCTCCCCACGTGTTGACCGTCCGAACGCACACTCTAAAAACAGAGACGCTTCAGCTGATCAAATCTCGCGATAAGTCCGCTCTCACTGTAAATGCATTGAAATGTCGCGAGATTACAGCGGTCTCGGACTTCGCGAGGCTACTGAGGACATTCGTTTGGGTTTTTATAATTTATAGGGAATAAGACGTGAACGTGACAGACAGACTCAAAATAGATTCATGCAATTGTAACTCAAAATATGTTTTCAGTTAAAGAAAAACTTGAAGTAAAAAGAGCAGCACATATTTTATGTTTTACTGCAGTTAGCTGCTAAACTTTGAACTTTGCCCCTGCATGTCTGGTAGCCTACACTTCAGTATATTGGAGGCTTGGCACATTTTGAAAGATCAGTTATCGGTTTGTGACCTGTCAGACAGTGTGCTATATTTAATCTAAAACTATTTTTATTTTTTTAAAGCGTTTAAACAACACGTATTTTTTATGACCTCACATTAATTGAGAGACTATGGAGTAGCCTATTTTAAGAAACCCTGAAAAAAAAGCAAAAAGGTGATTAAAACTGTGACAAACTTAAATGAAATGCTAAACTTGTACAGTACCTAAAATAAATGTATTTTAAAGTATATTTAAAATCATGTGGAAAAAAATTTGCCATGTTATTTATTTCCCCTAATGCATCTGTAAATTATCTATACATATTATTTTACAATTGATAATTAACAGATTCCAAAGTGAAAAGTTTTGGGTCCACCCAAATGTTTTTGAGTCACCAACTTGTCTCTTAGGTATTTTGCATAACAAAATTGGGTTTTAACTGTTATTTTGAATCAAATGCAACAGATGTTTTTGGTTGTGTTATACTTTTGTTTTTCCATATATTTAGAATAACTAAATATTACAAAACCAAACCGTTAGCTCATTTACCATTAGAATTAAGAGATTGTAGAACTGTACTCATTTCAGATGGAGTTAATGAGTATTTTCATTACATTGCCCTAAAAGTTAGGTTATAGTTAAGATTTCTGATACATTTTTCAATACAAAACTTCAAATTACCAAAACTTTTGGTGATCACACAGATTTCAGGTTTCCAATATGATAAAAATCTGATGCAGGTATATATTTTTGCCATGTAATTTTTTGGGTTTGGCCTTTAATAAAACCCAGAGAGAACTAACAAAGATTTCACATTGAGCAGCACAGTAACAGGGTTGAGGGAAACTTTTATTACGAACACTGGTATAATTAAATTGCCATGTTATACATGTACAGCAACTAACCGCTTTACAAAAAAGCAAGTAATACAATATCACATATATTTACACTTGTATTTATATACCTTCCAATTTTACACAAACATATTTACAGGTGACAGATACATTGTTTACAGATGATCAATGCAATTAAAAATCTGGCAAATGCATCAAACACACATCATGAATTATATAAAATAAACCACTTTTTAAGTTTGTTTATGATGAGTTTAATTACATATGCAATTTAAAAGGCTTAGGGGCAGTCAAGACTGTGCCTTCATTATTGTCTTAAAGTATTGATTAGGTCAGTTTTAGATTGGTAGTAGCAATGCAACATCTAAGATTCAAGAGAAAGGAGTTATATTCTTGTTATTCAGAGTAATGGACGCAAAAAGGGCAAATATTACACTTTGAACACTCAATTGGGTAATTTATGTTCCTTCATATTTTCAATTTGCATAAAAAAAAGAAAAAAAAAAGTGTAAATTTGACATGGATTGACGCGAAATTCACCATTACGACAGGAATAAACATTTCAAGTTTCATTTTTGATCATAACAAAACACTGATCTGAAATCTACTTAGTGCCCTAAAATAACCAAAAGTCAGGATGAATGCAAATTTTGAGATCTGCAGGAGTACGGCTGGAAAACAGACAAAAAAACAAATGTAAAAATAAATCTACAAATAAAATGGAAAAAATGACACTGATTTGGTCCCAGTTTTAAGTGTGAATCATCTGGTACTCATGTATTCCAAAACATCAAATTAAAATTATGCATAAATATTCCGTCCTCAAACGTTTGGCAGGTACCCTTCTTTAGTAATACAAGTTTCCCTTTAATAAGCATTTCAAAGAGCAAACACATGTACTTTGAGTTTGTCACCAGGTACACTACCATTTCCTCCTCGTAGATTTACAGATCGACATAATAATGGCTGAAAAATGCAGAAAACTAATATTGCACACAAAAATCGGCCACTTCAATTTTAACGGCCGTGTTACATAAATTGTGAGGCCCTGCAAACTGCTTCTTAATTCAAACTTAAATGGCACAGTTGTTTAACTTTGCGATTCACTGGTTAGGTGCCAAGTGAGAAAACGATTCAATTAAATGCCAAAAACAAACATTGTTACGAAGCTAGTGAGAAATCATTATGTTAAGGCATACAACATAGACAAGACAGACGTAAAAATGTACAAAATGGAGTTCACAACAGTTTCCCCTCACAATATTGCAAACTAGTCTTTGGTGCAATGTTACCATGTCAGCATGTGGTGAGGTTGGGATTTCTGTGCCGTATGCGAGCCGTTAGTGAGACGGGAACAGGGGAAGGTAAAAGTGTGCACGGATATTTCCTGATCACACACTTAAATCATGTGCAATTTGTACACACATAGTGTTCAATGAAAAAAAAACAAAAAAAGAACATATTGCACCACTGTGAGACGATGAATATTAATGCCAATTTGTCGTGTTTGATTTGTGCATTTTGGGAAAATCCTACATACGGATACATACTCATCCGTTGCTCTGCTAGAATCGTTTTCGACAACTGATGATATAACGATCGCAACGCAAACCTTCATGTGATCTCCGAAAGCATTATCTACATTTACAGAATAAATATTTAGATGCCGCAATATGATATTCTCATATTTCATGGTCACATGGTACTGTTTACACCGTAGCGCCATATGAACAATATGGTAAATGTTAAAGCCGCGACATGTTTTCATAATTAGTACCTGTTTTCCCTTCCTTAGCAAGGTCTTGCCTATTTTACAAACTATACACAGCTGAAAACCCTGACAAAGGCACACAATGGATAAAATAAGAACCCAAAACATGTGATCGTTATTATCGTCAATAGTATAGTACACATATAATCTTTCTGTGTATACACCTGGATCACGATCCAGATTTCAAGCCTGTGGATATCAGGACAAGTCAGGCCGCACGTCCATCCCGTGGCGGGTCCGGGACTAAATGGAAAAAGACCGGATGCCGAGCCAAGATGATGAGCCTGCGAGTCTCCACACGGTTGGTCAACTGTTTGCTGTAGTGGTTAATCAGATCAGTTTCTCATGTACGTGTTTCTTTCAGACATCGATGAGGACATGATCTCAAGTTTGTGCAAAACGAAGAGTGGACGCCTCAATTTAGCATTTCAATGTGGTCAGTCCCAAGACATTTTTGATGTTGAGTGCAACACGGAGAGTTCAGTGCATCCTCCGAACAAGTTCATTTAGGCAAGTATGTGGCAAGCTTCAACTGGTATCAAAAAAACAAACACTCAAGCGGTTCTTCAATGCAAGAACCTTGTTAAACCGGACGAGGGAAAGCAAAAAGGATTCGTGGAGAAGACTGATGGCCGCGGAGTAGGTAGAAATGCTTCTCAGACGATCTTTTTGATGCTTGGCCGTTTGAAGCTGCCTGCACTACGCTGCTTCTGTACCTGGCTGGCTGACCCGTGTCGTATTCGCCCACTGGTGGAGAGGCTCGAGGTGGGAGAAATCTCAACGTTCTCCTTGTCGATACCTGCAGGAGAGAGATGTTATGTAACAACCTTGCATGCTCACCGGTAGCCTATTTCCTATCTAAAACCTCAAATTGAATCAATTACAATAATAATAATAATAATTTTTTTATTTTCATCTAAATGTATCGAATGTAAACAATATATATTAAAACAATAACTAAAGCGTCAGATTTTACAGACACGCTTTGACATGGAGTCAGGCTGTAAATACACACTGATCAGTAGGTGTCTCAGTGCACAACATTATCACACTGAGGAGAAAGTCTCGTGTGTGAGCGTTCATGATACAAGTGTGAGACATAAGTGTGCGTTTAAAATGTGCCTGTTGTTCTTGTGTAAATTATTAGAAGGCCAATATCAGCATTACTATTCTCATAGGTTCAATAATGAAATAAAATATAAAAGGCTTTTCACACTGTTTAAAACTGGGTAAATGTCTTTAACATTTCACACTTTTAAAGGCTGTTAACAGAGCTTTTAACCTTGGGTTATGGTGCTAAATCTGAATTGTGGTGCCAAAAGTATATAACAAAGAAACCAAGTGGTTCTGTAATAGACAGCAAACCATAAACTGCCTTAAATATCAAATTCCATATACAATTTTGAAAAGTCGCTGTTTGGATTTAAATGCTTAAGAGTATATGATTGGATCATTATTGCAGTGATTATTATGTTTCTAGCATGTTATATGTTTGGCAACAGTTCTTCTACCCCTAATTGATGGAGTGTGTAGCTTTTCATTTCTTAAAGGTGCATTGCGCATATTTCATGTTAAAAATACCCGTTTTTCTAACCCATACATGCTTAAACAATTGCCTGATGGGCTGAATGAGCCCTTCTATGATCACTGCGATTGCCTCTATAATCATGTACAGTAAAATAAATAAGAGGGATTCGGGACGGAATCGACTGGGCGTGACGTCATGCGCGTTCACGCTTACCTGGCTATGTCTGGCAGGTTTGTGTATTCGCCGCCATTATCCGCATCAGCGAAGACAACTCAAGCGACTTTTGCAAAAGTAGAAGATGGATTCAAAGAGACCGGCTTCTAGTTCATCCCAAACCCCAACGCAAACTCCACGTAACCGCGTGCACAACTCTGGTTGCAGTTTCGCGTGTCGCCAGAAGGGGGCATAGTTCTGCAAAAACTCAGAGACTTGCGCAATGCACCATTAACCTCTTAGTTGTCATCCAAACTTAAATGGTTGCAATTCAAGAATGACTCGGAATAAAGTCCTAAATTGGTTGGCAGATTATTGTAGAAGTGAAATAAATTAGGAAAGTGAAAAAGAAAAATATCTTATAAAAAACATATTTTACAAGACTATTTAAGACAAAACCAAGAAAATCTTAAAAAAAAAGAGCTTTCAGTAAGATTTTGTTTGGGCGCAGCACCAAACTTTTCCACTAGATGAAAACCAAGCTCCGTTACTGACCATATAAGGGCGCCTCCATTTCCATATATGGTTTGAGTGATCTGAATCATATATTTCCATAATTTCTGAAGTGGACATCCTATTCAGAAGTAGTATGCGCAGTTTGGCCTCCAATAAACATAAAAACTCTTGCATTGTCAATACAAGATCTTGACCAAAAAATTATGCACCTCTTGATGGAAATAAATGTTGTGATGTTATGTTATTTGTGCATACATTTTTGGTCAAGATCTTGTATTGACAAAATGACTCCAATTAGGGTTAGAAGAACTGTAGCCAAACATATAACATAATCACTGCAATAATGATCCAATCATAGACTCTGAAGCATTTGCCTATTTAAATCCAAACAGCGACTTTTTTTGTCCAAGCAGTGTATTTATATGTAGAATATAAAATAAGAATGATACATTTTAAAACATTTTTTAAACACATTAATTATAAAAAATAAAAAAAAGTAACCAAGCGCTAACTAAGGGTTAAAAATGGCACACTGGCCTAACAATTTCAAGTGTGAAAAGCCTTTAACGATGCCATTAAAACTGCAAATGTTCTGTCCTCAGCTGTGTATGTGAGTGTTTGTTTAATACCAGGCCCTTGTGATCTCTCTTCACAGTTCCTGTTAAAGTAGCCCCTCTTGCTTTGATCTGACAGTAGCATCTACTACTGACTCCAGCAGCAGATTTACAATTCAAACACTCTACGAATGGCAACAACTGCTTTTTTCACACAGTGGAGGTCGATGAGTACCTGGGAGGACGAGGTGAGGTGGGAATACAGCCGACTTAGAGCAAGGCAGACAGGCTTCACACAGAGAGAGTAGAAAAAAAAAAAAAAAGACATGAGTGACATTCACAACTCAAAAGAGGACAGGAAGGACAGATGAATGGAAGAAACAGGAAATCAAAATAAAAAAATGGCAGCTTACAGATATATCCGACTGCATTTTACTCTTAATGTTCGGCTGAACAGTGAAGCTAAGAAGCAGTTGATATTAGCTCAAAATGCAGATTAAATTGATATCAAAAGGAGAAATTAGTGAGAAGGAATGTGATTTAGACATTCACTTAAGTGCTTGCTGGATCATCTAATGACTACTGTTACATATGTGCTAGGACTGCACAATATATCGAAATTATCGAAATATCGCAATGTATATATCGCGATATGCATATCGAAACGGCTTGCAATAACTGTGGTCATGAACAAAAGACGAAGAGAAAATCACTCACTGTTCTTGGCTGAATAACTTTTGTAGCTTTAATAAGAATCAGTATATATTTAATTCATACAGTGAAGACTAAGCAGCGTTTTATTATTCAGTTTCTGTTGTTTAATAAACCTAATGTAGGATAACCTGAACCGTGGGGATAATGTAGGATAACCACCACCGTGGTTTACACTGATGTTCACTTTCAGAAGTTGTAGGGATGTTTTCTTGTCACAAAAAGAATGTGAAACACATATGTAGGTTATATAATTTTAAATATATTTTAAAGATAATTTAAGTTTATTTTACACACTTTAAGCATTATCGTATAACACATATTGAATATCGCATTATTTAACGAGTTATTGCATATCGCATTTTTCTTCAATATCGTGCAGCCCTAATATGTGCATAAAGAAATACCTCTCCAGTATGAATATATACTCTTTAACGGCCAATTTAACCTGAATAGTATCACACTGCCACCACTGAAAAAAAGTAAAGACAAGAAATAGGCACTTAAATAAGTTACCACAGTTCGCAAACTATAGAACTGGACATTAATTGCCCAACACAGCTCTATAGTTTAGGTTTGTACCAGCTGTTTTCGGTGGCACCTCCTCTGTGGTTCGTGGATGGGAGAGAGTTGGGGACCGTCTATAAACTATAGGGCCCTCTGAACCGACAGCACATTCCCAATGAAAAGGAGACAGAATGCAGTGAGGTTAATGAAGATACAAACGCAAAGCAAAGGTGTCAAATGCACACACAACCACTGTCAAAGCCCTGCACGTCTTGCACATCTAGCGAAACCAGAGAAACTGTCAACTGACGATGCTTTTAGATATGAAAGCAGACAGAAAAGCGCTGACAACTGCGATCGCAAACAGCAGCGTGGCTACAGCTGTTACGGTGTTATTTTTTAATGCTAGGGAATGTGTGCACTAATCACGATTATGTGAGCAGGTGTGAGTAGCACACGATGTGTGAAGGTAAGTGAGCAACTACTGGCTAATTTGCGTCTACGTGTGTGTATTAGCGAATGAGTGTGCGTGCAGTGCAGGAAGTGAGCACTGACCTGGTGAGTGCTGTGAGGTGGCGAGGGACGTCATGGAGTTGGACAGGTTGAGGTTGGCCGTGATGCTGAGCTGACTTTGGACGGTGGGCGGATACGGAGAGGTGGGCGTGCGCAGTGACTCCTCCCCGCCTTCTTCCTCAATGCCAGGAAGATAGGTGTCAATCAAAGCATCAAGGAATTTAACCACGAGCTCGGCATAGTCTGGAATTTGGGTTTGCTGTTGGAGAGTAAAAGCAGGTGTGTGATTAATAAATCATTTAACATTATCATATTTGGTCCTAAGCAGGGCTTGACATTAACACTCGCCAACCCACCAAATGCGGGTGGATTTCGGCAGTGGCGTGTAACGCGGTCACTCCTACTATGCCATTTTATACATTTTTCAATTGTAGTCTTTTAAAAAGGCACCTGAAATAAACTAAGTGCAATGTAGTGTTGTCAAAATGATAAATTATTTTGATACATTTCAATACTGAAATATCTGAAACGCTTCCAATAGTAATTTTCCACTGAATAGATACACGATACCAGCTGAGCTTTCTCGCTCTCTCATCTCTCCGACAGCGAGTTGGACACACAAACCCGCCTCCCCTCACTCACTCGTTTCATTTGCTCCAGATGAATATTGTTGCTGTAACATGGCTTGAATTTTGGCGTGAGATTGCGTATATTGCGCATAGTTTTTCCCACAAATTTTGTGCTCACACCCAAAGTCCACGCACATAAAGCCGGTCCTTAGTACTAAATTGAGTTCTTATTTCTTTTTACGCTTAGTCAAATACACACAAAATGATGACAAAATCCTGTCTTGGCCAGTGTTCACATAAACAGTTATGTTTTAAGTGAACGTAAACATGCATGTTTAACAGCATAATGGATCCATGTGTCAGGTCGTAAAGTGACAGCAGCCTAATATACCTGTTGCCAAATTATGAGATATTAAAAATATCTGTTTGGCAGTTTTCCCCCATGGTATTTATGTCAAAATTGTGGCCAGTGAAAACGCAGAGTGGCTAGTAACTTTGGAAAACCACTAGCCACAGAGGCTGGTGATCAAAAAAGTTAATGTCAAGCCCTGGTCCTTAGATATGGCACATGTAAATCTAAGGGACATTTTTCACCCATTTTGTCACTGATCATACGTTTGATTACTCAGAAACATAATGGTATATTTCACAATAAATTTGAGCAATAGCGGCAAACTGCAATGACTGGAACAACCGAGATCTTTAGGATTCCTGTGGTAAAAACAAGCAGTAATGATTCAGCCCCTTATTAGCGGTCAACAACATTCAAGAAATTTTACGGTCAGGGTTCAACAATAAGGATGATGTCAGGGCCAGTGTGGGATATTTTTAGTCCAGTTGACGGAAATAACTTGCACTTCTGGGCCAGTGCTTATGTTCATACATTACAACAATCAGGTTCCAACATCAGTCTGACTGTGTTGACCAGTTTTTATTTTCTGCAATGCATTACATTATTTTCAAGCAAAATTGCATTTATATATATATATATTTTTTCTAATTAATTAATTAATTAATTTTTGTTTTTCTATGTGTATATGTATATTTTGATGTGTACAAATGGGTGTGTGTGTATACATGTATGTGTGCGTGTGCATATGTATGTATGTATGTATGTATATATATATATATATATATATATATATATATATATATATATGTATGTGAGTGTATGTGTGTATGTATGTATATGCATGCAGCGGTTGTGTAGATGCATATCTATTCAGATGCTTGTTATGTTAAGTATACCCTTCCTGTTGATATGTGGGGGGGGGGGGCAAATTCTCTGTAATTCTTAAATTTCTTTGTTTTGTAACTTACTTTTTTGAAAATCCTGTTAAATGAATTGTCTGCTGAAATACTTGAGAATGAAAAAAAATAAAATAATAATAATAATAATTGCATTTATGAATTTATAGCTGTCATGGAATCCTTAGTTGCATGATTCCAGGTATGACAGCATATTAAAAACAGCATTTTTTGTATAGAAAACTTAATTTAATAAAAAATATATATATTTTATTTCTAGTACATAAAAATATGTAGCTAAAAATTTATAACAAATAATATTAATAACATACAATAATTTCTGTAATACATTTTATATAATAAAATCTTAAGTTTTGTGGTGAAGTCAGTTAAAATATTGACAAGGCAAGTAAAGCCATATCACCCTGTAGCCCAAGACTGGTTGCCCACTGAAGCAAAGCAGGGCTGAGCCTGGTTAGTACCTGGATGGGAGACCTCCTGAGAAAACCAGGTTGCTGCTGGAAGAGGTGTTAGTGAGGCCAGCAGGGGGTGCTCACCCTGTGATCTGTGTGGGACCTAACGCCCCAGTATAGTGATGGGGATACTATACTGCCAAAAGAGCACCGTCCTTCGGATGAGACGTTAAACCGAGGTCCTGACTCTCTGTGGTCATTAAAAATCCCAGGATGTCCTTCGAAAAAGAGTAGGGGTGTAACCCCGGCATCCTGGCCAAATCTGCCCCATGGCCTCCTAATCATCCCCATACACTGATTGGCTTCATCACTGTCTCCTCTCCACCAGTAAGCTGGTGTGTGCCGGGCGTTCTGGCCCAATATGGCTGCCGTCGCATCATCCAAGTGGATGCTGCACATTGGTGGTGGTTGAGGAGATTCCCCCTTCTATGTAAAGCGCTTTGAGGTCTCAGAAAAAGCGCTATATAAATGTAACGAATTAATTAAAGCTATAAAAATAATGATCATACAATTAAAATAGACGTAATAAAAATACTTAATTTATATTAACAAAAATAATTAAAATAATCTAAATATTATAACATGTTACAGTGAAAATATTGGCATGGCAAGTAAAAATAAACTAATGTCTGACAAGGCCAGAAAAAAAAACATTTAAAGGGTCATGAAACCCCCCTCTTTCTGCCCCAGTCTACCTCACAATCTTTTTGAAAAATGCAACTTAAATGGGCGTGGATGGCTGTGAGAAGAAGGGAGAGGAATGAGTGTGACAGGGAAGGAGAAGAGGGGGGCGAACAACTGTCATCTGTCAGTGGCCCATGCTGACTCTCACTAAAAATCAGGGGTAAACAGTGAAGAAACACAAGATTTTTATTTTTAAAGTCCCCCCAAAAAAATTAACTTCCCATCTGTTTGTCCTTTTAAAAGTAACTGAATGCCCTGCTACATATATTAGATTAACTCTTAACGCGTGATCACATGGGTGTGATTAGAATGTCCAGTGCATCACGTGATCAGCTGCTAAATTCAAATGTGCTTTCGCACTTTGACTGGCACTGAGCCAGAGACGGATGCGATCAGCGCTTGACATATATAACAACTATTCAGTGTTTTCAACCACATAATCTTTCTTTTAGGTTTCAGACATTTAAATACACATAAGTACTAGCAAAACAATACATTTACAGTTTGTAAAATACACACTGATGTCTATGGAAGCGGCAATAACAATCCTTTCAATTATAAATTGACAAAGTGTTTTATTCATATTAGAAACACATTGTGTAAGTAACTATAAAGTTTACTCTATTCTTCTCCCAGTTCACCGGTCACTTACTTTCATGTATTTTGGGAGAAGTGGATGAACTGACGTGTTGTAAATCCGACAGATCCGATTCTGTGAACTGCAGAGCCCATCTCGCATTATAGATCAGCTAACATGATCATTATAAAGGTTTTTAAACGACAAAACATCTCGAGCATCTTGAGAAATATGCTTGCATGTGTCGGTATGATAGCCAACCAAACGCCCGCAGTCAGAGTCTAGCCCTGGCAGCATTGCAAGGAAAGCCATGCAACGAACACACCCGTACTTTTACACCACGGAAACAAACACTTTGCAACCCATGAATGCCTCTTCTCATCTATTACTATCATTGGAAAGCACCACATGGTGTCATGAATAATTATGTGACACCGACGTGTCATTGAAGTATTATAGTGCACTGCCACGTCACAACCTGTGATGTGGACACGGTGTAGATCGTAAACCCGAAAGACGAAAATAGCAGAAAAAAACCCTACAATTAAATCTAACAGATGCTAACATTGTCTTCAGTGATTTTCAACACACATACCTGTGTTAAAATCTCAGAAAATGTAGTTAGGGTTTCATGACCCTTTAATGAAAAAAATTCATACTTTTCCAGCACAAAATGTGTTCTGAAAAAATCTAATTTACATAAAATAAAGTTATTAATATATTAATTGAAATATTGTAACACATTACAGTGAAAATATTGGCAGGGCATGTAAAAAAAACCTGCATTACGACAAGGCTACAGCAAATGAATCATTATTGCTGAGCCATGAAAGTGGGAAAACACTTCCTTCAGCGAGGGATACATAAGCAATTCATCCCTGTCATTTATGCCTTCTTAAACCGCACAGCAGAACTGTGGGAGAGTAACAAGCCGGAGACACCGGATGGGCGCGGGAAATGTTTGGGAAAATCCGTTTTGGTCAATAAATCTAGGAAGCTGCAGAGAGACCGCAGCACGCAATTTCTTCACTGCACTCTGTTGGAAAATAAAAAGCGTTTATGGGAGGTATTAATCATACCTTAGAGAAGGGCCCGGCAAACCTCCAAAGGCCGTTGAAACCGAAACCTGTGAGACAAGAGAGAGGTGACAGCAGAGACAGATGACAGAGCAAGAGTGAAAAAAAGGGAAATTGGTCAGACATCTGAAGATAAATAACACTTAACAGGATGTTGTTTTATAGCCTTTAAACTTTAAACACTTTCTTTTTAGATAATTAAGAAATCTGAATATTAATAAATGACTGGAGAGATTGGCACTAGGCTTTACTCTGCAAGCAGGACGGCTGGTATTGAGGGGGAGACTCCTCATGATAGACCACATTCTGAATGATGCCGTGGACGGGGTTCAGGAGGTTGGGGTCCTGGCACATGGACAGGACAGTGCTTAACTTGGAGTCCAGCAGGTTGTGGCTATGATAAAAATAACACAGGTCAAACTAAAATACAGCAGTTCATGTTTGTACATTGTTAGTTCACAGTCCATTATGTTAACAAAGATTAATAAATACCGTAACAAATGTATTGCTCATTGTTAGTTAATACATTAACTAATGTTAACAAAAGACACCCTATTGTAAAGTATTACCCATTTTTTAAACATGTAAATTATACTACTTTTAAAACATTCCATCCTGTTGGATAATAAAAAAAAAATAGCATAACCCATGCTTATTTCTATTCTCTATAAAGTTCTTAATCTATAAGTTTCAATCGCATTCCATTCTCTGAAGAACATTAAGGTCAACATTTCACCCTGAATCTCAGACACTCACACAACGGGAAAGACCTTGGGGAAGACCACACTGGCCTCAGCCAAATACTCGTACAGGATCCGCTGATGAAACTCATCCGTAGTGTATTTCACCAGTGTGGCCTGCAATAAAAGAAAAAATATATAGATTTTGCTATACTACATTACATAAAGTGTAATAAACATCATATAGCTGGAAAAAGAAAATTAATCATCTTTCTTGTGCTACACAAAGAATATGCAAAAAAACATTCTATATACAATTTCATACTTAATTCCACCTGCAAGAGGATTTAAAGCACAAGAACAAGTACAAAGTAAAGTGATATGGAGCACACACCAGTACAGTGAGGAGCAGCGTCTGGATCTTCGGGTCTGTGAGAACGTTCTCGTCCAGAAGGACGTTGGACTCGGACATGGACACTTTGCGTAAATGGGAGTTGGCTATTCTCTGGGTTTCTGGAACGAAGAAGAGCTGTTAGCGATTCGATCGCTCTCATTTCTCATGCTTAATTATCATTAACTACACTTAGATCAGCACTGGCCATCACACATTTGATTGGCAAATGCAGAACAAACTCACCGATCTCATAGTCGTTTTCAGACACCCGTCTCATTTTTGGAGGCGTGGTGATGCCCGACTCAATATCTGGTCTCTTCGGGGCTTTCGAGTCCGATATTAGGTGATCGAAGCTCTTTCTAGTGCCTAGGATAAACATAAAAACACGCAAGCATGAAGCTAAAGTAAAGCTGCAGCCTGTTCAAAAGCCAGTTTGAAAGAATGAAGCCACAGACCGCTCATACCCAGTAGTTTCTTCGAGTTGGCCTGCGACGGCTGGCCCATGTCCACGCTCATGGATTTGCGTGGGCGAAGGCTGATTTGCCCCATGGCAGAGTACGGAGGTGCAAGGCTGCGCTCTGACACTTTCGGAGAAGCCCAGGGCTGGTTTTCACGCAGAAGCCTGACACTAAAGAGAGTGTGAGGATCATCAAAACAAAAACAAAAACATACAAAAAAATCAATATAGTATGGTTGGAAAGGCAAGTGTATGGTAGAAAGAAACCGGGAACATTTGATGAAAAGTTCTCACCTGCATTCAGGTTCCGTTTCGAACACTGTGTATGTGTCCATTGGAAAGTTCTCCATGGTAACTTCTGAAAGCAGCAATGACTTCCTGTGTTTTAGGCTGCAGCGGCTCCTCACCTCCTCGGATACTGTGAGCAAAGCTGAAACACAAACATCCACTTTAGATGTTTTTATCAGAATATAAATACAAAATACAGGTTGTTAAAGGTTAAGGCTGTGTTGGCTTTAACTTACCTGCCAGATAGGCCACACTCTGCGTGTTCACTTCAAACTTGTCACAGCTGCGGTGTTTTCCCACCAGGCCCAGGAGCGTATGAAGGATACGCACCGTCCTCGCCACCGTGGTGGAAGAAGGATGTCTGTATCCTACAAGAAGAAAAGACAAAGATGACGAACCAGAGAGATGGAAGACATTTTACTGATTAACTTCTAATGCTCGATGTGATCCATCGCTAAAACCTCTGAATACATTAATTGGTATGTTGATACACATTTACTGATGTCAGTAATGCATTAGTTCATCAACACAGAATAGTTAATAGTTTTGAGTTTTATATTTAAGTCAGATTATGACATAAATAATATTAATAATACATCAAATAAAATATGCAAGTTGAATCAGATTTATTATTTTTATTATTATTATTATTATTACAATCCTGTTAACCCTTGCAACAGAGGGCCAGTTCAGCTTATCTAGCCACCGTATTTTTTACTTTAAACTGCGCTGCTTCCGGTGCCATCCGTTCCAGTTATTTTAACTGTAGAAAAACAGCCAGCTTGATATTGCAAACAATATGCATTTCTCATATTATTTTAATCTATTATCGTAATCTTAAACACACAAGTTTGTAGAGCATATTATTTACTGCATATTGCTATTCTTTTAGTTATTTACATATAATAATAATGTAATTATTATTCATTAATATTATTATTATTAATGGCTAATGAATCTAAAGTCTCACACATTCACAGAAAATAGCTTCCGCATTGCAAAATAAGGTGGATAGGTGATCTTTTAATCAATACCTTTGAGTAAATGCCCCACTAATGCAAAGTTAAAGTTGGAGGCAAAGTTGAGTCCCACAAAATGGTCCATTTGTTTACAATGCCATTCCAGTGGCTTCCGGATCTCCATGAAGACCTCCTCAGGACTCTATAAAGAGGTGAAAACATTTTTTTTATGAAGATAACTGCTCAGAGGTCTTACACTGCAATACATTTTACCTATGTTTTTCTGAGAGGCTGCTACAGAGCCAATGGGTGGAGCCTGACAGTCTAGCCACACCCTAAACCGACTTAGGTCAAGCTCCACCCATTTTATCCAGAGATGGAAAGCAGAATGTCATTTGACTCCACACATCACATTTATGTGAAAAACAATAATAATATTAAGAATATCAACATGTTTTAAGTCTGTGGTTGTCTAAATGTGAATTTCAGTCGAGCACCTTATCATTAAACACCCGGAGGCTGTCCAGTGTGTGCAGGTTCTGCTCTAGTAGGGCGGTACCCGCGGAGTACAGATTCACTTCATCCAACTGAAGCACAGCCACAGCCACCCAGAACAGAGCTTTATGCATGGGAGAATCCTGTAGATCATTAGCCAAGCACACACAAAACCATTAATGAGTGAAGTGTGTCATTTCCTCATCATCAAACGGAATTGCAAAAATAGGTTTCACACATGTACTCATTTCCGCATCATCAAACAGAATTGCAAAATAGGTTTCACACATGTACACGCTGAGAGAAGTAAATTAAAACACTGTTACAGTCGTGTTACTTCAGATGGTTTATTATAATAGCTGCTGATGTTTTAATAATTGAATCCAGCACACAACGTGACTGCACCTGATCGAGGAGAGGCTGTAGCTTGGTGAGAGCGATGACGGTGGCCTCGATGAGAACCTGGCTGTTGTAATTATCCGGCCCCTTTAAGCAGCTCTCCAGCCCCTGTGCAGGAACAGCATTAATCAGACAGAGCGCTGGAGCGTGACGCCAGCAAATCGTCAGAGCGAATGACACTACAGCAGTTAGACTAGCGCACTGCATTTCTGCACAGACCTGAATCACACTGCATATACAACACAAATATACATCATTTCCAGGCAAAATATAGTCACAATACTACAAAAATACTACAAAAGATGCCCACCATTTAGATGTATTTAAGAGGATTGGGGAAAAGGTCAAGAACTGCCTTTCAATTTATAAGTTTTTAACTTTTGTAGCGCCAAAGTAGCTGTCATAAAAAATATCTTCATTTGTGTTCCGAAGATGAACGAAAGTTTTATTGGTTTGGAACAACATGAGGGTAAATAATGGCCGAATTTTCATTTTTGGGTGAACTATCCCTTTAAAGGGAAGAGGAAATTCAATAATAGTCAGTGACAACAGAGAAATGTAAGTAGTCCAACCAGTTTGATGTGTTGTGACAGCTTGAGCAATCAATAAAATCCAGTTAATTCATAAATTAAGACTCAGTTTTCAGCTTTAAATGCACAGCTGTGCCCTTCTATAAGCCTTATCAAAAAATGGAACCGTTAGAGAAGACAACTTTATAAAATCAACATATATTAACATTGTTATTTTGCAAAAACAAGCGAATGCAAGCTAATTAAAATCATATCTAAAATTGTGGAGTTTGAGAGAGAGAAGCAGATGAGAGAAAGAGAGCTTACCCGATCAATGCTGAGCAGAGGACTGGCTTTACTGAGAATACGAATGATCTGTTTGAGCTGCCCGTGAGTCACGCGTTTACTGATGCAGCCGAACACCACCAGCGCCCGTGGCTGAAGAGATGGGTTATACTGGAATGCAAACCTATCCAAGAAAAGAAAATGTAAATTATAAGTCGAGGTAACAGATTTGGTTATTTTAATTCTCAGTTGCAATTACTCTTGTGAAAAAACTCTTGTGAAATGCGATGTTTTCAACGTACTTTTGTGCCAATTCAGTCCACTGATCAAGCCATTTACATCCGGGAATGTCTCTCATACAGGCCTGGGGAAAATCAACTATTGGTTAAATAAAAGACTTCAAGACATACGCATTTATAAAACTCATAACTTTGCCCTTTGAATGGATTTTTCCTGACAATAATTTTCACGGATCTACTCACCCTGACTCGGTAGAGCGCAGTGATTTCATCTTTTTTGATCCCCAGAAATTGAGAAAAAAAATCCATTTAATAGACATCAGTAGCAATACTCCTGATACTGGCCTTCATTCATTGTACTTAGTGTACCATATTCATGTTGTTTCTACATTTATTTGGAGATTCAATGTCAAAATATGTATTAAAACATAATACATATGGTAAGTCTACATACATTAAATGTTATTAATATTTCAAATATGTTAGAAATGCCACGTATACAACTACTTGATATTCCTTTATATTGAATAAATTAGGTTTAATATATTAAAATAAAAAGTGTTAAATTAAATAATCATCTTTTGTGCTGCCAATCAAATAAAAAAAAACTAATTAATCACACATTGTGATTAAATTGGAACTATCATTAAGTTTTTTTATATATTTTATATTGCATTATTTATTTTTTACACATTGTAAATATTTGTTTAATGGCATATTTTTTACTAAGTACTATGAATGAAGGCCAGTACCACAGATACCAATACTGTTACTGATGACTCTACAAAGTGGATTTATATCTCAATTTCTGTGGATGAAGTGAGCATGTGTTGACCCATTTACACAAAGCTCAAAACATATCCTTTACATGGATCAACACAGTGCTGGACATCGGCAGTTAAACAAAACAAAAAGTGGTTAGACAGCTCACTTCTATAATACACAATTGCTGGTAACTGACCTCCATGATCTCCAAAAGAGCCTCTGTGACCGTTTCCAGGGACGACAGAGCAAAGGTCTCTCTCTCGTAGGAGCCGGGGGAGAAAGAACGGTCTCTGTAGCTGGAGCGGAAGGCAATGACTGCAGCCGATTTGACCTTACTGATGCCGAACAGAAGGTAGAACTTGGGCAGGGAGAACTCAGTCAGACTCAGACGCAGCACCTGTTTAGTCTCCTCTGCAGAAGCAAAAACCAGAACAGCAACAAATCAGACTCAGGTTTTATATATATATATATATATATATATATATATATACACAGGTTTGGAACAACTTGAGAGTAAGTAAATAATGAGAGAATTTACATTTTTGGGTGAACTATTTTTAAAAACTAAACAAAACAAACTTTATGTACAGATATTATGTACAGATATTATGTACAATAATGTTTATTAATTCAGGTTTAATAACTCATTTCATACCCATAAACTGAGAAAAAAAATCCATTTAATAGAGATATTAGTACAGACCTACTAGTACAGAGTACAGAGATATAGTACAGATAAATATTTAAAATATACTGTAATACTAATTAAAAATATTAAATTTTTTAGATAAGTGCAATTTATAAGTTGTTTTTTAATCGATTGACAGCACTAATTATTACAATTTAAATTAACTGTTTTTATTTTTATATATTTTAAAATCTAATTCATTAATGTGATGGCTAAATATAAAGAAATATACAAATTAAATACTAATTTTATCTAAACATTGAATATTAATAACATTTAATGTGTTTTAACATTAACGTTGTTAGGTTTATGATACATGGTTATGGGTAATTCATAAAAAATTTTTTGGGATTTCATACTTGGCATTAGCAGTCCTCTGAGTTTAAATGTTTAAAACATTTCCAAAATCATATTTATTTTTAATATGGATTTCCAGTCAATATCCATTTTCTGTGATTTATCGCTCACCACTGAAGTTAAGCTGTGAGCAGGTGCAGAGCGAGTGGATGATGTTAATAACGAGGCCGTGCGTGGACGCTCGGAGGGACAGCGGGCCGGTGGCCACCAGCAGGGTGACGACGTGGAACAGGTAGGGCAGATGAGCGGCCACATCCAGAGAGTTGTTGAAGGAGAGCATGAGCATGTAACGGGCCAGTATGGCGATGTCGTCCCACATCAGGTGCTGCTCAAGGGTGGGGGTGGGAGACAGGCACGTCTTATCGATGATCTTACACATTCGGCCAATCACCTGAGAGATGAATATATAATTCAATCTTTTTGTTACATTGCAAACAATATAAGAAATAATGCTTTAATTAGTCACTGGTGAAAATGAAAACTAATAAATCAAACAAACATAATTGAAGCTGTTTAAAAGCATTAAGTTTACAAAACGATCAAAATTATGATTATTTGCAAAAGGCATAATTTATCATTTCAAACAAACTTCAAATCAGAAAGTAATCCAATACCAAATAGAATCCAGACAATGTGCCTTTTATTTTCACTCTGTGACATGCACCTAAACATAATTTGCTCTCTCAATAAGATTATACTTGGTCCCTCACTTAACCTCAGAGTCCCGCTGCTATACGAGTCTTAGAAAAGCAGACGCAACAACTGGACAAAGCCTGTCCTTGTGCTGCTCACTGTGACAGCAGTGGCTGGCACATGCTAACCAAACAATATTTGGCTTTTCAGGATAGCTGAGCATTTGGGAAAACAGCTAAATATGTCCAACTAGTTAAAAATAGCATAAGATATATGGTTATGGTTCCTGCGTTAATCAAGAACCATAAAGATCAAGCCACTTAACGTATTGGAGTCGCAAATGTGGCTCTCCTTTTGACCAAGTGTCTGACAATGACGTCCATTGAGCGTAATGATGACTAACTGTTGTCCATATAATAGGAGTGACTGCCCCGCTGGCTAACTATTGTCTGTCTGTGCGTACACGTACAAATTGGGCATTTGTGCACAAACACTTAGGATAATAGATGTTGGGTAGAAGAGCTAGTCAGCCTGGAGAAGATCACAAGAGGAATGATTCAGGAACACAAAAGCCAGAAACACTTTAAGCGGTAAGTCGAAATTTTTGTAAAAGTGTTAATGGGCTTTACAGACATGATAACAAGAAATAAAACTGGTTTGATTGATAATTGAATATTGTATGATATTAAATAGGAGTATACATTTAGACTGAAATAAACTGTATAAAATTATTTTAAAAAGGCATAGAATGTAACTGAAGCCGTTTCAGGGCCTGGATTTCAATACGTAAATAAATAAAATAATCAAAATATATATCTATCTATCTATATATATAAAAAGACAAATCATATCATTATCAAATTCTATACTGTATATAAATGCAAAATAATTGAAAACAATTATTAAAAATTGCAATGCAACAATAATCTGTGCTAACAAAATTACTGCATATTATGTTACTACAGTATAAAGGAAAAAACGAAATGGCTTACATTTTGATTTTTGGTTCCGTTGCATTTTCCATGTTTTAAAATAATTTATTACAGGTCAGCAAGGCAGCTTTTAATATTTCAGTATCTAACTGAGTGTTCTGTTACTAGGTTATCTTAGGAACAACATCATATTAAACAATATATTAAAAACAAATTCATAGGGAATTACAGTATAATATGTTAGCTGAGCAGTAAGCGTTTACCTTGCTGGACACCAATTTGACATTTCCTGAAGCCAGGGCTACAGCTGTGTCAGCCATCACTTCAGCCTTGATGGATCCCAAACCCCCAGTAGCACTGGTCTTTATGAAGCTATCCAACACCACATCCAGCAGGTCTGTGATCTATACAAGGAAAATGGTGCAATCTGTAACTGCTGACTAACAGAGTTTTGTGGAATTATTGTAGAAATATACAGGGGTGGTAAGGTTTGAAGTCATGTATCATTGTAATGCCTGTTGTAGCAGTTATCAGATGAAAATATTTGAAACCTTTTGGATGGAATAAGCCTGCAAGTCAAATTCAATTACGTTTTATGTAATAATGTTTTTAGAAGGTTTGAAGGGGCCTACCTGACCCAAGCTGCCCCATATCTTTGCCTGTATGGAGGGGTACATCTGCTTCTCATTGATGGTCATTGTGATAAGCTTGTCCAGGATAGCCGTGACGCGTTGTCGTTTGGCATCGTCATTGTGTTTACAAAACCGCACCAAATTACGGAGCCAAGGAGTCATATACTCCAGACACAGATGCTTCAGTTCAATACCTAAAGCCCCACAAAAGACATTTTTGTAACAAATGACACAAAAATGGTGCTATGCAAATTCCTCAAAAAACTATTTTGTATCACACTATCGTTCAAATGTTTGGGATCAGTAATATTTGTTTTTGAAAGAAGTCTCTTATGTTCACCAAGGCAGCAATTATTTGATCAAAAATACAGTAAAATATTTGTTTTCTATTTCACCATTTTAAAATGTAAACTATTTCTTGTAAATTTTCAGCATCATTACTCCAGTCTTCAGTGTCACATGATCCTTCAGAAATCATTCTGATATGCTGATTTGGTGCACAAGAATAATTTCTTATTGTTAAAAACAGCTGTGCTGCTTAATTTTTGTGGAAACATGATACTTTTTTTCATTCTTTGACAAATAGAAAGTTCAAAAGAACAGCATTTATTTGAAATGGAAATCTTTACAATGAAGAGTCTTTACTGACACTTTTGAACAATTTAATGCATTCTTAAAAAAAAAAAAAAGACCGATAGAATATACAGTATGTGTGTGTGTGTGTGTGTGTGTGTGTGTGTGTGTGTGTGTGTGTGTGTGTGTGTAAAATTATGGGTGTTTTTTTGCATGTGACACTGACTTGACTTGCTGAAGCCAGAAATGCACTCTTCCAGGAACTCCAGTGTGAGGTGGGGTTCGTTAGCTGCTAGCGTTTTGCTAATGGACACAATAAAAAGGGTGTTGTTGGCTGGGATGCACAAGCCAGACGTTTCTAGGAGTTGGCCCTCAATCTTTAGGTTGAAGGTGCAGGTTAAGGCACAAAGTAGATTGTATGCAGCTGACCTGTTGGAGGAGTTAACAGCAAGTCATTTTCAGAATTACTAATTTACTTTAACAACATGTTGGTTTCCATATTTGAGGAAATGAATGTGATATTTCTTTTGTACATGACAGGTTTATGATTCTAAATGTTCAAGACCAGCCCCAGTTGAACTGAAGACACAAAGCAGCAGTATTAGCATTTCTAATCAGTTCACCAAAACAAAGACAGAAGCCTGCAAATAAAAGGGTCTTTGTCACAACAACAACAGCTTGATGCATTGGGACTATTCACCCAAAACTCAAGTTGTTAGGCTGAAAACAGCCTGAGCATGGCCAAAGACTCAAGCTTAATGTTTCTCACCTCAGACTGGGGTCAGAGCTTCCCAGGTTGAGGAGGGCGATGTTGAGGAGGGTGCCAGGAACATCTTTAGGCCTGATCTTGGTGTGTTGGGGAATTGAGTCCGGTTGGGAAAGCTCCCAGCGTGTCCGGATGTGGATTATGGACTGAACAATGGCTTCGCACTCCTGGTGCATGAACGTTAGGGGAGTGCCCTGGTTAGCGATTGTCAGAGTGAACTGGTTCTCATCCACCAGGCATATCTCCTCAATCTCTGAAGCGTAGTATATGTCGTTCAGGAAAACTGGCTGTCCTAGGACACGCGTGCGTTCCGCCGAGGTCACTTGTACAGCTGTTGATCCCACCTAGGGAGAATGGGCAACGATATATCAGTACCATATCAGTTATCAGCCAATATTAGAGATTTTACTTTCGTTATCGGGCAATATTGAATATTTAAATGAGCATGTATTAAATAATAATTTAATAGTAGGTAAATCTTAATCTTTAGCAGATCACAAAATGAATATCCATTTTTTATATTGTACATTACAATAATGTGATGCCTAGATTTTTATAAAATTATTCATTTTATATTTTTAGTTTATTTTGTTTTGATTTATAAAAAACTGTAGAGATTTTTTTAATATCGGCCATTTATCAGTTGTTGGCCATTAGATGAAAATAATTTTCAGCTTTAAAACTGAATAGAAACCGAACTCTAAATAACATCTGGGTTGAGTTTTACAAATTTTTACCTTGATCGACACCTTTGTGTCCTTATGCGCCAGTTTCAGGGCATTATGGAACACTTTGAGGTCCTCTTCCAACGCCAGGGTAGCAGCGGGCAGCTTCTGCTGCTCGGGATCGATGTGTTCGGCTAGACGTGCAGGCGAATCGATAAACAGCAGCTTCTTGCTCCCCTTGAGACCAGTCAGTAATCGCTCATGGTATTTGGTGTACTCTCGCACCCAGGTGTTGCAATTGTAGATGTACACTGCAGCCACATTCTCATAGGCAAAGTTTGGAAAGACCACAAACCACTTGGATAAGAAGTCCGTCTTGAAGCGGTTACTGGGGCCCACATGGGTGAGGTCTACTACGATCTCGTAGTGTTTGGCGTAGTATGGCTTGAGGGTCAGCAGGACATGGTAGATCAGAAGATCACCATTGATTTGTCCAGTTTTGAACCTAAGAGAAATAACAATTATAGGTCAGATTTGAATGTTAATGTGTTTTGGGATCTAAAGCCAATGGACTGCACATCTTTGAGAAGCGTACTTTAGAAAGAATGCACAAAAGTGCACAAAAAACCTATAATAAAAGGAGCAATAAATTTTCAAGTATATATAAAAAACAATACACATTAACCTTTACTTCAAAAATTAAAAACACTTTAAACGAGCAGTCTGTTCCAATTCCCTTACATGGCAAACATCTGACAGCTTACACAGAATGGAAACCTGCAATCCAAATATAACACTGTTTTCTACTGTTACAACCACAGGTCAAGAGCATCTCAGCTGAAAAACACCTAAATAACATCATCAAGCGTGGGGACAGGAAGTAATTGTGTTCTGCATTGCGATATATCAAGCCTCATTACTTCAGGTCGTTGTTCTTCATCTTCCAGCACTCCAGATAAGTCCACAAGAAAGGTTCTATATCTACTTTAGTAAGTACTTCACCAATTATCTATATAAGCTAATGTGTAATTGAGAGTTTGGAAAACAGAAGAGAGGAAAACGAACTACTCAGTCTTTGTTAATCTTTTTATTATACAGTTAAAGTGGCTAAACAGTCCTAAATAAATTGATTGTGACAAATGGGGCACTTAAAATCCATGTACACGGATTAAACCGTCAGTGTTAAATTATGTACACTAGCATTCAAAGTTTGAGGTCAAATTAGATTTTGAATGTTTTTGAAAGAAGTCTCTTATACCCACTAAGGCTGAATTATTTGAACAAAAATACATTAAAAACAACTATTTAAAATAGTTATTTTCTATTGTGTGTACATGTATATATATTAGGACTGCACAATATATCGAAATATTGCAAATGTATATATCGTGATATGCATATTGCAACGGCTTGCAATAACTGGGGTCATGAACAAACAAACAAAGAGAAAATCACTCACAGCTCTTGGCTGAATAACTTTTGTAGCTTCATTTAATTTATAAATGTATATATTTAATTCATAGAGTGAAAACTAAGCAGTATTTTATTTTTACATTTGATTATTCAGTTTCTGTTGTTTAATAACCCTAATGTAGGATAACCTGAACCCCTAAACCCCGTGGTTTACACTGATGTTAAAATAACACTTCTTACGCTACAGTAAAACACTGATGTTCATTTTCAGAAGTTGTAGGGATGTTTTCTTGTCACAAAAAGAATGTAATGTGTAATGCATGTAGGTTATATCATTTTTAATATATTTTAAAGATAGTTTAAGTTTATTTTACACACTTTAAGCATTAACATATTGAATAATCGCATTATTTAATGAGTTATCGCATATCGCAATGTTCTTCAATATTGTGCAGCCCTAATATATTATATATATTTTTTCCTAAAATGTTTTGTATTTTTTTCCAGCATTTATTTGACATTATTTTATAAAATATTAACATTATAAAATGTCTTTACTGTCACTTACACTCATTTTAACGCATTCTTGCTGAATAAATGTATTCATATTTTTACAGACCACAATTTTTTGGTAGTGTTTTTCCATTAGCCAAGGTTTCATGTTCAGTTTGTAAGGACACATTTTTTGTTGCTGGAAACTTATTTGATTGTGCATGTGTAGAGTGTACTGAAAAGTTAAATTAAAGGGTAGTTAACCCCCCAAAAAAGTCATCATTTACTCACCTTCAAGTTATTCCAAACCTGTATGAGTTTATTTTTTTCTGTTGAACACAAAATATATTTTAAATAATTTTGGTAACCAGACAGTTGATGGACCCCATTGACTTCAATAGTATTTTTTTCCTACTATAGAAGTCAATGGCTACCGTCAACTGTTTGATTACCAACATTCTTTAAATATATCTTCTCATACAGTATAATAACTCACACAGGTTTGGAACAACTTGAAGGTGAGTAAATTATGACAAAATTTGGTTACACTATTATAAGGTGTCCTTGTTACAGTGTAATTATACATTTAAGTACTGAGTAATAATAATTAACTAGGAATAGAGGTTGGTTTAGAGTTAGTTGCATGTTATTATGCATAATTTATAGTTATTACTACAGTAACATGTCCTACTGAATAATGCTACTTGTTTGTTACATAGATCTCAACATACAATGACAATGCAGGTCACAGAACATCCCATGTCCTCTACTATCCATGAGCAAGAAGACCTCAACATTTCATTTGTGACAACTAGTTTGCCTGCAACTGGTGCCTCCGAGATCAGCTGCTTTATTGATGCCCAGCTAGCATTTATAGCAACTGCCACTGCTGGTGGCATCATCCTGATCCTTCTAACCTCCACCATAGTCTTGGCATGTACCGTCTCCAGCCTGAAACGTCGTCACCGGACCCCTCGTCCATCCCGAAGCAATGCGGACCTGGTGAGTGGAACAGGCTATTGGGGTACCGAGAGAAGAGAGGGAGGAATTGTGGGCCCATGCGAAACCAGTGTTCTACTGGAGGAAGTAAAGACCGATGGTGAGGAGGACGAGTTCCAAGATGGCGTAGCAGGGCCAAGCCAGTACATCAACACTTCTAACGCAGCCGCTGACTCGGAGAGCGTCCCCACAGTCATGCCGAGCTCAACCTCTAGGGATTCCTGCATAGATCCCATTAGTTTGGAAAACATGCCTCTGATGGTGTAAAGTTTAAGAGCTTTTTTTTGTACGCTGGGCTATGACAGGCAAACATTTTACATTTTATTTCTCTTTTGTTTTTTAAATAAATGGCTTCAATAGTTCAGCTACTGCAGTAAAAAAAAAGTGCAGTTACAAGTCGTCTCATAGCATTTTTGAGAATTATTTAACTAACTACAATTATCTGCTTATCCTGTTAAAAAGGACATTTCTTATATCAGTAATATTAGATGAAATAGAAAACTTTGACTTTTTTTACAGATGAGGTCAAAGCAGCTCTGGATATCTGTTTAGTGAAGATGACAAGGAAAATAAGTAAATGAAATGTTGGTGTATTATTGTATATATTGTGAAATTGTATTTAACCTCAGCTTTGTGTTACATTTTGGCCCTTTTTTAAAATATGACCACCAGCATCTACTGTAGATAAAACCCAAATAGGTGAACTCTATACACCACTGTGTATAAATAGCAGAACAAGTCAATTGAAGGGTTTAATTTCTATGCCATTGCAGTCACCAAAGTTCAGTGAAGCGCAAAAATAATTACTTTTTGAAACATTTATCTGCCATTCTTCAGTCAAACAGTTTGGATCAATCAACCTATGAATAAATTACTTGCAAATTACTCTACCTGTAAAGCAGGGACTGTAGAAATCACACACTTCAGCTTTAATATAAGCAGAGCAATCCCATTAAATCTTCCAGATCCTATAATAATGAGCATTCCTTAAGTTTATCTCAGAACTCTGACATCTCAATAAAAAAAATTCAATAAAATTCAATGCTAATGATACAATTTTCTTGTTCAGTTTCTTATTTACAATGATTTTGAAATTTGTGTTGCTTGCTGAGCAAAACTCACTGTAACAATGATACTGCTAAGGTAGTTGCCAATATGTTGGTAAGTCTTATTGGTGGTTGAAAAGTGGGGGTTTAGTGAAAGGAACTTTCCAAGAAAAGAAAAAAAAAGGCATGAGATCATTTCCTTTTAGACAACTTCTGCTCTACAAAAAGTTTTTTTTTTTATATATATTTGTGAAGGTAATTAATAGCTGTTCCTTTTAGAAAAAGGACTGCAATGCTCCAAAACATACCTCTAAAAAGCCTATTATGAGAGTTTAAGTAGAAAAACGTCCTTCGGTTTTTCATACTGTCACCACAGATTCTTTCCTCAGGCAAAAAAAAAAACGCAGCTATTAGCAAAAACAAATGCAGCCATTTCACAGCTTCATTTCCTGTCAAGTGAAGTGACGGTTCCGTATTCATCAGAATATACTTCACTCTTTCACTAATGCTTCAGAGGATGCCTCGGTAAGATCATATTCTGCTGTTTTGTCTAGCATAAACCAATGATTATATTACTTGACATCGCACAATAAAGTTTGTATTTCATTTTTTAACATTTAAAGTGTTAGATGTAACGTGATACCACAAAATAATAAGTAGAAAAACTAGTTTTCCAGTATTGCCTTTTAGCTAAATTAAAAAAATCGACTTTTTTCATTTTCAGTTTGTGGTTAAAGTATCCATTTTCAATTTATTTGTGACCTTTGCATACACAACATTAGGTGTTGTCTGTTTTAGAAGTTATATTAAAAAAAATAAATAAAAGTTTTAATCTGAGCATATTGATTGTGGTTTATAAGAATTCATGAGATAAAATGGTCTGTTGAGTCTTATGTGCAAAAATGTCTCTCTTTGGCAAGGTTTTCTAAGGACACCATGAGGACTACTCTTTGCACACTTGTCTTCCTCTCCTCTCTACCATGGAGCCTAAACGGCCATTTAGCAACCAGCAATAAGAATATTGAGGCAACAAACACAGCAGACAATGCATCAGGTCAGATTAACTACACTACTGATTCTGGTACAGACAACGTGGTTTCACTTTCAAGAAGTGCTCAGACGCAGCACCTAACAAATAACTCAGAGGCAGAGCAGCGTGGCATTTGGCTGAGCACACCCAACAGTGACACCGAGACATCAAATCAGAGTAAAAGCATGAACATACGTGATGGCGAATCCAACTTGACTACTACACTAATAATACAGGAAGAGGTAACACGAGGAAAGGAAATACAAAAACCGACAGAAGGCTCCCACAGACCGCATTCTACATCTCTTTTGCAAATAGAGAATACTGAAGAATTGAATGTCTTGACTAAACCACCCAATGCCACAAAGGCAGATGTTTCGCCAAAAGAAAAAATGAGCATAGGACCAATGGAGATGCTGAAAGCCACTCAGGAAACACCTTCTACTTCTGATTTCACTGGACTCTATGGTGTGAAAGCAAATAAAACAGTAGTGAAGGGCAGCAACAATACAAATGAAGACCTTCATACAATCCAGCCCACAATGGAGACTACAGACCAACCAAGCCCATTTACTCATGTCCACACTTCCGCAATAACGTCAAAAGATTTCAACAAGACTGTAAGCACCAATGGTGTGGAAACCACAAAGAGAGAAGTCATCACAGACAGGTGGACAAGCACGCAAGGTCCTGAGCTTAAGACTTCATCCATGATTAAGCCAACAAAGACATTGGCGATCACTAAAAAAAATATCACAAAGAAAACTTACCCTCCATCAAAGGATATCAGGAAAGCGAACCCAGGTCCTGCTGTGGCAGCTGTGATCGGCACCACTTTTGTCTTGATGTTCATAGCAATCATCTTTATCTTGTTAAAGAAGCGCAAAATGCAGAGAAAGCGGCTTGAAAATCCTGAATGGGCCGGACCCTCGCCGTTTCTGGATGGCGACGTTCAACCAAACCTGCCAAATATGGGGGAGTCCGAGACCATCAACAGACAAGGCTTTAACCAGGCGTCCATTTCCAGATACCTCCCCCAACAACTCTCCAAAAACCTGACGCTCGGAAGGAACACGAGTGAGGAAGTTCTCATGGGGGACATCCTGCAAGGAACCACATTTGGCAGACAAAATCCAGATGAGGTCCAGGCCCCCAACAGGAACCCAACAGTTGCTCAGGACTCAACTGAGAAGGAGGAAAATGAAATCCAGGAAGGTCAAGCATCCGTGGATTCTTTGGACACCAAAACATCTGCGTCAAGAAGTGCACAAGAATCTGTGATGGAGAGCAAAATATCAAAGCAGACTGATGACCTCACTCCATCTCTATCTTCTGGCACGGACACTAGAATTAAACCTCCACCTTTAGTCTCTATAGATCTTGATTCTCTTTCAGAAGAAGCAGCTCCTTTGCAAACATCAGATGGGGGGATTGTTCCACCTGCTCCACCACTGCCCTAATCTCATTTAACATAAAATCTTCTCTGCTTCTGCCGCAAAAACTACACAAACGAGATAACCAACATACTCATATCTGCTTTCTAAAAGTCAAAATATGCAAAGACCATTTCTTGCAAGGGATTTACGACCTATGGTGCTTGTTCAAGACTCCTACGGTGCTTGTTCAAGACACTTAAAGAGAAATTGCTCAACAGGTGCTGTTTTCTTTCCTGCATTGATGTATCGAAACAAAGTTCAAGATAAAGAGATTGTGTTATTTTATTATCCATTACGCTTTAGCTATCAGTATCACACAATCGCTTAACATGATTTCCTTCAAGACAGAGCCTGTACATTATAAAAATGTATATCTGCTATAGGTTAGTCAAAAGCCCCTTTCACACAGAGATTCCGGAAAATACATGGATAAAAAGACACGGGATTTGACCCGGGTTCGTTTGATTTTGGTTCATTCACACTGCCAGTGATTTTCCGGAATCAGAGAGTGCGTTCACACACAACCCGTAAAAATCCCGTAAAGACACGTGACATCGATGTGACGTTAATGTCTCAGCAGCGTCTTAAGTTTGCTTATGAAAAAAAAACACACTTGTGCATTTTTTTATCTGATTCGATCATAAACTTGCGCATTACGTACCGTTTCACAGCTGGCGAACGATCCCAGCTTCAGCGTCATCACTACCACACGGCATTATTACGGCTTTTGTTCACACAGTGCGCGTTCCGGAACTGAACACGGCAATGTTACTAGGTCCCCAACACGGCATCGATCCCGGCATCAATCCCGGGTCGTGTTTGCGTTCACACAGAAGGCGCTCTGGCAATTTGCCGGCAATTTCCCGGGTTCAAAGCGCTGTGTGAAAGGGGCTAAAGTAAACCAAAGTCAAAGCATATAGCTGCTTTGAAGATAATAACTACATGCCACAAACTCCAATTCTGAGTTCATTAGGTCTTTGTCATTTTACCACTTTGAAAAGCAACAATCTTCTAACCAATAACAAAAAGTCTGTACAAGTCCTCAGATAAAACGGTTTGTGTTCATGAGAATGCATGGCTCGCTTGTACAAAAACCACAGCATGTACAATCTTTGTGCCTACATTCACTGTTAAACACGTGTAAACTAAAGAGGGAATGTAGCCACAATCTGGAGCCAGTTTTCAAATGAACTACTGCATTGCTACAGCCACTGGGAACATGTCTGAGCTTTTAACCGTGATAAACTGTCAGAAGAACATTACAACAGCAGCTCACTCAAACCACTCACTCACTCAAAATAAAAAAGTGTTGCAACAACACGGTCATGTGTCTTTCTTTCCTTCAGCAGTAAAACAAAAAAAGTAAATGTCAGTTTTTAAAATGTTTAAATGTTCATCTAATCTCTAACGCAAATTAATCATGAATAATTAGCATCAGAGAATAAAAGTGCCTGTTACAATCAATTTCTTTAATTATAAGAGTACAAATATTATGTTTGCCTGCATGAGGCAAACAAAGTTGCTTTAATCACACAAATAAAATATGAAGATTAGGACCAGGGATACAATGGACACTCACTGGACATTTAAATAATTAAAGATTCACAAACTCCACTAGAAAAAGATGCTGTCTAAACACTGTTAGACTATATTAAAATGGTGTTCTGTCTGCACCAAGAGACAAATGAAGCAATTCAAGAATCTTTTACTGAACACCATGAAAATCATTCCACAACCGGTTCTCGGTTTCCAACACTAACAAACTCTGCCTAGGGATAAGCACTACTGAAGTACTTCTATTGAGCAAGGTAGGAAGTTAGTGCAAGTAGCATACAGTGTGTCTTCTACAGAGCGCTGAATGCAGGGCCTGTGCACCACCTGCAGCAGAAGTGAGAGAGGAAATGTCACAGCGGATTTAAATTGGGAAACAGACCACAAGACTATTTTCTGCCTTTTGATTTATTTTCAAACTCTCTTCATCCGGTGAGATTCCGCCAGACTTCAGTGGTTACATGAGCCAATAGCTTTAAACTACCTGCTTGAGGCATGAAAACAACAAAATAATATTATTATTATTAATATTATGTCCAATTTGGACAGCATACCATTGTAATGCCATCGTACTTTTTATGAGGGTTAAGATTTTTCTTTCACATTTTTTTGTTCAGTAGCTCAAAACCTCACTCTGCTGCTATGCAGGTGTTCACACATTTGCTATGCTGTTTCACTCCATGAGTACATTCATACCTCATTGGTGCTCTCAAAAGTTGCACATGCACATTCAGAACACTAGGGGGAAATGGATGGAAGCAAAGATCATCATCATCCATCCATCCATCCATCCATCCATCCATCCATTGTATATATAATAAAAAAAAATAGTTAAAAGAATCAAAACATTAATACATGCTGCCAAACAAATGTAAACCTCTGTAGCTAAATTAACTAAACTAGAAGGGGTACATTAACAAGCTCTTATGTGGCCAAAAAGTAGTTATATATACTGAGAGTAAACTCACAAACCTATAGAGAAATCCCTTAGGAATTAAATAATAAAAAAACAAAAAAAACAGCTGTCACCTAAATGAGGACAAGGCCGTAGAGGGACATTAAACCACATCAGCCTGTCTTCTGCATTTAGCTGCGTCACACAGAATAATTCAGTACTGTACAGTAATATCACAATAGAGAAGGGGTTCATTTATCAAAGCAGCTGTGTGAGTAATAGGATATCTAAACATGGTACATACAAAGACCATGCCATGAGAGTGTTTGAGAGTTTGTGAGAGAGAGAGAGAAATCAGGAAGATGATTTGGTGGCGTGTGCAGATCCGGAATATAAAACACTAAAGTCAGCACCCCCCCCACCTCATCGGCAGCAGTATGGGTAGACTCTGTGCTGCATTTCGCCCCCTCCCCCTCCCCACCATCCGATGATTCTTCAATCTCCCTCCCTTGGTCCCTCCTTTCTCTCTCTACCTCCTCTGACAGCAAGCCCTGAAACAAGTTCTGTAAGCAGCAGCGGAGGCTATCCAAGGGTGCAAATACACTGCATGACCATGCCTGGAAGAGCGGAAAGGCAAGGAAACGGCTAAGAGAGGCTCTAAACCAAAGGAGCTCACGGTTGCCAATGAGAGAAAAAAGGAAGGGGGTGGGTAGAACAGGGGGAGCGAGCACAAAATCGGACATGAGTGCGAGACAGTGAAGAACGAAACGTGGACCCTGCTGTCATATAAGACTGGGAAAACAAAACACCAAGCAATCCAAATTGCCTTCTACTGCTCTAGAAAAGGGAGAACAGGAAGAGAGGTCAGAACGGACAACGACATGTACAGAAAGTAATGGAAAGAATCAGGTAAGCGATATATGACATGAAAGGCAAGCATAAGGAGTGTTTAACTCATGCAATTCAGTTTAATGTACATGATCAATCGCAAAGTGCACAGTGAAGCTAGGTCAGAGCGAGACTGCAGTAAAGCATTGTTAGAGCAAAACAGGGACACCTCTATTAGAGTACTAGATACTTTTTCCCCATAACAATTTCTAGCATGTACACAATCTCTTTTTATTAAGGGTAACATTAAGTCTTTAGACAGTGTCAAACAATCAACTTGCTCTAATGGATTTACTGAGGTAATGCAAATGATTAGGGCTTTAATATCACCACAATTTTCTGCATGCTGATGTGGCAACCCAGAACGTGCAACTTCTTAGAATCGAGCATGGCATGACTATGTGCACACGCGCAGAGGTACTGTGCAACGATGTCCCTAAATGCCCCATAAATGAGGGGGTGAGGGGGATTCAAGATGCAGGCACTGCTACCAAGGCTAAATGCTAACATCTCACTGCTGCAGCATGGCAGGGTAGCTCCTGGCAGAGGCTCAACCTATTAGCACAGAGAGAGAGAGAACTGAGCGGCTCTGTATGAGTTGTAACAGTGTAACCTGTTGTCAACAGTGCAATGGATAGAGAATGCTCAATAAATGAAATTGTCTTTGTGGCATAACGTTCGTACTTTGTTAATGTGTTATACCGGGTGAATCAGGATTGATGGAGTGATTTTACAAGGAAAGGGACACATTAAGCAGTGATTCTTTGAAAAGTGCTGCTTATTTTCCAAAAATAAGGTGTAATGAGTATGTCTTGCAATAGTGGGGGGCAAGTGTGGACATGTCCTTCCAAAGAGTTCAAATTATTGCTCCACACCTCCGCAAATCTGTAAAGGACAGAGCTATAAAATTGTAAAAAGATGTTGAAGACAGAGGGACAAAAGAAGAAAATGTGTGTGGATGTGCGGAACTAAGGTTCTCACCATTAGAATTTTGATTTGGTCTGTAAAGAATAAACAATGATAAGCTGCAACATGGTACATGATAGTCATATTTTTAGTAAACTTCTACTGGGATACCAGGACTACACCCTTCCACTAATATCTATAAAAAGGCTTTGGTGTATTTATTTAGCTTGTATACTTATAAATTTAACTTACAAAAAGAAAAACCTAAAGAACAACTTGTGTGACAATTTTTTCTATGTCTTTTTACAGGAAAGCCCACATCACACTTGCCTCCATGCTGGCTAACCTATTGCTCGTCCTCCTGTTCGTGGTGCGTGTGCTGGCCATTTGCCCACCAATGTGCAGCTGTAGCAGAGGCCACAGAGTGGTGGACTGCTCTGCCCGAGAGTTGGGTATACTTCCTGACAGCCTGCAGCACAACATTCATTTCCTCAACTTGTCTCATAACCGGCTCCAAGATCTCGATGGGCTCCTCAATCATTTTGACCACTTGAGAACTTTGGACATCTCCTATAACCATCTCCACCACCTTCCTTTAGGTCTGCCAAGAGCTCTTTGGGATTTACGTGCATCTGGAAACTACATCCGTCAATTGGAGAAGAATGATACGGCCTACCACTGGAACCTTCAGAATCTAGACTTGTCACACAACTTGCTGGAACGTGTGGTCTTAATTAACAATACGTTGTCCAATCTCCAAGCTCTCAATTTTAGTCACAACAAATTCTGGACTGTTCCGACAAACATGCCCTACAATTTGGAGATTGTGGACCTTTCTCACAACTACTTGCTGCAGATCCTACCTGGCTCACTGGATCGCCTTCCCAGACTGTCGAGATTCTACCTGCATGCTAATCGTTTTACCTCATTAAGTGAAGGTGTCTTCAATAGACTGGATGGACTGCAGCTCCTCACACTTGGAGAAAATCCTTGGGCTTGTGAGGATGAGGAAAATATAAACCATTTGCTGACTTGGATGCAACAAACCCCTGCAAAAGTCTTAGGCTGCCCCTGCTATACCAGGCCCAGATGTGGAGAGGTACACCTGGCCACTAGGAGAACCTGGCACTCAGCCGTATTTACAGAGCCGCCACTGGGTGCCGACGCTCGTTATCCTATCCACCGAGCTCCAATGCAGGCAGTTACTTCTGGTTCCCTGTCTAAGTCAGCCCAGTTGAACGTAGCTCACAATCCAAGCCCTGTTAATACCTCTGGGGCGGGTGTACAGGTGCTGATCATGGGTGGGGGATTTCTCACTTCAACTCCACATAGCATGTCCACACAGTCAAGCACAACAATCCGAACACGTAGCACCAAGAAGGTCCTTCCAGGCAGATCTTGCAGCACAAGGCATCAAATCCACATATGCAGCTTTGAAACCACCATTTTGAGCCTTTTATGTACAGTTGTCATGCCAAGTGCTTTGTGATTCAGCATAACAATCTCTTGAACTAGACCTGCTCACTTGAGTCTGGGAAAAAGAAAATACAAAAAAAAAAAGCAAAACGAGAGACTCACTTAGGTTTACATTTTCACATTGTTCTGGCTAATTTTAAGCATTCTTCAACGTATGCAATCTCTGCCTGCTTCCAATAAACGTACAACCTTCTACATAATGTGACTGAGTACTGTATGGTTACACATATCGACATCTAGACATATAGAAGTACACTACAAGTAGCAGTTTCTTGATGTGAAAAATTGATTGCTCTTTCCAGTGTTATGCTTGAGCATTGACATATTTGTGCATTTCATTGTTTATATTATGTATCAAACTACAACACTGTGTAAAGTGTAAAGCTGATGTGTACTGTGAGTACAGACATGCCTTTAACTGTTGAAATAAAAATAAAATCGGAAAACCCATAGCATTTTACTGCAATTACACAGCATAAAGTCAACAGGCCATGCAGCAGGAATGGAAAATGACAAATGCATAAACACACAGCAAAGCAGAGCTGACAGTCCACGTCAAGAGAGGGTTAAACTAAATATATATGGGTTAAAATATATATATTTAATATATATGTGTATATATATATATATATATATATATATATTAGGGCTGTCCCCGACTATGGATTTTCATAGTCGAATCAGAATCGTCATGTCTTGCCTATAGTCGACTAATAGTCGAATCATGTGTATGGGGGCGGGGCTTTAACGTTTCAAAGCCGCGATGTACAGAAAATCACACAAAGATATAGAGGAAAATGTATAAAAACATTTTGGATCAATAAAACTAAGAAATAACATAACTCCAGAAAGGCCACACTGCAGACAGGATTTGCATTTCACATGCAAATCAAATTAAATCGGCTTAATTACCTGTGCGAGCAGGCCAGCCTACAGCACAACATCGATGCACCGAAAAAATAAACAATTAATTTACTAAAATTAAATTAGAACAGAATAGGCCTATACCTTTCTAATAAATAAAAAATACAAAACGAAATAAATTAGAATCAAGTCACAAGATGAGGAGCAAATGTGTGCAAAATGCCTAAAGTGCAGGGGAACATATATTCAAAACACAAGCCACAAATAGTTAGATTAGATAACCCTGACAGATTAATAAATAAAATAAAAATAAAGAAATGATTAAAATAACGATAGTAGCCAGAATTTTCAACTTTGTCTTTTTAACTGCAGAAACAACAATAAATGCTAAACTGGAGAGGCAGTCTTTTTAGCTAAAAATGTTCACAGCATCCAAAAATCTAATTAGAACCGGCTGAAAAGTTTTGAAATCACTTGTACCCTACCTGATCGAGAGAACAAATCCAGTCTTTCACTCTGTCTGTATCCGTTGGATTCTTTTCAAATTGTGCGTGCGGATAAAATACATTCTAACGTGAAACCCAGTCTATGCGTGAAACGTGTTAACGTTGGCCGGCAGAAGTGCGATAATGGTTTTCCTGATGCTAAATCCAGCCTTGGAGAATATCCTTTCTGATGGTGTACATCCACACTTTAGATTTTCTTATCCCAGACATTGTTAAAGATTTAAATCCTTGCCGCCAAGACGCTCCTCTGTCGGTCACGGATCGAAAGTGAAACTTAAATCTGTCACGGGTGTTTGGATTTATTCACGCACGTTAAAAAATATTTATTAAAAGCTTCTTTCTTTGCACATTTTTATATACAGCATTATCATAATAGGCTGAATATTAACGTATTGACATAAAAGCTAGTTCTATGTGAAATTGAGTGCCCTCATATAGCCAAAAGGGCATGATCCTCGTTTCATAACACCACTGCGAAGATTCGACCATGAGATCGGTAGTCGAATCAGGCTCCTCCTATCGAAGCATCGAATCTTCGACTATTCGGGGTCACCCCTAATATATATATATATATATATATACACACACACACACACACATACACTCACCTAAAGGATTATTAGGAACACCTGTTCAATTTCTCATTAATGCAATTATCTAATCAACCAATCACATGGCAGTTGCTTCAATGCATTTAGGGGTGTGGTCCTGGTCAAGACAATCTCCTGAACTCCAAACTGAATGTTAGAATGGGAAAGAAAGGTGATAAGCAATTTTGAGTGTGGCATGGTTGTTGGTGCCAGACGGGCCGGTCTGAGTATTTCACAATCTGCTCAGTTACTAGGATTTTCACGCACAACCATTTCTAGGGTTTACAAAGAATGGTGTGAAAAGGGAAAAACATCCAGTATGCGGCAGTCCTGTGGGCGAAAATGCCTTGTTGATGCTAGAGGTCAGAGGAGAATGGGCCGACTGATTCAAGCTGATAGAAGAGCAACTTTGACTGAAATAACCACTCGTTACAAGCGAGGTAAGCAGCAAAGCATTTGTGAAGCCACAACACGCACAACCTTGAGGCGGATGGGCTACAACAGCAGAAGACCCCACCGGGTACCACTCATCTCCACTACAAATAGGAATAAGAGGCTACAATTTGCACGAGCTCACCAAAATTGGACAGTTGAAGACTGGAAAAATGTTGCCTGGTCTGATGAGTCTCGATTTCTGTTGAGACATTCAGATGGTAGAGTCAGAATTTGGCGTAAACAGAATGAGAACATGGATACATCATGCCTTGTTACCACTGTGCAGGCTGGTGGTGGTGGTGTAATGGTGTGGGGATGTTTTCTTGGCATACTTTAGGCCCCTTAGTGCCAATTGGGCATCTTTAAATGCCACGGCCTACCTGAGCATTGTTTGTGACCATGTCCATCCCTTTATGACCACCATGTACCCATCCTCTGATAGCTACTTCCAGCAGGATAATGCACCATGTCACAAAGCTCGAATCATTTCAAATTGGTTTCTTGAACATGACAATGAGTTCACTGTACTAAAATGGCCCCCACAGTCACCAGATCTCAACCCAATAGAGCATCTTTGGGATGTGGTGGAACGGGAGCTTCGTGCCCTGGATGTGCATCCCACAAATCTCCATCAAGTGCAAGATACTATTCTATCAATATGGGCCAACATTTCTAAAGAATGCTTTCAGCACCTTGTTGAATCAATGCCACATAGAATTAAGGCAGTTCTGAAGGCAAAAGGGTATTAGTATTAGCAAACACAGTATTAGTATGGTGTTCCTAATAATCCTTTAGGTGAGTGTATATACACACACACACACACACACACACACACACACACATATAGACATACATATATATTTATTATTTTAATTAGGGGGGCAACGGTTTAAATGACTAACGGTTTAGTTTGTATTACGGTTTTAGGGTCACTGTTTTGGTACGGTTCGGTATGTGCTATGTTCAGGGAAAAAGGACTACTGTCAAATAAAAATGAAGAAAATAAGAGCAAATAATCTAACTACAAGCACAAATAAATACAATAGAGCAAAGATACAAATAAAATAAACAATACTTTTCAGGTTTTTCAGGTAAGTCTAACATTAGTTTTAAGGTACAGAAATTGTAAAAAAACATTGCATATTTGACTGTATATATTAATATATGCACAACACGGCTGTATGCTGCGTTAAAGAGGCACGTGTACTGATGTAAACAAGCCCAACACGCATGAGAAGCGCATGGCAGAAAGAGTGAAGGAGATGCACTGAATGGAAATGCACATTCACTCTCCAACAGCAGGTGGCGCTTATGGAACAGCAGAAATGCAGCGGTTACCCTGGTAACCCCCGTAAACAAAGCAACTGCACTACTACAGTATTTAAATGTTTCAAACAGCCATTCAAATTTTAGTATTCGCTATTAGGGATGGGCGAAACCACTTATTTCGTTTTCGATACGATACTGATACTTTCAAGGCAAGTATCGCCAATACGATACCTCTAAACTAAACTTTTAAATTAAAAAAATTCTTAAATTATTGAATTACTAAGAGTAAAATGGGTAATGATAACCACTTAACATATTTGAAAGGCATTTTAACATTTCATTCGCCTTAATTGGATTTTATTAGATTATATTTTTGTTTACACAGGGTTAAAATGTCTACTTGTAGTGGTAACCATGGAAATCTACAAAATATTATAGGCCTTATTGAACTATGGTCACTGTAATGTTCATTTTCATAAGGGACTGCCAGTGACAGGCTGTTGCACCCATAAATGCAACCTTTTTATTCTGACAGTGTATGATTTATATTAAAATTAGTTACAGAATAGAACAGCAGTATGAACTTTCAACATTCAATTTAATTGCACAAACTATGTAGGCTACAATTTAAATTTGTTTATTGTGAAATAACTCAAACGTATGATGTTTTTCTGTCTTCTGTTAACCATTGTTCTGGGCTGCGTTTCCCAAAAGCATCAATGGTTTCTTATGATACTTTTGGGAAATGCAGCACTGTTTGAATACATTATCAGAATGCATTGAACGCTCTTCTGTGATTGATTGGTTCTGACTTGGAGCATTTGCGTGTGTTCAGATGAGCAGGAAAATAGTTCTACTACACAATTATTCACTAACATAGGTTAACTGCACACTATACAAAAATCTAGAAACCCATGTATGATTATATAAAGAATTCAAATGAAGAATAAACACTTTAGTTGGCACTTTTAAATGACCTTGAACATTCAGAATGGTTAAGGATGGGTGAATATGTAATTATTAAGAGGTATATGTATGTGTCATATATAACAATGTTCATCCAATTCAATGCATATTGTACGCATTCAAATTTCTTGTCAAATAAACAAAATCACTGGTAAAAAAAAAAACACTGTTGTATCAATATTTTTATTTGAGTATCGATTATTTTTATTTGAGTATCGATGAGAGAGAGAGAGAGAGAGAGAGAGAGAGAGATCAATGCTCTTGATTTGTGATCGATTCACTCAGCACGTGTTATTTACTAAATCGTCTATGTAAGTAAAACATGAACTGTTACCTGATTTATGTATAATGGGTGCTTCCCTACATCATTACAGGACGTTTGCAGGTCAAAAAGTTCCATGAACGAAACACCCAAAGCAACCACTCTGTAAACCAACGTCTTGATAGACAGCGCGCGAATAATTAATTGAATTGTCTTTCACGTCTTGCGCTTGTACGGACAAATTCACACAAGTTTATGAAACAACGCCCATCTTGGCGAGTATCCCAGTAAACAAAGTCGGTTATATCTCAAGTGAACATAGACAGTATATTCAAATAGGGTCCGTGCGTTCAGTCTTAAAGGGGCAGCAGTTTAATAAGTCTGCTGCTGTGTTTTAATGTTACTCAAACAATGGACAAATAAATTACTCACTGCTCTTGACTAAATAAGCTACCCTTTTCAACTTTACAAAAAGATGCAGTGACAAAGATTTACAAAAGAAATGCAGTGAAAATACAGGTATCAGTTTTCGGTATCGGCGAGTACCAAAAATGGGAGTATCGGTATCAGACTCGTTCTGGAAAAAGTGGTATCGGTGCATCCCTAGTATCGATACTCGACGTCAGTATAAATATATCGATAATTCATATCGATACGCCCATCCCTATTTGCTATCGTGTTCATCACAGCACCAAATGCTTAAAGGTACAATATGTCTAGCGGCACACTCACGCTGTTGTTCAAACATTATGGACCATGGCAAGCAGACTTTAGGACAAAAGGAGAACTAAAACTTGACAGACTAGAACTTGACTTGACAGACGCCGCTCTTGCATGTACTTTATTAGACAGGTGAGCAAATGTACATAAAACTAATCTGTTATATAGCTCAACATGATGAAATGATGTTAGAATATGATCAGCATGTTATTCTAATGTTGCTTACTAGCTTACTGCTAGTCTCATACAGCCAACAAAATAACACAGAATAACATTATAACTTTCAACACACTCAAATGCAGTTTCGTATGGTGTAACATTAGACCAAGTGAAACCTCACAAGTTTAATTCGTCAAATAAACTGACCTGTGCGAGTAGTAATTCTGCACTTGTGGGTAAGCTCGGTAGAATGAAATGTCCTTATTCCTTTATATCCGCGGGACTTGCGTGTGACGCTGATAACTGTCTCTTATTAACAATCGAGCCCTGCTTCATGCCACAGTCATGTTAAAAACGTCAATGTATTCACTCATCCATAAACATGATTAGATCCATCAGCATGACAACAAGTTCCATAATTCCGCTTATGCATCATCAATGTACGCCTTTGTTATTGTAAGAGGTTAGCAACCACTAGCGCCGAAAAAAATTACATATTGTAGCTTTAAAGACTTAAAGATTTAAAGATATTTATTTTCAAACGTAAACATTTTTATATTTTAATCTGAACTACAACATGCCCTAGATATCAGCTTGTCCATAACGAACACCATGTTCAAACATAAGGGTGTCCATCAGTGCACATGGCACCAGGACACCCTAGGCCGGAGGTCGATGATCGACTTTGTGGTCGTTTCATCTGACCTCTGGCCATATGTCTTGGACACTCGGGTGAAGAGAACGGCAGAGCTGTCAACTGATCACCACCCGGGCTACAGTCCGCATGGCCTGCCGGTGCCCGTCAGCTGCCTCAGGAGTCCCACAAGCCAGCCAGGCCCGATAGCACTCCTTCAGCTTGACGGCATCCCTTACTTCCGATGTCCACCACCGGGTTCGGTGGCAATCCCCGAACCCGGTGGTGGACATCGGAAGGGATGCCGTCAAGCTGAAGGAGTGCTATCAGGCCTGGCTGGCTTGTGGGACTCCTGAGGCAACTGACGGGCACCGGCCAAGCGACTGCAGCCCGGGTGGTTGTGGAGGCAAAAAAATGGAGCCTGGGAGGAGTTTGGTAAGGCCATGGAGAAGGACTATCGGTTGGCCTTGAAGAGATTCTGGCAAACAGTCCGGCGCCTCAGGAGAGGGAAGCAGTACCCTATCAACACTGTTTACAGTGGAGGTTAGGGCTGAACAATTAATTGCATTTGTGATAATATTGCAATATGATGAAACACGATTTTTTTAACTGCAAAAGCTGCGATTACACTCTGGTCACATGACATGTGAGAGAAAAGCAGTCTGCAGATGTAGCATCAATTTGGCATGCTACGCATATAGGCCTGGCATACAGGAAATAACACTTTGTTTAATTTATGTGATATGTTATAATATATATATAATGATATATTATGTTGCTCTCCAACGATTCTGGATCGATTCAGAGAATTTCAGAATCGAGTCTGAGCTCTCTCTCTCTCTCTGAAAAATAATCTTTCATAAAGTTTGGAAAGGTTTAAGCGAATTACAAGAACATTCGCGGGCTTTATCGCACTGTTATGTCGCTTTGCTTGACGTTACTCTTAAAGTGCGCGGTCTCGCTCGCCGGAATTTTCCTCACAAATGCTCTACTAAGGCATCATTTATGTCTTTTGGAATGCAGTTGGCTTATATATTAAAAATATGAAAATCACTGAGAAGGCTGCTTTCAATTTAAAATACTCGCACGCGCTTTGTGAAGAGTGCATGCGGCTGTGAGCGACTCATTGGTTAAATGTACTTGCATCTCAAAATGCTTTTATGACGCAAAATTAATGTAAACACGGTCAGTTATATCTTAAACCAACAGGACAAACCACATCTTATATTTCAAAAGAGATCTGTGCATTAGTGTGAATGCAGGTTATCGTATCTAAACTGAGAAAAACAAAAATCACTCACAGCTCTTGAATGGAAAACATTCAGACAGCATACTTTTATATACTGAAAGCACTCTTTGTTTATTGCTTGTAATATGTATTTTTTTGTTCCTCTTTGTTATTTACTAGCTTTTATATTTTGAAGCTATATTAGTTTATATAGCCTATTTAAAATTCTTAACGTTTAAAAACGTTCAGCCCTAGTGGAGGTGGGCAGCTGTTGACCTCAACTGGGGATATCGTCAGACTGTGGAAGGAATTCTTCGAGGATCTCCTCAATCCGACTGACACCTCTTCCATTGAGGAAGCAAAGGCAGAGGGGGAATCGTCCATCACCCGAGCTGAAGTCACAGAGGTAGTTAACTACCTCGGAAGCTCCTCGGTGGCAGGGCGCCGGGGGTGGATGAGATCCGCCCTGAGTACCTCAAGTCTCTGGATGTTGTGGGGCTGTCTTGACATGCCTCTGCAGCATTGCGTGGCCGTTGGGGACAGTACCAAGTTCCAACTACAGGGGGAATCACACTTCTCAGCCTCCCCGGGAAAGTCTATTCCAGGGTACTGGAGAGGAGAATTCGGCTGATAGTCGAACCCCGGACCCCGTGGAACACTGGACTCCTGGATGCCTTCCTGGGGAGGTTTTCCGGACGCGTACCACCGGGAGGAGACCCTGGGGAAGACCTAGGACACGCTGGGGGGATTATGTCTCCCGGCTGGCCTGGGAACACCTCAGTATTCCCCCTGAAGAGCTGGAAGAAGTGTCTAGGGAGAGGGAAGTCTGGGCGTCTCTGCTTAGACTGCTGCCCCCGCCCCGGATAAACGGAAGAAGATGAGATGAGAACTAACTTTAACAAAGAATAATAACTTCGGTAACAAATGTAGCTATTGCTCATTGTTAATGTGTTAATGCATTCACTAACGTTAACTAATGAGACCTTATCGTAAAGTGGTACCTATTGTTCTTTATAATTATTTTGCACTTTAATCAGTTTGAAACATCTGTTTACTTTATAAAAATTTTTTGTGTATTGTATTTAAATGTTCAATTATTTTAGTTACAAGAAAAATTAATTTAACCTGTTATAGTACAACACTTTTTTTGCAACTTATTTTAATATCGCGATAATACAGTATACCGTGATAAAAGAAACACACAGAAAGAAAGGCTTTCCTCAGCTCCAATGGTGCCTCTCTGTGCTGTATGGGAACTAGGGATGTCCCGATACCACTTTCTCACTTCCGATACAATACCGATACCGCAGCTTTGGCTAATTTGCAGATACCGATATCAATCCGATATTTTTATTTTATTCTTGAACTAATACTACTAATAATAAAATATATGGAAGCTCTTTGCTCAATTAGCCACATAAAAACATCTCACTCAAATGGAGAACAAATACTTCTCCAGTATATAGTCCACAACAACAGCTGATAATGAAAGACTGCCACCCTTTATTCAAAAGACCTTGAGATATGTTTGGTAATTGTACCTGAATGAGTTTAAAATTAATTTGCTATATTTCAGATCAATATATTTGTTTCCTTAAAATTTTAATTAACTTTAACTTTATTCTCATCTGAATTATAAATAATTTATTTCTGTATAAAATAATACTACTTCTAAAAACACATTTGATTTTCTTTTTTATTCAATGTAGAATGTGTAAACACTTTTTGCAGTTTTAATGATGTCCTGTATGAAAATGACGGAGTATGTTTTTATGTTTCCACTGTTCGATCGCGCCCGTGCCTCTCTCTCTCTCTGACACACACACACACATTCCAGCAATGCAATCTTGACATCGCAGCCTGTTCATTTTGCTGCGTTCACACCAAACGCGAATAGAGTGTAAAATTCGCGTCTAGTTCGATGCTTGAACAGTTTGAATCCATTCGCGCGTCCAAAGCGGATAGGACGCGCTGCACGCGTATAATGATAAAGCGAGCGTTTGAAGCGATACAGACGCGCGTTCCCGCATATGTCTATGCGCGTATCTAACAGTATCACATTAATTAATGTGCACGCGAGTTATTTATTTTTATGCCGTGTATTCTCTGTGTAAATCCATGCACCGAACGTACGTTCATTACGAATACATGTACCGTTCCACCCCTAATAGGTATCAATCATAGGTATCGGATAATTATTTTTCTCCCCTCCGATATCCGATCTAGCGTTTTGGGCCAGTATCGGCACGATACCGATGCCGTGGATCGGATCGGGACATCCCTAATGGGAACCTATCAAACTTGGCCAGCCATTTTACACTCCTGCACACTGTGCACATAAACTGATCAAATGAATGCCAGCGCTCCATACAGAGGGGTTTCCTTCCGCTTACAGCAAAAACAGGCGGGGGAGATGCACAAAGCTGGTGCTCAAAACAGCCGACACCGGCACTCTTCAAAAATACAGCCGAGCTTGCTTTAAAAAGTCAATAATTTCCTTGATGTATTTGGTGACACAAGTTTAAATGTTTTCTCAGCAGTTTGTTTAAATATGTGCCAGTACAAGAAAGAGGGGACTACCCAGCTGAGTCTTGGATCTTCCTCATCTAGTTTTATATCTTAGGGGGTTTTACATGCAACTGTCTCCTTTGGCTTGTTCACTAGTGAACCATTTTATGCTAAGGTGCTTTTGAACAATATGTGTCCACAAATATCTTCATGAACTGATGTTTTCATGGTATTATCCTCTCTTTCTATATATATATATATATATATATATATATATATATATATATATATATATATATATATATATATATATATATATATATATATATATATATATATATATATAAGCTATTCAGTCAAGAGCAGTGAGTGATTTTCTTGTCTTTTGTTGTTTGATTAACATTAAAAACACACAGACAGCAGGAATATTAATTAGGCTGCTGTCACTTTAAGACATGCATGGATCCAGTACACTGATACTGAACACATGCGTTCTTTCTCGACTGTTTAAATTTACCTAAGAGAAAACCTACTATGTTTGCTAGGATACTTGCCAAGACAGATATGTTACCAATTTTTTTGTGAATTTGTCCATTCAAGTGCAAGACTTGAAAGAGAATTCAAAATTTGTCATAGACTATATAGAGCATAAGGCACTCGCATTGAACAAAGCTTAGGGGAAGCCAGAATGCGTATCCATCAACCTAACCTAACTCTGTCAGTCTATTTTATTTTTCAACAAACCATATTATAGATGTGTATGCATGCATCGTCAGATATGAGTTGAACCGGGGTGCAAGTGCATGCCGAACCATGGGTGGAGAACATATGAAGAGTTCAGATGCAAAAGCCTCTAAATGCCATCTGAAATTTTCTTATAGAATGATCATTTTTATCAAGCTCGTATATTTAAGTTCAATAATTTCACTTAAATGGCAATGAAGATTACCAATTAATTGTAATTTAAGTGAAATTACTGAACTTAAATATACAAGCTTGATAAAAATGATCATTCTATAAGAAAATTTCAGATGGCATTTAGAGGCTTTTGCATCTGAACTCTTCATATATATATACGTTCTCCACCCATGGTGTGTGTGTGTGTGTGTGTGTGTGTGTGTGTGTGTGTGTGTGTGTGTGTGTGTGTATATATATATATATTATATATAGGCTATATATGTCTGTGTGTGTGTATATATATATATATATAGGCTATATATAGGCTATATATGTGTGTGTGTGTGTGTATGTATATATATATATTATATATTATATATAGGCTATATATGTGTGTGTGTGTGTGTGTATATATATATATATATATATATATATATATATATATATATATATATACACAAGCTTCCCGACGTTATGTTTTCAGTCACTGCTCTCCTGTCTGATTTGAGTGCATCTACGCCGGTTCACGCATGCAGACAAAGTCCTTCCTCCCCTCCCCGCTGAACGCCAGCGATTCCTAATGTGTGAAATGCACTCACAATGGTTGAGCGCGGTAAAGTTAGTTTTAGATTCGATATTCGTCGGACATTTGTTTGCCCTTGCCAATATTCTATAGGGTCGGCAGTCTTACAAAGATATCAATAGCAGGATGAGTTTTCACATTATGTAACCATTGTATATCTACATTAAATATTCATTCAAAATCACCTACGTGCGTTAATGCTGCATATTTATAACTGAGAATGCTTTGACGCGTTTCCACAGCGCATGATGCCTAAGGGAACGTCTGCCAATTACACCAACTGCGGTAAACCCCAACCTATAATTTGTATTATTTTAAATTACTTTTTAACATTTAAAAACAGACGTTTTCAAATTCCAAAGCTTGTAGAAGGTTCCTATGGGTAATACTGACTTAGGCTACAGCTTTCCTGGTAGCCTCGAGTCAATTAACTTGTCTAAGAAAATGATTAATAAAAACATATAAATATCAGTTGAGCCTATGTTTACTTTCTTTACTGACACAGATGAAAATGAAAAGATTATCAGTCAAAGTTCAGCTTTAGGAGGGGAAGAAATAGGGCAGGATGAGGAGAAAAAGAAAGATGAAGATGAGGAGAGAGCAGGTATTGACAAATAATCTAATGCCCACTGACATGGTTTTAAAGCTATTTCTTATCCATTTTTTGGGATAAAAAAAATTGCACATATGTAGGTCAGAGAAATCCCAATTTTCTCAAAGTCAATGGGGTCCAACGTTGTTTGGACAACAATGTTTTTCAAAATATCCTCTTTTGTTTTCTAGAGAAGAAAGTTGTCCAAGAATTAGTTTGGGTGAACTATCCCTTTAAGTGGAAAAGTTTGACAAAAAAAAAAAAAAATGTTTGCATCTATCCTCCAATAATAACACACCTCCGCCCTCTTGCAAGGGCGTTGGTTTAAGAGCTCAAATAAAAGGCATCATTTCACTCTGGCATTCACACCAACATCCTTCTAGAGAACTAAAAGACACAAAGAACAATCATCCATGACAAACGGTAAATATTACTATTTTATATAAACAAGTTAGGCCTATATTTTCAAGGTGATGGTTTCAAATCCAGTAATATTGGCTAAATTTGGATGTGTTTTAGTTATTAAATACTACTATTTAGAATAAAACATTTAAAAATCATATAAATTGTAATTTTATTTTTGTTGTTTTCCCCATTTTAATAGTGAGAGAGCTGAATATGGCTTCCAAAATTCAAATTCTACTACTGCTAGTGGCTGTTATGATTACAAGCTATGGTCTTACCAGCGCCACATCCAGCGGCCCAACCAACGGCACATCCAGCGGCACATCCAGCGGCACATCCAGCGGCACAACCAGCGGCACAACCAGCGGCACAACCAGCGGCACAACCAACGGCACATCCAGCGGCACATCCAGCGGCACATCCAGCGGCACAACCAGCGGCACAACCAGCGGCACAACCAGCGGCACATCCAGCGGCACAACCAGCGGCACAACCAGCGGCACAACCAGCGGCACATCCAGCGGCACAACCAGCGGCACAACCAGCGGCACAACCAGCGGCACATCCAGCACCGCAACCAGCGGCACAACCAGCACCGCAACCAGCGGCACAACCAGCACCGCAACCAGCGGCCCATCCAGCAGCACATCCAGCGGCCCAACCAGCGGCACATCCAGCACCGCAACCAGCGGCCAATCCAGCGGCACAACCAGCGGTACATCCAGCACCACAACCAGCGGCCCATCCAGCGTCACAAACACCAGCTCACCCAACTGCACAAACATCAACTCAACCATCTGCACAAACACCAGCTCAAACATCTGCACAAACACCAGCTCACCCAACTGCCCAAACAACGGCACAAACAACGGCACAACCAACGGCACAACCACCGGCACAACCACCAGCACAACCAGCAGCACAAGCACTGCAACAAAACCCAGCACTTATATTGCAGCATTTCTTTCACCTATGGGGAGTGTGGGACTGCCTGGACTTCTAATCTACATTGTCACCTACACTGCATTTCTTAAACTCTTCCACCAGTCCTGATAATCAACACCAGGAGTTAAAATTACCTTTGTTTGTCAAACAGCTGAAATCTAGATGTTTTGCAGATAATTACTGCTCTGATAAATACTTGCACACTATAAAAAAATCTAGAAAAACATGTATGATTATATAAAGAATTCAAAAAAAGAATAAACACTTTAGTTGGCACTTTTAAAAATTACCTTGAACATTCAGAATGGTTAAGGATGGGTGTATGTAATTATTAAGAGGTATATGTATTTGTCATATATAACAATGTATATAATGTCGTTTAATGACATACTACAGAGTGATACGTCAATAAACAGTTAATGAAAGTTGCTTTTCTGCTATTCTGTGTACTTATGCAAAGCTTATTGAAGACTGTTTGATTCTTCAAATATGCACATATGACTTGTGTAATCCTTAAAGAAAGAGAACAAACATGACAAACAGGATAAAGGAGAATACAGGAGGAGTGAAACACTAAAAGAGCATAAATCAAAAATAAAGCTATTACCTGCGGGCAATGTAGTAAAATACAGGATTGCCATTCTTAGATGTTCCAGCTTGGTAAAAGATGTTGAGGGTCTTTAAAGCTTTAAATTCCTCCTTCTCATGGACTTGATGCCTGAAAAACAAGAAAAAACAAAACAATATTTTTTATAAATTAGGTTATAGATTATAAATTAGGGCTGCTAATTTATTAAAAGCACAATTTTAAAAAAATATTAGACAACTATGTATTTATATACTGTATTTTCTATGTATTTATTTTTTTAAAACCCACAACAGAATATAAGATGCAGCGGGCCAAAACACAAGTCGCATCACTGTATAAGTCAGATTTTATTATTACATTCAAAAATCATATTAAAAAACAGGTAAATAAAGCAAATACCTTATATATATATATATATATATATATATATATATATATATATATATATATATATATATATATGTGTATTTTAGTCCCCTCACTCCACAAAAAAGCATTCAAATTTAACAGTATACAGAATAAAAAGTATAAAATAGACCCCAATTAGTGCCATTCATAATAAACAACATTATAAAACCAAGCCTAAACAAATTAAAAGTGAAACTGAATTACAGGCGTGTGGGAAATGCACTTTACAAATAATATTAATGTGCTTTGCCTAACAAAAACAAACTGTAAAAGTTGATTATGAGGAGAGATAAAACTGAAACTCACAAGAAAAATCATTTCTGTAATCTGTACGAAAGCAGACCAGTTTTTTCTATTTCACAAACAACTAACTTGAGTTGACCAACATTTACCACCAATTTAACATTCAGAAAAAGTAATAAATGATAAATTATATTTTGATAATTAAAATTACATTTGATCAACAGCCTTTTTTAAATCCATATATTATTTATAAATAAACAATATATAGAAAAATACAAACAAATATATAGAGATGAACAGATACTATAATTTCCAGACAGAGAAAATGTCAGAATCACACCAGCAAAAACATGCTGTTAACTGGAAAGCTCAATTTATATGACAATCTTTACTCTGGCTATATCTGGGTAAAAACTGAAGAGAAAAGAAACACTAGCTTTTGGCAAAAGCAAGAACAGTCACCTTGTCATAAACTCCTCAAACTTTGAGCTGGTGAGGTTGAGGCTGGACCAGTGCGTGTCAGCAACTGGCTTATGTTCAGGGGGACCCAGGTACGCCAGGAGGGTGGCCATCTTGTCAAATGGTCTACGACCCACTGCCTTGTGGTCCCTATGGTTTAAAGTTTGATTACAATATTTGTATCTGTATTAAGACATTACATATTTTTCCATATTCAAAACTATTTTACAATTTACTGTGGAAACAGGACAAAGTTTGTATCTAGATGGGTTAGTTACTAAAAAACCCGGATGAAGCATACAGTCCTTGTGTACCTTGTAACTGACATGACCTTCTTTGTATATCTAGAAGCTATCTTACCTGTTACTGGAAAGGTATTGGCCAATTCTTTCCTGGTTGTTCCATAACAGACGGTGCAGGGCAAGCACGTTGCCGTCACTGATAAAAGACAAACTATGGTTCACGGAGTCACTCGGCGGAGAATCAGATGCAATATCCAAGAAGAACCTACCACAACAAAAATTCGCCATTTTGAAGCCCAAGGGTCAAGAAGTTTTTGAGAAGCAAATGGGTTTAAAACATAGCGTTTCAAGACCAAATAAAATCACAACTAGAGTTATGGCTTTTGTACATATCTTCAAGTTTTAAGGCCACATATATGCTTGCATACCCCTAAACGTGGCAAAAGTTACTTTTAGCAAATATGCATATTTAAAATGTAAAGTTTTTCTCTTCCAGGTTAAAGGATCAAAAAGTATTATTGAACATCACAAATATAGTCCAATTAAGTGCTCTCTGAAAATACAGTTACAACACATGCCTCTAACTAGCTACTAAAAGCATATATTGGTTCATTACTATGACCATTTTAATTGTGAAAATTATAGTGTTCAGAAGCTTTTTTAAACCATAAAGAGATAAAGAAAAAAACGGGTAGTTACGATACATATTGTGAGAAACAATCAAACCTTCTGGCTGCATCAAAGTTGCTTTTCACAAAATCATTAAAGGGCCGCATATGCTCTTCTTTTGTAAAGAGAACATGATTAGCAATGCTCTGGAGAATCTGGAGGAAAAAAAGAAAAAATACTGTGGCTGAAATATGTATTTGTATATGTAGAAATACAAATTTTGCTATTAACTGGGTGTGGTATAAATCAACATTTAATCGTGCCAGTTAGTCATCAGATGATGAAAATGAAAGATCTGTATGAATCTGGCATAACTTTACTCACACTTACCTTAGACATGAGTTTGAGGCCACGCTCGATGCGAGGTGGGGGTTTCTTGTCTAGGATGCCTGCCTCATACGGTGATACGATAGCTGGGTTAATGAAGCGCAAGAACATGGCACTTCCTACTGCACCAATACTGTTCTGAGGAAACCGCTGGCTGACCACCTGCACAAACGGATGGAGGAAAGCAAGAGGAAACACAGTTGAGTGCCGGGATGATAAATGACAGGAACAAGTCAAATTCTTTTTGATATATTGTTGATAATTTAATACATCATGATCATTTTTATTTAAAAACAACAAAAAGAAAAGAAAACGAATCTTTTCAATAGGTTTATAAATCAGGAAAGGATATAATGAAGAACAAAATGTGTGAATGAAAGAAGGGAAAAATAATTTATATGTCAGGTAAAACAGGCTCTAAAAGAAAGAAAACAGTGTCATGAGACTTGACACTATACAGTATTTGTACATTTAAAGACGTCATATAATGGTACATGCACTTTTACAAGTTGATTGTACTGAAATGTGTGCTGTCAATCATAGTCCGTGCGGACCATGTTCTCAATATAATTCATAATCCCACGTTTATAATGAACAACGCGTTATGGTTATTGTGTTATGGTGTACGCACAGAGGGGCGGGGTGAGCAAAGCTCATTATCATTTAAAGACACATGCACTTAACCGGCGTGCTGAAAACAGAGCTGTTTTTGACCAGGTAAAATGAGTGTTTTCTTACAATACTAATGAGAATTTTTAATTAAAGTATATTACAAACTTTTAATTTTGACTCTAAAGAATCATATTAGCTTGTACAAAAATGGCATTATATGACCCCTTTAAAACTAATAATCAGACGTCAGACTTGTACATGTACATAGACAGTACTAATAAACATTACCACAATCACATTACCACACATTAAACAATCCCTTACGAACCAAAATAAATGTTTGCAGAACAATGCGTGACAGAGGATACACACCCTTATGTACAAAACTAGTACAATGTGTGTCTGCAGTTCCACCGCACCTATAATACAAATCCTTTGTAGAGGACTGAATTATTACTACTAGGGCTGGGTATCGTAAAAAAATTTTTTTATATCGATACAGATACCTTGACTTCGATACCAGTTTTATGAAATCCGTTTTAACAACATAAGTTAAATTTGTTCAGTTTGTTGACTTTTTTTTTCAGACTCACGGACTCATATAGGCCACTGGTGGGCAGAATATATGCCGTGAGTCGCACCCAAGCACACACATAAAGCTTGCCACAAAGCACTGGCAAAAGTAGCCTAATGATATTATGAATGTGTCTGGAAAAAATAGCAAGGAGACATTAATTGTTTATTAATAAACTAGTGTTTTCTGAGTCAGTGTTGGCTGCAAAGATGAAGTCAATGTTGCTGACTCGTCGTCATCACAGTATAGTGAATGCGCGCTCACCTATAGAGAGAAATGCACCTTACATTTGGATAACATAATCAGAGTATTTGTTTTCGATACGAATTGGTTAGTTTGAAAGTAGACATTTCAAGCTTTCTATATGCCTATTTCTCATGTCTGTGAGGTAAGTAGCCTGCTGAGTTTCGGTTCATTTATGTGACGCGCTCCAGTTCTTCTTGCAGTCGAAGACAGAGCACCTTTCTGCTCTAAAGTTTATTCCATGCTCTGTCAAGTGCTTCATCAGATTTGCCATGTTGCCGGTCTTGGCAGCAATTATGTTTGTCGCAAATATTGCATCACGGGCTGTTGACATAGAGCCTGGTGAAATGTAGCCACACTTTTGTTCTTTTCCAGATCTTTTACATCTATGGGGGTTGGGATGCTTACACACTATAGCCTCAGGTGAGAGGTCACTGGGAGTAACCGGCGTAAACTAGTGTTTTTCCTTGATGCCTTGCCACACCCAATCATGGTGCGTGCTTATTGGCTCACTGACACTGACAAGATTAACCCTTTAGTTATCGAAATTTGGTACCAAACGACAAGACATGAAACTCAATGGTAGCGAGGCAATTCGGTGTCTAAAAAGTAACAAACTCCATACCCAGCCCTAATTACTACTAATTATACTGAGACTTAAAATAGGCTAAGAAGGGTCTCAGCTTTCTTAGTCAGTCACTGATCAGAAGAAACCTCTCATGTGTAAATTTGCAAAATCTAATTATCATCAAGGGAATAAACTTATTCTTTGTGTATCATTTTAAGATAATCAACAAACTGACAAATATGGCGGTTTTCCATTACCAGTACCAGCTCGACTCGACTCGCCTCGACTCGGCTCGGCTCGCTTTTCGCTCCGTTTTCCATTGCAGATAGTACCTCCACAATAGTACCTGGTCGTCATAGCGACGCCACAGGAAACTGCCGTGACTTAATCTTTTACGCGAGACGCGCGAGACACACCCGCTACCTACACACACAGGACAATGGAGGAAATCGAGTGTATGCTGTTTTTGTTGTTTTTTATTCAGGATACTGCGTCTGGCGCGTGCAATGATGACGCAGTGAATAGTGACGATTCTCTCTGACCAATCAGCAGTCTGCAGTGATTTCACGTCACATTTTAGTATCGCCTCAGCCCGCTTAGAACCTCGCCGGAGGTGGTACGAAAAAAAGTACCAGGAAGCAGGTACAGGTACAACTTTTACACAGTGGAAAACCAAACAGAGCCGAGTCGAGTCGAGCTGGTACTGTGTAGTGGAAAAGCGCCATTATTGAATGTGTTTACATGCACCAATTTTACGCTTGGTAATTTTAAAATATCATGTAAACACATTTTCCTTGTGCTTTTTAAAAATATATATTTTTATGGTAATCAGTGTTTTATTGTTCTTTATTGTAAAAAGCATATTAAGCAATAAAAAAAGACCATTAAAATGCAACATGCTTTATAACATCATGATCATGTGGTGAAGGTCCCAGCAAATGCCAAAGAGAAAGGAAATGAGAAAAATACAAACAGATACACCATTACATACATTATTATACATGCATATGCACCAATGGTTTCTCAAAGTGAAAACATGCACAACCATTGACTTGAAGACGACCCATAGAGCACATGACAGAAGCCAGAGTAGCGCCAACATGTTCATCAGATCGTATTTAACGCATGCAAATCACTTAACACCTTCATTAAAAGTTTTCCAAGAAAGACAAGATTCTTCCAGAAGACAAAATACAGATTCATAATGTTTTCTTATTTAAAGTATGTACGCTCTGAGAAGGTAGACCAAGTCAGTACCAGGCTCCAGGACTGCATATATGTAGATATTGCAGTCTTCATGTTAGAATAGACCTTAAACCCTCACAAAGAAACAGTCTTCTGCTTTACCGCAAGACATAGAAAAGCTGAACTGATCCCACCTACCCGCCATCACTGACCCAGTCCACAACGGTAAAAAAAAAGAAAAAAAAGGTTGGTCCAAAGCAGTACAATTATTTTGTTTATCTCTGCGTTTTCCCCACTATGTTGAGTTGAAAATGGACGTGTCTTCGTAAGAAAACCATGTTTACACAGGTGTTTCTGAACATGTTCTGGCGAAAAACAACTCAAAACCATGAAAAAAAAAAAAAAAACATAATATATAAAATAATATATTGAAAAGCAACACGTTGCATTTATGGTATGAAGAAACCCAAACTAATAATAAATGGCAGCTAAAGAAAAAATTAAATGCTAAAACACTTACGGATTTTTTGTTTTCCTTTTTTTCTTTAACAGTGGCTTTATTCAGAAGGGAGTGGCAAGTAGCCTACAGGGCAGAGATGAGCACAGAGAGGTCACAGCAGCTACACAACTGTACTCAGCACAGCCACAGTGCATACAGACACAATGAAGGAGCAGACAACACAACCACTGCCTTCCTAACAGCTGATCTACCAACAGTTTCATTCATTTCAGGGATTAAGAAACACCGGCTGATGCCTTCCAAGCAGAACGTAAAGCAAAGGCTGCAAAGATACTACAGTGGAGAAGGGAGAGCGAGCTTTCGGCCCAAGCAAACAAAGTATGAATACACAAAGAGCGTGAAGATATTAGCGGAAATGAAAGACCAGAATAGGTGTCAATGAGGATATAAGTGGACCGTGCAGAAGATAAAAGGAAGTGTGTAGCAGGACTGATGGACGTAGCTCATTTGGTAGGGCGAGTTATCGATATTTTCATTCTGTTATCCCAGAAAGGAAAGACTGTATGTTTTAAATGTGTGCATCTACTAAACGGAAACCTTTAGGAACTCACTAGCATAGAGATGACCTCCAAGCTATCTAGATGCCACAAAACTTTCATTTTGATTTAATGGGGACTTACTGAGCCAAACATCACAACCGGATCCTCGTGATTACAAACAAGACAAGAAAGGCCATGAAAGGAAACGCCAAGAAAGGAAAAGAAACTACATGTAATTAGAAAAGAGGAAAAGAGAAGGTGTTATCGTCATTCAATGCTTTCTTTTCTGTTTAAAAAAACAAGTGTATGGATCACCGTCCACAAGATGATGCCCTTGACAGAGTATCTGAGATGTGGCACTTTCGCAGGAAAACTTGACATGTAACACTAGTTACACTAGCTACACAAGTTACACTACCAGCTACATAAACACCTCCCTCAATTTTCATAATGGAAAAAACCCTAAAAAGAATTATTTTTGTACACTCAAGTAGAAGCAACTTAAAATGTGGGCTGGATACATTGTTAAGAGTATATCAATGTAGAAATGTTAACTTCAATGCCAAAGTCATTTGTGTGAAGTGTGATATATCTATACGGTTTATTGCAGCTGGGAGAATTGTGATTTGTACCTGCTCATGACATTTAAACTATCACAATGCATCTGCAAGCAATGTTCAAATATGTTTGCTTACCAAAATGAATCTGTAATGTCTGTTGTTGCATGTAGAGCATGGCAAATGATTCAGGAGACCTTTTATGCCATTTGAAATCATTCTCGGATACATTAAACTTTAATGCAGATACTGGAAGTAGAATCATCCACCATAAAATGTAATTAGTTTAAAGTCAGTATCAAGAACAGGTCGTAATGATTTAACAGTAAACTTTTTTTGCACTTTGAATGCCACAGTCCCACACTTCTTTAAAACATGTCAAAAAAAAACTTACCAACCCCAAACTTTATGAATGGCAGTGTATCTGAGGAAAACAATCTAATAAAACAAAAACAAAAAACTGTCTGATATATTCGTTCACAGGCAGGCAGAGGTGAGCAGTAGTGCAAGAGGGGATAAGAGCAGTTTCTCTTGTTAGAAGTGACTGGAAGACTGATCAGTGGATGCCCAAGCATGAAAGACAGCCTCAATGCAGTCATTCAGAGGATGCAGTAACAGTGGTAAAAAAAGAAAGAAAGTAAAGCAGACTGGCATTAGGCAGTGAGCATACCTGATACAGACAGTGGCACACACTGCGCAGCTGTGGAGGAAACTCGCTTGAAGAGTTGATGATGGCCAGAAAGAAGCGGTCTGTGATTTGCAGCAGGTTCTTCTGGTTCTCCTCTAGGTTCTCCGCTGGTTCGAGCCTAAAGAGAAGAGTTAAAGGGCACCTATTATGCAAAATTCACTTTTACATGGTGTTTGAACATAAATGTGTGTTGGCAGTGTGTGAGCAAAACCACCCTAGAATGATAAAAATCCACCCAGTGGTTTTTTTACAATCTCAATAAATCATAAGCACTGTCTCAGAATGAGCTGTTCTCAGATTCGGTGCAATGTGACGTAGAATTGCGCAAGCCCCTCCCACGACTCCTTGATTGACACTGCTGTTTGAGCCTAGACCCGCCCTGAGTGAGCTGGACACAGAGTCCGCCACTGTTCGAAGCTGGATTTGATAAGCGATTGAGGTGTGTTGTTGTTGGATGTAAGAATGAACACAGCAGTCTTCATTTACTCTCGTTGTTACTCGAGGATGGCTCTGTACTGTTTGTGATCCAGCTTACGGTCTCCAGAGCGACAGGCCTAACGTTACTGACCACGGCAGAAATGAAAGTGAGAGCGCGCACTTTATGACAGCTCATCGAGTCGTTTTACGGATATAAGGTTTACCAGTTTATTTAGCACCCACTGAAAAGGTGTGTATATATTTGTTTACTGTTAGTTGTAACGAGTGTTTTGTGTACTTCGCTGTGTATGTTGTTGATAATGAAAGGGAGAGAGAGAGAGTTTATAGATAAGACTTTAATACGCACTTCTTATACTGTGTTTATTCAGGTCTTACAGTGATTCTCTGGAGTAAAACTAACACTCATCTTTTGTGTGATGTACAATAAACTTCACTGAACTCATCAGTATAACGTTATTTTGGTCATCATTCGGACGGGGTTTGCTACAGCAGGCTTGTATTAATAGTGGATAAAAGCAGATGACAAATAAGTTATAACCATAATTAAACTACACTATACCTGTTCTATCTCATACAGCATATATTCTCTGGCTCTGTGGGCATTATTGACCGACGCCGAGTCGAAATGAACACCGCAACTCAGAGTTTCTGTTGAGATTGTCCTTCTGGTTCTTCTGAGCGCGAGCTCGTGAGGCTCCGCCCCCTGGGCCGGCAGCAGCAGTTAATTTGCATTTAAAGGGCACACACTAAAACAGCGCGTTTTTCTGAGCCCCCAAAAAATGACAATTTAAACATGCTGTAAAAAATGATCTGTTGGGTATTTTGAGCTAAAACTTCACATACATACTCTGGGGACATCAGAGATTTATTTTACATCTTGTGAAAAGAGTCATAATAGGTGCCCTTTAAAAAGTTAAAAAATTCGGAAGAATGACAACCATAAAAAACCCTCTGTACTTTGAAGAGTTTTTAAATGTACAGCATGAAGAACTTCATCAAAAGTGAAATGAAAGCATGGCCTGAATAAACCGTGTCAACAATATGAGTTTAACTAGGTAAACATGCCTGGTGGGGTCCACTTCAAAACTGATCTGCTGCCACTCTGGAGTGGTGATGATTCCTTTCAACAGCGGTTCCAGAAGCTTCTGTAGATATGCAGCTCCATACACCTGCAAACAGGGTGCCAGGCTTTAAGTGCATATACACAATTGTTCAAAAGTTTGGGGCCATTAAGATTTTTTTTTTTTTGCTATTATGCATCTTCTGAAAGAGTACAGAATCTCCTGATCAAAACACAGGCGAAGAAGATATCAGCGATAAAGACAGCAATACCATACGTAAGCATATGCATATGTAAAATATTACATAGTATAATATAATTACATATATTTTGTATATGTAAAATATGCATAGGCTGACAAAGAAAAAATGTAAACTAACGTTGTTAATGGACTAAACCGTCTCCATCTATGTTTTGATCATCGTTCTGAATCCAATCCAGACGTAGTTTTTGACAAAAATGCATTTTTGCTCAAAATGTTTTTTTTTTTTATGAAACTTACTCACATTTAAGTGTTGATAAACAAATAATGCATGAAGCTAGAATAAAACAGGTTTTATTGTTTATTGATTTATTGCTTTTTTGTTGAAAAGCAAGAGGTCCTTTTCTTTCTTTCTTTTTTTTGTTGATATATTGCATATTCAGATATTCATACAACAATGTATTCTGGGGGTCATGAAACTTTTGTGAAAATGATCAAAAATAATGGCAGTGGCTGGCAACTTTCTTCAAAACCACTGAGGGGGAAAGAGTTAATAAAAATCTAGCTGTTCACAGTTTGTTCATATTAGTTCACACTCACAGTGCATTAACTAAATGCTAATAAATACAACATTTGATTTTAACAATGTATTAGAAAATGATGAAATTAACAGCAATTAAGATTAATGTATAAGTATTGTTAGCTAATAGTTCATGTTAACTAATGAAACCTTAATATAAAGTGTTACCAATTTGCATTAAATGCATTTAATTGATTAAAAGTGACATTTATAATGTCACAAAAGATGACTATTTCAAGTAAATGCTGAAGTTTCAATTTATCAAAGAATCCTGTAAAAAATGCAGCATGGGTTCCACAAAAATATTAGTTATTTAGTAAATATTAGTTGCAGCGCAACTGTTTTCATCATTGATGATAATAAGAAATGTTTCTTGAGAACCAAATCAAAATATTAGAATGATTTTATACAATTACAAAACAGTTATTTTAAATTGCAATTACTATTTCAAAATATTACATTTGACTATTTTTGATCAAGAAAATGCAGCCTTAGTGAGCACAAGAAACTTTCAATTACATAAAAAAACCTTCCTGAACCCAAGCATTTGAACGATAGTACAAATCACAATATCAGGTCAAATAAATATTTGAGTCTCTCTTTGGAATATTTTGGCAAAGACTGCAAAGACTTTGAAGACTGAAGATGTTCTATGACTGCCACTGTTTCACGTTACCTTAAAGCAAAAGGTCATAATCTTGCTGGCTAAGCTGTTTCCTCTGAAGAGGGTCTGCATAGAGTCGGCCAGCTCCACCTCTTTTGAGAACATATTCCATAGCAGCTGATACAGCAGATGGCGAGAGTCGAACAGTGTCACCAACACCCTGGCCAGCTCATCCTGAAAACCATCAGAACATTGAGCACAACAGCTCTCCAATGACCAACAATACACCCAATGTCTCTTAGTGAGCAAAACAGTGTTAAAGGGATAGTTTAAAAGCTATTTGACTTTTATCTTTTACAGAACAAAAGAAGATATTGTGAAGATAACTGGGAACCAAACAACAATGGACCACGTTGAATTCCAGTGTATGGACCAAAAAAAGAAAAGAAAAGAGTTCTCTCAAAATATCTTCTTTTATGGTCCACAGAAGAAAGTTAGTCAAACAGTTTTGGAATGACATGAGGGTGAGTAAATTATTTTTTGGTGAACTATAATTGTTTGGCCATTTCATAATAGCATGGAAAAATACAAAACTACATAAACAATTCACACCGAATTTTCATTATTGTGTAAAAAAAATGTTTTTATATTTTTGAATGAATTTTTCAGCATCTAAACCCTAGCCGAGTAAGGAAAAAGATGATCAAAACATGACATTTCTAACTCAACATGATAGTTTATAAACCTTTAAAACCTTTTCATGATTGTTTTTTGAATAGGCCTAATTTTAAACTCAATTTAAATGTTCTTATTTTGTCAAAACTGTAAAGTTAAGCAGAGTTGTTAATATCTCTCACCCATTGAGAGCAAGGGACCACATTGGCCAGTGCCATGGCTATAGGCAGTTCGCCCTGATCTCCCATCATGGTGACCAGCTCAACAAGTCTCTCAAAGCGGTCTGCAAGCACAGTCTCTGCGAGTGTGTCGAACTCCGTCCCTTGCTGGAGGATCTTAGTGAGCACCTCCATAAACGTAGCCCGTGTCTGCAGGTCCTTATGGTACCCTAGACCTGTTCAGAGATATCACAATCCTTTTTTCTCTTCACTCATAACGACTCACCAATTACAGTAAGAATCAATGATAATGTAAGTGCTTCTCACCAATGGAGTGCATGAGGCCGCTGTCCACATTGGCGTTGAGCAGGTTAGACATGGCCAGCACCGTGCAGTGCCGCAAAGATGCCAGTCGTCTAGACATGCCACGTTTCCGCCCTGCCACCTGCTGGCCGTCTTCCTCGACCTCGCTGCAGTCATTCAACAGGTTCATGAACAGTGTGAAGTATCTAAAGGAGAAACAGAAGAGATGACTGCCCAGAAAACAGACCTTAAAGAGGCCATTTTAAACCCCCCCCCAGAAAAACACCTAACTTATTTTTCACATTTTTTACATTGTTTCAGCAGCATAATAGGTCCTCTTTAAAGGGCAAAACTAAAGAGTTGAATGAATGAATGATCCTACTTGAGGAAGAGCTGAGATTTGGCCTCCATGAGCTCGACGCCATCACCCTCCTCAGGCTGCAGTGGAAGTCCAGCTAACAGTGAAACCACTGCCTCCATACTCGCTTGGTCCAGATCTCTGTATGAGATGTTTGAATAAACACAGAATGAGAAAAGAACATGCAATTGGCAAAACCACAGGTTTTAAGAAACTAAACATTTAATAAACGCTATGAAACTGCAAAGGCGATATACCGGGTCAGACATTTGATGTCATCGTCCGCTGCTTGATTGGAGGTTCCCATCACCCAGTCTGTTAGGTACTCCACCATTTTATTTCTGAGAAAAGCAGCAAAGTTAGACATTCCATAACCTCATGATTCACAAACGAAATGATCACAACAAATCAAATGAAAATATAGTTTTTTTTGTTTATGTGACAAAACAGAGATAGTGAGAAAATGCAAATCAGAGATGGATGAAAATAAAACTTATTACAAAAACAAACTGAAAAGAACACTTTTGTTGAGCAATGATGCCTTTAAAAAAAAAGAAGAAAAAAAAGAAGAAAAAATGGCTTTTTCCTTCACAGGAATAAATTAACATAGATAACAGTTATTTTAAATTGTAATACTATTTCACAATATTACTGTTGTTACAGTATTTTTGATTATATAAATGCAGCCTTGGTGATCATAACAATATTTATTTCAAAAACATTTTAAAAATACTAGATAGTGTAAATATACCTGAATTTCATCTCTTGGCAGAAGGAGAGGTCGTCCCTGCGTTCCATCATCACCTCCACTAGCTGACACAGCTTGGTTTTGATCTGAATGGCATGGACAACATTCCCTAAAATGCGCACATACCTAAGAACAACAGAAAAATAAGAGAGAGAGAGAGAATTAAGAAAAATCTTCAAATGCTCTTTTCATCAAAACACCAACCATCCATGCAAATCCAGAGCTGATATTACTAAACTAAAATGAATAGCTGAGCATATGAAGGGGTAAAGTCTTACCTAACCAGGTTGAGCATCATGGTCTCAATGCTGGCTTGACCGAGATGCTCTGAGCTTCCTTCAGTGTGACTGTCAAGCAAGTTCTTCATGATGGCAATGGTCTGCTCTACAAATAGTGTGTTCATGTCTGTAATGGGAACCTGGAGAAGAAAATAATTGAATTCAATTAAAATCCAATTTTTTTTGTGTAAATCGTTCGTAAAGCCGTTCTGACGTAAATGTTCGGATTCACGAAAATGTTCGTATTTTCAAAATGTTAGTTGGTACGACAGAAATGTACACCTGCTCCCTACAACGTCTAAATGGTGCGTAAAACATTTGAACGTTCTGCGTTCTAATTTAGGCAAACTGATGACATTTGATGCACTATGTACAACAATAATATTTCACGAGTTGATCTGCCCTGTCTTTTTTGTTTTGTTTTTTTAAACTGTTCAACCTTGACTAATAGGCAGCACTCGTCACTGTCATTTTTTACCCAGCCGTCCAATCACAGTGGAGGAGGGGCGGGACAAATACTACACCGACCTATCATTCTACTTGTACAAGACTGAACAACAATGGAGAAGTTAATCTTGCTGTTTACTGCATTTTTATATTTAGTAATATTCTTCAAAATTAGATAGTAGTAACACATTACTGCCATGGATATTCTGTATCATAGCAACCAAAATATCTGGCTGTTTTCCGTAGAGCACCAGGCATTTTTTAGCTGGCTAAAAATGCTTTGGTGGACACACGATAATTGAATATTTATTGCTAGGCATATGGCCAATTAGTCTTTTTAGCATTTATGCAATATACTGGAGCCAAACCTGAGAAGGAAGTTCAGAAGATTCCACAGTGTTCATGGACACGCAATTTGCGTAGTTGTAACTCATGGACAGGGATTATGCTAATTATTAATGAGCATGAACGCACACCCTATTTCAGAATGTTTGGAATTCATTAATATACACACGTTTAACTGTTATACGGAGCATTTGTGAATCCAGAAGAGAGTTTTCATAAAGGTCCATTTTATGCGCAAATTACTTCGAATTTGCTCGTATATTTACGATATATCAATTAGGCCCATTGTTTTAAAGCAGCTTTACAGAAAATGTATGTTTATCTGTGATCAGAGGTGACTTTCCAAGTAATGTCCAAATGGCAATGGACAGATAATACAAATCATTTTTGTATTTTGTCAGTTTGATAACATGTATTCATTTAGGCAGAAACAACAAGTTGTGATAGTAATGATTACAATATTAAGAAAATTTAGCAGTTGTGTTTGTTGATTCAGAGATGATGCTGATAATATTACATCAAATGAAAAGTAACAAACATTTTCTGGTTCAATGCATGTCAGAACATTCTAGATTAAATAGATCAGAGTGCTGAGTGGACGCTATTTAAAAAGACTGCATAGTCTGGATTGATTTGACAACAAAGGTTTCCTGCCACCTTGTGTCCAAAACTATGCATGACCGGATTTTAGGGAAGGCATTTGAATGCTGGTTAAGTTTAGTAATGTGTTGTATCTATTGTTAGAATAGCCAGTTTACTGAATTAAAAAAATGTAGCATTAATTTAGGAGAATTTTAGCAATGTGAAATTTTCACGACAATTAGTGATTTTGTTGTACTGATTTTACATTCATTTAATGCATTTAGTAAATATGATAAACTCAAAGAATATAGTCAGTAAAATCAGTATCAAATAATATAAATACATTTTGCATAAAATTATTTAATACTATAATAAATATTAAATTTATTATTTCATTGATAAATCTTTCTTTTTTACTTTAATGTTAACAATTTCTTTGTAAGACTGATCTTTATATTCTGAGTATGTTCTAACATGATATCTAATTCTATGTCATAGCTAGCATCTCTTACCGGACCCTGGGTGTCAAAAAAACGTCCGATGCTGTTGCGTAGCTTGTTGAAGAGCATGGGGTAGAGAGCTGGACTGAGCTCCAGTCCAACAAGGTCTTTGACGTTGGTGCGAATCTGCATGCCCACCTTCTCATGTGTACAGACCATCAGAGCCAGCAGACGCTCTAGAAACCTGTTAAGAGATGTCTCGCTGTTCACTTCACAAGAGCCCATGGAGATCATGGAGCCCTTGCGTTCGGTCAGGGGGCCCATGGGAGGGCTGTAGGTGCCTAGGCTAGGGGTGCTGCGCTGCTGGAGACAAACCCCTCCGAGGGCACACAAGAAACCTGTCATGTTGATCCACTCCTGAGGACAGAGAGAAAACATTTAGCAGCGGGGGTGGGGAAACTATATAACTGACTGATCAAGTCTAGTTTTAACTACCTGTCCATCTTCCACTTTGTTTTTCGGGTGGTTGAGTATCTGTTTAGTAGCCTGCTCCCATTTTGCGTGTGTGTCTTCCCATGCCTAATATTGAAAAAGATCAAATTTGAGTCAACTAAAGATAAGAGAGAAGTTGAGAAAGAGCTACAATAAAAATTAAAATCTGAAACACGCATATGTAGACACACACAATGATATCCTCACCTCTATGTTTCCAGCTGTTGGGTGCTTTATCCTTCTTAACAGTGCCATCACTCTCTTTTGAAGTGTGTTGCGTCCTGAACGCACAAATGAACATATAGTTTAAGGGCTGTTTTATTTTGCAATGAGACCAAGAACCCATGCCATGAAACATTTTTAAAGGGGTGGTTAATTATGATTTTACTTTTTTAACTTTAGTTAGTGTGTAATATTGCTGTTTGAGTATAAACAACATCTGCAAAGTTACAATGCTCAAAGTTCAAAGCAAAGGGAGATATTTGCTTTTAAAGAAATTCCTTCTTAAGGACTACAACAAACGGCTGGTAGGGACACAAGCTTCCTCCCGGGTTAGTGACATCACAAACCCTAGAATTTACATAATCCCCGCCCCCGGAACACGATTTATAGATTAGCAAGACAGAATATGCTAATCAATGACTAGAAGATAACTACACATAAGATACACAACTTCAGCAAAACATTCAGAAACGTCCTGTTGCATTCTACATGTTGTCACTTCTTGAGTCTCTCCATCTTTCTGATTTCGGTTTGAACATAAAAGGCTAAAAGTTTTTGAAATTTTGCTCCGCAAAAGTCGTTCCTATGCCGTGAGCAGCAGCTCATTTGCATTTAAAGGAACAGACACAAAACGGTGCGTTTTTGCTCACCCTCAAAAATTGACAATTTTGACATGTTATATTAAAAATATCTGTGGGGTATTTTGAGCTAAAACTTCACATACACACTCTGGGGACATCAACGACTTATTTTACATCTTGTGAAAAGGGCATTACACCACCCCTTTAAAACAATTGAATGATTCATTGTTCCCATATCAGCATCAAATGCTATATTTGTGGCAATAAATAAAATAAAAATCACACCATGAAATAAATAATGTTTATTTTGCCATATCAGTATGAAATGCTAAATCATGACCATTTACTTAATTAGCCATATCAGTATGAAACGCCATGTTCAAAAAAATGTATTTAGTCACATCAGTATCAAATGCTTTATTCAAAAATAAATAAATAAATAATTGTATTTTTATCTTTCAATGATGTTCCGTAGCATTTGATAGAAAATCAGTAAAAAACATAAAAAGTAACTTTTTTTTTTCTTTACAGAACCTTAGATCACAAGGAGTCCATGTTCACCTCAGTGGTACTCGACCTTAGCTGAATTTTGGTGGAAAGATTATAGTGTCCTACAAGTTTAAAGCTGGTAGTTTGATTCCATGTTACAAAGACGGTTAACCACTAACCTGTAGCCATCATATTGCTGACGGAGGCGAGCTCTATGAAGGTGTTGTAGTTGGGCAGGACCGTGTGCACGGGCAGCTCGTCCACACTGCAGCGGATGTCCGCCTCCTCACAGAGATGCCGGAAGCAGGACATGGCCACCAGCACAGCCTCTGCGTCAGGGCTCCACAGGAAGGTGTAGAGACACACCTCCAGCTTGGTCTGAGCCTGTTTGCTGATGGGGATGAGACTGCCCTGTGTGGCACACTCCTGCAGACCAACAGAGCAAATAATGAGCTTATTTCATCTGGGTGGACAATTTTCACAGAATTCAGGATGAATATTATTATTATTATTTTTTTTCAGATAGATTTCGGTATCAAATTTTGATTTAAAAACATTACTGATGCAGATTTACTGTTTACAAAAAAAAATTACAAAAGGTGACTTTCTATTAAATATTGTTCAAACATCACATTTTATGCGTAAAGACTTAACTAATAATTCTCAACTAAAGAGCGCAGAGCCACAGGCTAAAAATCAAGAACCTGATATCAGTTATGATTCTCTCAGATGAAAACGGTTTACCTTGTTCTTTAAGAGAAACTTGTTCCTGCATATGAGAATCTCCCTGAGCCACTTTAGTATCTCTGTACTGTTGATCATCTGGTGTCCAATCAGCTTCTTACAGATCAGAAATAAGACCTGAGAGCTGAGATGAGAATAAGGAGAATATAGTAAGATAATCTTTAATCTTTCGCCCACTTAACAACTTTAACAAACCTTAACAACATGCCCACCTGATGTCCCAGAAGGTCTCAATGGGTGCGTCAGGGTTCCACAGCTCAATGGTTTCTGGCTGATGTAAGACCAGCAATGCCTGGGGGAGAATGAGCAAATCACTTGTTTTAATAAAAATTCTCAATTATAAGGGGTCAGAGTAGCAGTGATATTTTAGTATTATTTATATACTAATACAGTATTTATTCATATTTTTAATTTTAATTTTAGTTAAAGTTTTAGTCATTTTGTTATGTGCTTTTGTCATTTTTAATAGTTTTACATATATTATAATGCAATAAAGTAATAATAACATAATACTAATGTTATCTAGCGTATATTTAAATAGAATAACTATTCAAAAGCTTACTGTAAACAGCAATGAGTAATCACGTCATCTCCATAAGAACTTTACCATTGGCCCTAGGGGTGTAAATCAGAGCCTTCATGACGATTCGATACGATACCGATTTCTTAAGCCAACGATTCGATTATTTCCGATACTTCAGAATTCCCCGCGATACGATTCGATACGATTCAATACTAGATATTTTTACATGATATCTATTAAGTTTCAAATAAATCAACAAAAATAATAAATAATTTGCCTTTTATTGAGAATACAGAAACAGTATTCTATTCACATAATGTGTATGTTACACTATAGCAGTTGTGCTCAATGCACTGCAAATAGAACAGTAAATATAACAGTTTTCCTTGATTTACCCTGGTCTTAAAGTAAAAAAAGATGACTGTGAAAAATAGTAGAATTAAATAAAATACATTTATGGTGAGATTACTACATTTTATTTAATGGGCTTTATGCACAGCATTGGACAAACTGATTAATCCAGGTGTGCCTGACCACCTGGATTAATCAGTTTGTCCAATAATGTCAGACAGGAAACAGAGGCCCTGCCTGAAGTTCAGGAAGTAGTGCAGCTGTGCATAAAGCCCATTAAACGCATTTATGGTGAAATTACTACATTTTCAGGTCAATCTGTGTTCATTTTGACCACGAAACATGCGCTGTTAATTCAGCGTTTGCAGCACAGCAAAAATAGACTCGGTGCGGAAACGATCGCCGCACTGCTGTATATTCACCGCAACTGGAACGGATCGATGGACCGCAACCGCGTGCAGTGTGAAAGCTCTAACCTGTTAACATGGGTACGGAAAAAATACGCACCGCATACGCACTGCAAACGGAGTATGTGTGAAACGGGCGTTACAATAAAGTGCAATCAGACAAACGGCAACATCTCTTACAACTGCTCCATCTGTTTTCCTGGTACCAAAATACTTCCACACCCATGACTTGACGCCGACTGGAGTGTGTAACATTTCACTTTCATTGCCAGCTCGCTCTGACGGTTCCATCGTTCTTGAAAGTCACACTCAACAATGTGTGTGAACATAGATAAGACTGTGAAACGTAAGTAACGCGTGTGAAGTAGAAGACAATAATGAGCTTAGCGCCACCCGCAGCTTAAGAGTAGGTTGTACGCATATGTCGGAGGGGATGCTGAAAATAGACAGGCGGCAAAATAAACACATTAATCGATACTCTTGCGGACGCATCGATGCATCAAATCGTTGGCTGTATAATCGATGCATCGATACGAATCGATTAATATTTACACCCCTAATTGGCCCAAAGCAGACTTCTTACGTGCTCATACGGTAATCTTCATTCCAGGTCCACACAGAAAACATTACCGGTAATTTATAAAATTTTCAGTGATAAACCTATCCTTACAATAACTGTTCTGTTAATAAACCTCTGTCGATCTAACTATCCGTGGGTGGGGATACAAAAATGTAGAAATATAATCTGTAGTTTTCACGAAAGCCCTGGAGCTGTCAATAGTCATACTTTCGGTGACAAATAAATGGACATTTCTGAATGAGAATGATTGAGCATTGTTAATTTATATAAACTACTGACACCGTAACAATGTCAGTACATTGCATAGTAGTGAGGGACACTATGCATAAAGGATGGAAAGAGGTACAAATAAACAAACAGTCATACCTCCATGGCTTCCTGGGAATGCTCAGCACTGTGTGTGAGAGGAACCAGCTGGACCAGACCTTTGATGAGCTCAGCTGTGCTGTTCTGGATCTCTTGACCAGGTTTCCCTGGGTTCTGATGGTGTGAAAATGCAATTAGTCAAGTCAAATTTGATCAGAATCATCCTTAAACAACAACTCTGTGCTAAGTTTACATGTAAACACACTATTTTATCCAAAAATCACAATTCACATCAAATCACGTAAAGGAAGGAGTGTGAAAAACGAGAACGATTTTTCTACGAAAAAGTTATCTTTATATAAAAAATAAAGAATAATAAATCCACATGTAAAAACTAATCTGGATAATCCAGGATTTAAACCAATCAGAAAACATTTAGCCTAGAAAACACAAACACTGTTTGATTAGAGCTTCTTATGAGAATTAAAGGAGCAACAGGTCTAAGGTGACATGCTTAGCTGTTCTGACATTAAAATACTTTCTCCAATCCTAGCGTAATATGCTGAGACATATGCTGATACAAAAGGTGACTCATAATAATATAGATAAAAATCTAACTGATTATTTAATCCATATTACAGCCCTTTACTCACATGCAGCATTAGTCTGGGGTCAGCGTGAATGAGTTTGACCAGCGCCAGCAGCAGAGAACGCGAATCAAGGTCTGTGGACTTCTCCTTGAACTTTAAACTAGTTGTCATTTTCTCTTTAAATGTCAGACTCTGCAAGAAAAAGACATGCTATTTATACATAATGAACTGTATGGATGATAATGTGTCTCAGTGTATAGAATTGTCTTACTGGTGTCATCCTCAGAGGTGGATGGGCACTGAGACTCTGAATCACTCGGCCCAGTGTGTCTGCAAACATGGTGCGCAGTTCTCCTGAGTAGCAGTAGATGGCGTCAATCTTCGGCCACCAGTCCAGGTGAGACTAGCAGGAACATGAACATGAAATATTAATCATCAATGAACAGCACAATGAAAGCACACTTCTGTAGTGAGTTCTCACTGAATGCGATTTCATTGTGAAAGTTTTAATAAGGCATTATTACTGATGGCTCCCCTAACATTATTATACAAAAAAAAAAGTATACTTTGTACATTGTACTTTTATACATACCCTCATATACGCAAATTTCATCACCAGAATAGTATGCGTGTACTGCATGCCTGCATGATTTTTGTACTTTGAAAGGCTATGTGTTTGACTGTACGCATATGCTAGCATACGTGTAAAACAATAAATAAAATAATAATAATAATAATAATTATATATATATATATATATATATATTAGTGCTGTCAATCGATTAAAAACTTTAACTAGATTAATCACACATTTTTTCTGTGATTAATCGCAATTAATCGCAATAAAAAAAATGTTTTTGTACGTTTTTAATATATTTTATAATGTAATAATTTCACAGTTAATCAAATTAATGTAGAAACAACATAAAGACTGTATATTTTAAATATTTTTTTAATGGCATCTTTTTATGAATGAAGGCCAGTATTACTGATATTAATACAGCTACTGATTTTTTTTTTCTTTTTCACATTTATTAGGCTTCAAAAATATAACACTTTTTAATTTAAGTGAACTTAAAACAATGCTAACATAAACCCATAATAAATGTCATATTTATTCGTGCCCTTCCTGTCTTAACAGTTAGGAAATAATATACTGTAATAAAGTTATCAAAGTTATATGCAGTCTGCACTGCATAAACTATAAATTAAATAGTTAATCCTTATTAAAGCTACAAAAGTTATTTAGTCAACAGCAGTGAGTCATTTTCTCTGTTCCCTTTGTTCTTTAACTTTACTGACAGGAAGCTTTATTGGCTGCTGTCCCTTTAAGAGCAGACAGACACGCGGATCTCACCGTTTATATATATGGATCTCACACGCGCGCCTCATTCTCTCGCAACTCTTCGTTCATTTTAGACTTTATATAAATCATTTAAGACTGCTCTTATGAGGATAATCGACAAAACTGACATTTTGGGATTGTTATTGTTAGTTCAAGCGCGAAAGAGAACTGGATTCTGGCGCCCTGTCTATGCATTGTGTGTGTGTGTGTCACATAAAGACATTCACAGACAGCGCTTTCTCTTTTGTCTTGCCGCGCTTGAAATGTTTAAAAGCATTTAAATGAATAAGAGCGTGATCATATAATGTAAAGCTAGCCAACGGATGGCAGAAAAGACGGATGCTGCGTTAATTGCGTTAAATATTTTAACACGTTAAACCAGACAAAAATTATTCGCATGCGTTAACGCGTTAACGTTGACAGCACTAATATATATATATATATATATACTTATAAAAATGTATACTTTGGGCTTAAATGGCAATTGAAAATTTGATCACAAATTACATAAATTTTTTCATTTACATATTTAAATATTATAATAATAATTTACATAATATTTAAAATTACTTTTGCATCATCTAACAGTAAACTTTTACTTATGCTGTTGGAAATTGTCAACTCTCATTACAAATGAATGACTTTAGAGCACCGCAAATCATGGTCAATGTGAACGGCCATAAAGAAATCATACTTACATTGGTGATAATTTTGTGCAGGGAGTTGACCAGGACGAAATGGAAGGTAGGAGGAGAAGTCGAGGCCAGACATACCTAGTAAAGAAATGAATTTTATAAAAAAATATCTCTGTGAAAATATTACAACATAGATGTGGCAATGATTTTACAACAAACCATCGAGAAAATCATGCACCTTGAGTATAGCTGTTACCGAACTCGGTACTTTTAATGGCACCGACCGAACCTACAGAGTACCGATTCACATGAAATCAATCAGTGCCAAATTTCGGTATTTAAATACGAATCCTGCATGTTCTGCGTGTCTCTGTGTGAATGAGTGGCGCAGACGCACGGTTTCATTTACCACACACACACTGAAGCACGCGTGACACTCGCTGTGTTTTTCAGCCTCTGCAGTCTCACTATATGAGAACATGAATGCATTTCCAGACAGAGGCGCTCTCACAGCCACAGAAGTTCATCAGCATTACAGCTTCATTTAAGAAAAACTATCGTTATATCATTAACACACGGAAACTCAAAAGGTCTTCACCACAACCCGTCAAAATAAAAGTTTGGTTTAACTTGATATATTAGGGTTGTACAGTAGAACTTAGATATCTCAATTTAATAATAATACTAACACTAATAATAATAAATTAATTTAAGGAATAATCACACTTTTTCTTCTCATTTTAATAGTATAAAGCTCAGTTGTGCCGTATGTTGTTTGACAAAAAAGTTTAATTTCAGATAAAAGATCAATTAAATTAATGTTTTATGTCTTCATTTGATTACTAGAAAATTCACAACACAGAATTTGTGGAAAACAAAACATTTCATACAATGGTTGTTTTTATTAATATTCAAGCATCACAGTCAATGGCAGAAAGCGACCAAAGTAGCTCTGGCATAATGTCAATAACACTTCTACAAATGACTTAGTGTCTTTACAGTTATTGAGGTAAACATGCCTAAATTACCGAAAAAAGGTACCGGTAACTGAAATCTGAACGGTACCCAACCCTATTTCCATCCACCTATTTTTATGCCCATTTTGGGATTTCGCATTAAAAATATGCTGGATGGAAACTATAAATGATAAAATTGCGCATCAAAACATGCACAGAATTGATCATTCTGAAATGCCTGAGACAAAGTCTGTCATCAAAATGATTTGGTATAATGAACCGTCTCCCACGATTGTGCTCCCAAAAACCTGGCATGATGTGGCATCTGAACGCAAGAAAACATGATAGCATTTATTGCGTTTCGCCTGCATGCTCTGGGGCGCAAGCCATTTATGATATAGGAAAAAAAGAGCCACAGTGGCTTCTCCAATTGCAGCAACTTCTATTTTTATTTTAGATATTTTGCGCCAATCTTGGTCTCTTGAACACCTGGGATGGAAATGCTGCTTTATCCGCAAATGTTTTACGCGATTTTTGTGCATAAGTTAAATTCACAACTTTGAATGGAAACATATCTACAGAAATTTGACATTTTCAGCTTAATAATTTTTAGGTTTGTACTGTTAAAATAATTGTTGATTAGCTGAATACGGTGTGATAGTAATAATATAAAATCTTGGGTTAGTGATTGTCTCTTATTTGCTATAATTGCCTTGAAACATGCTGAATGCTATAACATTCAGTAACTGAGCTTACCTTAAAATGCTGGTTGTTTCGAGGATTGACACGATAACATGACACAAAGCAGTCGATCATCAAATCCACATCGGCGCTCTGGCAGCCCGCACCCCTCGAAAACGGTTTAGTTGGGTTAAAAAGAAGACCCTGAGAGAAAAGAGAGCAAAGTTACACACAACAAGCAAAACAGAAACGAACATTTAATTTCCTTCAGACTTCAATTGCTCTGTACTTCACTGAGAAAGTGGTCCTTCTTACCTTAAGGTCCATGACGATGGACTGAACTAGGAGAAAGATTACGGAATTGTCCTCCCAGTTGATGTAGGTGCAGGCTTTACAAAGTTTGACACATGCAACGGCCGCACTCTCAGTCAACTGTCTGCTGCCGCTGTGTTGTCCCAGAGCCTTCCGTAGACTTTCAACAAATGACTTCTGTTGAAGACAACAAAACAGCTAGATTTGTCTGCAAAGCATTTGCAGGGTGTCTACAGATATGAACAAGTTAAATTTAAGACTTTTTAAGACCTTTTTAATGCCACTTTGAATGAAATTTAAGACCAAACCTGTGATGGAAATACACATTATATTACATGCGTATATATTAGGGGTGTAACGGTTCACAAAATTCACGGTTCAGGTCGATACGATACACTTGTGTCATGGTTCGGTTCGGTACGTTTTTGATACAGCATAAAGAAATAAATGCCAGAGAAATTTCCTTGATTTACATTTTTTATTCTTTTTTATATTAAAGCTAACATCATAAAGTATGATTTTTATTTTTTATTTTTTTTACTTTGAGCAATTCTAGAGCTATAATTGACTCTTCTTAGGAGCATATACTGTAAAACAAAACAGCTCCTTGGAAAAAATGAAATCTCATATTGTAGTAATTATAAACAACGGTTTATTTTAGTTCAGATTAACATTTGAGGGCAGCAATTGTATTCATAATGTCAAAATAAAACCGACGTGTTACTTGAAGGCATTATAGCCCTACTATTCCTGCCAAACGTCCATGGTTGCAGATAGTGTTTCTACAGTAAATCCATGGTGAATGTTGCTGATCTGTGGACACTGGATAGTTCATTCATGGCACAATGTTTCTTCCTGGTTTCCACGTCAGCGCTGTTTGATCCGTTAATAACGGAGAAATGTGAATGCTTCTCACTAGATCTCGCAGCGATGATATTACTACTGTCAGTTCTGTTCTGTGGCGAATTCAAATGCTTTCTTTACTGCATCTCTTATTAGCGCTGTGTAGTAACAGTGTCGCATGATCACGATCGGCTCGCGCTGCACTGGTCCAAACTGATAAACGGTCCTTCAACCACACAATAACGAGCAGTTTCGTTCCGCTTGCATTTTACGTTTGCCATTTGATGTTGGGCAATGTTGTGGTCGCGCATTATGAGCGCGCTTGCCACGCGCAACGCGCCTACATTTGAAATAACGAAACAGCGTTACCAGAAAAAGCCTACATTATCATTATCAATAGCTGTTTATGTAATAAAATCTGAATCATTCTCGCGATTCGATGCTTCACTGGTTATTTTACGGACATTAGGTCCGTTCAGACTGGAGAAATTTTAGCGGTAACGTGACCAGAAATATTTAAGACCTATCGAATCTGAATTTAAGACATTTTAATACTTTTTAAGGCCTTTTATTAGGAAAACTTTATTTAAGACATTTTAAGACTTTTTAAGGACCCGCGGCCACCCTGATTTGTATACACAAAATATTTGTCTGTCATTGCTTACATTGCTCAACTGCTACATAAAAGACTTTTGGATCAAAAGGAGTGGACTCAAATGATAAAACACCGAGTAGGAATAGCAGTCTGTGTAATTCACTGTGTGAACTCTGACCTTGTTAGCTTTCTCCTCCCCCCCTACTTCTTTGGTGATGCTCTGAGTGATCTCTGGACAGAGGATGAGGAGGATGATCTGTAACGGCCACACAGCAGCCTTTCTCTTTGCGCTCTCTGCAAAACTGTCTACCAGGTCGAACAGTCTTTCTGCACAGTCTGCATACACAGAAACGGACAGTTTAACCTCTGTCACAACTAAACATGGACTTCATCAAACAATCTAGTAAAGAAGTCAGTTAGGATATGAATTATTGTGCCACTCACCGGCCATGTCAGTCTGGGGTCTCTGATAAAGCATAGTGAACTCATCAGGATAGTGTTCAACCCAGTTCCAGAAGGCCTGACACAAACATATCAGATATATTTACTATTATTACCTTGCATATGATGAGAACTATTAAAGAAAAGAAAATATATATGTATATATAGGTGTTTTAATCTATTGTACTGTTTACAAAAGCACATACCTTTTCCAAACTGCTGATTACTGCAAGCTGGGCTGGCTTTTTCAAAGATTTGAATTTAAGTACTGTTTCTAAAGGGAATATACAGGAAGTTATCAAGCAATACAAGACTATACATTTATTTAAATCACTGCCTTTGTGGTTTAATACTTGCACTGTGCCATATTGTGATTCTAATTTTAACTGTGCAGCCCTAAATTACCCATAAAATTAGTCATCCATAATACATTTTCAGAATACTGAGGTAGAACAAAATATAGCATGATTTACCTTGCAGCAGTCTCTTTAACTTGGAGCAGTCTACATTGATGTACTGGATAAGCTCAATGTCATGGACATCCACTGTGTCCTCTGTACAAACTGTTAGCTCCTGCAACCTATGTGAAGACATTGGTACATTAACCTTAATAATTAATGATGACTTTAAATGGTTAATTAGTAGCTAACTATGCAAAACCCAGCCCAACATTCATACAAATCACAAAGACTTATATTGGACTTATAATAGGCTTACAATGTTTACAATAAGCAAGTTTTATTAGTCATTATGCAGGTATTTTTGGGGCTGATTCACACATTGAAAGCGGTCCTAGAACAAAGCCCTGTGGATCCCCCAGTGTGTTAGAGAGGTACCTGGTGGAGATACGACTGAAGACAGCATTGAAGTTGTTGCAGCTGAGAGAGAAGAGCACGGCAGAGGCGGAGCTGCGCAGCTGAGCGGCGTGCTGCTGGCCCTCACGGTACGAGTGCAGGAAGTGACAGATTTCAGGCAGCAACTGTTTTACCAACATGGCCTCATCCAGCCTCAGGCAGTCCTTGGGTTGCTGATGATGCACACAAACACACAGTATACCGTTTTATTTATTTTCTCTTTTTTACTGTGTGCATCTACTGTGTTTTAAATGATAATTCTTATTGTGTACATTATTTTACTGCTGTGGTGTCTGCTGTTTTTGTAAAACACAAACAAGCATAAAAATAAGCGTTGTCCATAGGTGGCTAAAATTTGTCAAAATGAGAAGAATGACTTATAAAAGTAGTAAGCAAGCTGAAAACCGGACTAAAACTACAGCGAGTTGAAAGCACTTCAGGATCAGCAGCAAGCAGGAAAGGGGGAAGAGAATAGAAATGAAATCCAATAACAAAGCACCCAACTAACACATTAGTGGATCAATGCACTGCACGGATTCTGGGTCAAGCTGAACTCCCTAAATGTGTGACAATAATGGCGGAGGGGAAGTTCTGTGCTTTCGGGGGCAAAAAAATCATGTCTGCCAAAACAAGTTAATGAAAAAAATTCATAGTTGTCTTGAAGGTTCTTCGATTTTAGTAAAAGAATTGAATCCTGAACAGCAGTAAACTGTATTTTCTCTAAGTATAAGTCCCCATCTCAATGACAAAAGGAAATGACAAAAAGAATTTTGTAAAAACAAAACCAAACGCACAGGACATAGAACAGCTGTGCAGCATCTGGTTAAGCGAAAATTCATAATCTATACAGGAAAGTCCAGACGATCTCAAGACAAGGAAACACCTGCAAATGTAATAATGTCCCGACAGGGCCGGGCTCCGAGCTCTCTGTCTGGGAGTAAAAGATTTAATTGTTTTACCAGAACTCCCAAAGTTTCTAAGACTAAAAGTTCATGAACAATCAAAAAACATTTCTGGACTTGATAAATAAAAGTATTTTAAAATGTCTTACTGAGCCCAAACAACTGTTCTAGTGTATCTAGCTTTAATTATACCATGGCATGGTTGAAAACTTTATTCTGGCTAGCTGACAGTTGAGATTCCAAGATGTTGATTCATTTTCTATAACCATGCGGCAATGAAGCAGTTCCTGTTTCACCACATTCAGTTTATTTCGTAGAGCTATACAGAGATAGTAAAAGAAAAAGACAGATATTGGTCAAGAAAAAACGATAAAAAGGACGATATATATATATATATATATATATATATATATATATATATATAGATAGATAGTACCAGTCAAAAGTTTGGAAACGTTACTATTTTTAATGTTTTTGAAAGAAGTCTCTTATGCTCATCAAGCCTGCAGTTAAAAAAAAAAAAAAAAAAAACAGTAATATTATGAAATATTATTACAATTTAAAATAATGGTTCTCTTTTTTAATATACTTTAAAATGTAATTTATTTTTGTGATGCAAAGCTGAATTTTCATCAGCAAGTACTCCAGTCTTTGGTGTCTTATGATCCTTCAGAAATCATTCTAATATGATGATTTGATACTCAGTTATTATCAATGATGGAAACAGTTGTGCTGTTTAATATATTTTTTTATAACCTGAGATTCTTTGATGAATAAAAAGTTAAAAAGAACTGTATTTATTTAGAATAGAAATCTTTTGTAACAATATACACTACCGTTCAAAAGTTTGGGAACAATAACAATTTTTTTAAAAAGAAATTAGTACTTTAATTCAACAAGGATGCGTTAAATTGATAAAAGGTGATGGTAACGATTTATATTGTTAGAAATGTTTTTATTTTGAATAAATGCTGTTTTTATGAATAAATGCTGTTAACGTTTTACTCATCAATGAATCCTGAAAAAAGTATTCCAAAAAAATATATTAAACAGCACAACTGTTTCCATCATTGATAATAACTGAGTATCAAATCATCATATTAGAATGATTTCTGAAGGATCATAAGACACCAAAGACTGGAGTACTTGCTGATGAAAATTCAGCTTTGCATCACAAAAATAAATTACATTTTAAAATATATTAAAAAAGAGAACCATTATTTTAAATTGTAATAATATTTCATAATATTACTGTTTTTTTTTGGGTTTTTTTTTAACTGCAGGCTTGATGAGCATAAGAGACTTCTTTCAAAAACATAAAAAATAGTAATGTTTCCAAACTTTTGACTGGTACTATATATATATATATATATATATATATATATATATTTTTTTTTTTTTTTTTTTTATCAGAATTTCTTTCTTTTTTTACCGAAAATGTATTTCAATATCTGTAAAAATCTATGGAAGTCTTTAAGTTGATACAGGTCAGGGTGTGGACAAGCAATAATAGAAAAATTTGATTGTAAAGCAATTTTGCATAGCATTCAGATATAAAGTTGAAACCAAAGAGTGGGACAATGCTGTTAAAAGGCAGGACATAGGATAGACAAAACAAGCGAAAGGTCGGACAAAGTTGACTCTGGAATAGGACGAGCTACTCACCCCTGCCAGACACTTCTCCAGTGTGTCCAGGATAATCAGCTGGGAGAGGTAGAGGTTTTTTTCGGCAGCTTCGCCGAAGATCCGCTATGAATGAGAAACAGAGAGAAATGTGATATTAGCTCTGTTCCAAAATCTAGAGAGCTACCTCTCTTGAATAGAGAAAATATGCACTTAACCTTTTCACAGGCATTTTGTTTTAATAGTTAGACAGATATCGTGATGTAGCATTATAGGATTGTCTAGCAATATATTGATTATTGCAGAATTGCTGTAACGTGATATTATCGGTATCGTGAGCCATGTATCATGTATAGGGTTGACACCCGGCCGGGTAAAATACAGAATCGTCCCTTATTTAAAGGCAAAATTATACATGACATGTATTGATGATTTTACATAAACCCACACATAGTTGAATAAACAAATAAGGATTTTGCAGTGTGGATAATACTAATAGTAATTATAATGAAATCAATTTCAAAAGTAGTAGTAGAGAAGCTCATTTTCACGTGATTACATGTTAGCGTCTTTGTTTCCATAGTGACGAGTCTAGAGAACATGCGACTTAAAGCAGCATGCCGTGAAAGACAAATCCGTGCTTTTAAAGGTATAGGCCTATTGTTTTTTTGTTACTTTGGATAATCTCTTAATATAATATTCCATACATTGTCAGAGCTTGGTAGACAGGTAACTATTATATTTGTAAATGTTATAAGACAGATTAATTAATAGATTATAATTAATGTTATTTATTAATTTATTATTAATATTAATCATATATATGCATAATAAATGATGATCCCATTTGTCATGCACAATTTATGGCAATAAAAAAAAAGGTTTAAAAAGTGCTACATTATTTAAATAAAAATGAGACAAATAATTACATAATAATCTAGTCAATTTAAGTAGTAAATAAATAAAAAAATGTTAAAAATATCCTATCCATGCAGAATTGTCAAAAACATGATTACTGGTTCAGTAATCCCTAACATACTGAAGAGTTTTTTTTATATATAAATAAATAAAATAATCAAATATATAAAATGTGTTCTGTTGCAAGCTCACATACTTGATCTCATGTTTTCTCGTGGATTCAAGTTGTCATGTTGAAATAATCAGTTCCATGCCATTGACACATTTTTATTTATTTCATTTTATTATTTATTTATTTATTTAGCTTGTGTATGGGTGTCCCTTATTTTGCCTCACTGAAGGTGGAAACCCTAATCGTGTATGGTATTGTATTGTGAGGTACCCCGTGATTCCCACCCCTAGTGGACTTACCATGTTGTTCACATTTTTGAGGATGTTGGTCAGGCCATTGATGACGAGGGCAAATTTGTACTTGGAGATGTTGATCAAACATTCTTTGTTGTGCTCTGTGCTCACTTTGGTGTGGGTGCTTTGCTGTCCTGTTTTAATAGGGAGCTGTGAACGAGAGACAGACAGAAAAAGAAAAAGAAAGTGATTAAAACCAACAAACTTTCAAAAGCATCCAAAAAATGCTATCATAGCCTCGACTAACGGTCAACTGCTTATAGGTTTTTCAATGTGTGATGCTGATATCTAGACCAGAGAGCAGGGCAGCAGAAAATGCTGATTTATACATTAGCACAGAAATTGGGGTTGACAAGATCTTTTTAAATGTCTTTGAAAGAATGATCTTATGCTCACAAAGACTGCACCGATGTGCTCAAAAATCTATTAAAACTAATATTATTACAATTCAAAATAATTACAACTTTGAAAATGTAATTTATTCATTCATTACTTTAGTGTCACATGATCCTTCAGTAATCATTATAATACGCTAATTTGCTGCTCAAGAAACATTTATTATTATTATCAGTGCTGTTAATACTTTTGTGGAAACTGTAATAAATTTTTTCAGGACACTTTGATGAATAAAAAAAAAGTTCAAAAACATTTATTTGAAAATTATATTTTTATTACAATGATAAAGGTTTTAGTCACTTTTGATCAATTTAATGTGTCCTTGCCAAAAAAAAATCTTATTTTTTCAAAATCTACTAATACAAATGACAATTAAAGTCACTGAAAAAAATCAATCAAAAGCACAAATATATAATATAGGCTAACCATTGTATTTACAGTTTTATGAAAGGAAGCTAAGATGATAGAGGACCCATGGGTCTGGTTAACAGGTGTGAATGTTGGGTTCCTGTGGCTCATGCTTTCAAAGGCTCTGTTACGGCTTTATTGAGAGCACTGGGTGGAGAACAGCTTGTAACATGTGGGACGCACAGACTGCAGAACGAGAGGTCGCACAGTCTTAAATTTGACACACCCAGCCCTGAGAGAACATCCAAGCCCTTAAAGCACCAACCCACCCATCCTGAGTCTAAAGTCTCAAACTTTAGGTGTTAAAACAAAGCGCCTCCAGCTCTCCAGACTTCCGTCCTGTGCCGCACACCTGCGGGCCAGCACATCTGCTCTTGTTCTCTCCAACACACACAAGCAGTTAAAGTCTGTGCAGTGGGAGTGTTGAAAGCACACATGGTCTGGCCGTCTTAATGAAGCGTATGTGGAGTGAGGGGGCGGGGGCCTCTCCCCCCTCTAAGCGTTCCCTGATGAGGAATTGGTCTTCACTGTTTCCGAGTACTATGGCTCTTCTCTGGATCAAAAGAACTTTGACTGCGCTAGAATTTATACAGCTTGCGAACAACTCACAAACGCCAACTAACTGCTCTGATATATTGATCTGTGCTGTTTTCTTGGCAAAACAAGTTTGAACCAAGTTTGCAACATGTCCCAGCCCTGTCCTGCCCTCTTCTCACCATCATTTCAAATCTTTCCTCTACTTTGTATCCAATGATGAGATGAAAAGGAAAGAAAAAGTTCCCATAAAAATCCATTAAAACATCTGCACACACTCGACGTTTCATAAAATGAAGGTTGAACCACTGTAGTCACATGGGCAATTCTAACCATGCCTTCACTACCTTTCTGGGCCTTGAAAGTGGCAGAAAGCTCTCGGATTTAATCAAAAATATAGTGTTCTGAAGATGAACGAAGGTCTTACGAGTTTGGAACGTTATGAGGGTGAGTAATTAATGACACTTTTTTTTTTTTTGTGAACTAACCCTTTAAGCAGCACTACAACGGTTTTCATGAGCATCCAATTAGCATATTAGAATGATATCTGAAGGATCATGTGACACTGAAGACACTGTAAATACAGCTTTGATCACAGGAATAAGTTACATTTTAAAATATATTCAAATATAAAACTTTTAATTTTAATTATATTTCATAATATTACTGCTTTACTATATTTTTGATAGAATACATGAAGGCTAGCTGAGCATTTAAGACTTTTTCCAAAAATTGTCTTTCTGACCCCAAACAGCAGTCAAGTAAATTCATCACCAACAAAACCACAGCAAATACACAGTGAATATTCTATATAATCACACAATAAAGCCCAGGAGCACACCACCAACAGTGCCAACTTAACTAGTACACATTTAGCAGACTAGGCGGTAATAGTCTGTTTTCTTAAGCAGCACACTTAGCATCGCCTACAAATGTGTCAAAGTAGTCCAAGCAAGATTAAACCTTTTTCAAATCTGACATTTCAACAAATCGTAGCTGTTAATCTGCTTTAGGTAAGCAGGCCTATATTTGTGGTGCAAGGCAGCAAGGAACTATTGGTTGCACCGTTTAGATTCAGATTGTTTTATTTAGTGCCATGTCAGCATTCAAAGCTATTTTCATGGCAAAAATTCAATTACAAAAATACAAATATCATATAAATATAATAAAACCCAAACAAACAAAAACAGCAAGTCATATTAGGCTATACAAGATTTTTATTTTATTTACATTTGATTAAAAAAAAATCCAAAACCTGCAGGCATAATCTTCCTAAATAAGTCCTTAAGTGAGGTAACTTCATAAAAGAGCATTCTACGTTGCACTGTTTAAGTGGTGTGACAATTGCAATGGCCAGCGTGACAGGCGGCATGTCAGAAAAACTCTGAGAAACCCTTAGGATCCCTCCTTCTTTCCGGCCCACTACTGTGTGGCCCTAAGAGAAAAGCGCGTGGCTGGAAATGAAAGTCTCAAGACCGGAGAAGAACCCAGCGCACACACCGTCTGTACACGCATAAGATACACGCACTCTTCACAGCATGCATAGCCCAGCCCTATTGACATCCATTTTAATGCAGGATGCCGATGGACAGTGAGCACTTTGTTTCCCAGGAATGGTTTAAAATTCCAGAAAAGTCAGGAACCAATCGCTTCCCTTATGTGCACTTTGGCAGAGCAGGACGTGCTCATGTGCGCTATGGAGAGTGGACGGTATATGAACAGAAAACACAAAGACAATTAAAAATATGATCAGATAAATCGACTTTACAGTTTAATGAAACTTTCATGGGCCACTATTCAAGAAAAATATGACTTTTCACCCCTGTCACATCAGTTGGAAGGGTCTTCTTGGCTAATCTTTTCAAAACTGCAGGAAAATATGCACCTATGTTTGACCATTTAGTCTTTTTCCTGGATATTGCCACGATATGACCAAATCTACTCGAATGTTAAAAGGATAGTTCACCCAAATGTAAAAATATTCTCATCATTTATCACCCCCATGTCGTTCCAAACCTGTTTGACTTAATTTCTTCGGTGAAACACAAACAAAAGAACACATTCTTGAGAATGTTGGAATCCAAACAACATTGGACCTCATTGGCTTATGGCTTTCATTCATTATTTCATTCAAGTCATACAGGTTTGGAACAACATGAAGGTTAGGTGAGTACATGATGACAAATCTTTATCCCTTTAAAGTTTTTGGATTTTTTTGTATGAATATGTTAGCCTTACTATCTATAAGCTAGTGTGCTCCAAACCAATGACAAAATTCACATTTAGAAGATAGAAGCATTCAAAGCTTAGCTTACAGTCTCTCACTTCTGCCAATATGGATCAATGATTTTGATGACATCACTCTGCAGCTTCTCATTAGATTTTCTGTCCAATCAAATGCTCTCTAGAATCTAAAGCATCCCGCCCCCTATGCTATAAATAGACGCTGAAGCTGTGGCTAAAATCGGTCAATTGCTCACACTTTTACTATTAGAAACATAGAGGTACATAGAAAATTCCACATTTCTATACAGGGGATCGGGAACGATTTAGAAAGAGTAAATATGCTTTCCATTGGGGAGAATGACGTCTGGTTTGACGTTAGTGTCACGCCGGTCCAGAGACATGATAGCAGAGTGGATCTTAAGCCCTGTTTATGCTTTCGTCTGGCTCCGCAACGCGAGTCTCCGCAGACTGCGCGCGCACCTCCCCAAACGGACGAGGTGTTTATACTCTACGCGCTCGCTGTTGTACTATTCTGTGAAACGACAGGGGGCGACTCAAGTAATTGTCCTCTTAACCATCAGGAATCAACGGTGAGAAGAATAAAGGTCCACACGTGACAATGTTTATTTTAGTACATCACCACCAATACCACACTACAAAAAGAGTCGTGTAAAATCGAGTAAACCCTGAGATTATTACTTGTGACATTAGAACACATTAGAACATTTCATTAAAGGTCCCGTTCTATGTGATCCCATGTTTCAAACTTTAGTTAGTGTGTAATGTTGTTGTTAGAGTATAAATAATATCTGTAAAATGATAAAGCTCAAAGTTCAATGCCAAGCGAGATATTTTATTTAACAGAAGTTGACTACAAAAAACGACTGGATTGGACTACACCCCTCTACATCCTGCTTTAATGATGTCACTAGAACCGTAACCTCCGCCCACAGGAACACAGGCATATTGATGGCGAAATGTCAACAGACGTGGTTGATGTTTATCTATAATCGGATACCGCAAAAGTTTAATTCGAAGTTGTTAGTTTGCTCTGTCCATTTCACCACGGACTGTTTTTCTAACCTGGAATAATATCAAGCAGACTTCTCTCAGCGTTTCATACTGACGAAGGGGACTATTTCAACTATATTCCAGCAAGCGGTAAGTAGTGATTTAATATGGAAGTAGCGATCACTCTTCACATCGTTCGTTTCTCTTAGTAGGGTGAAAATAATCTTACTTAAACTGTGATTAATATACAGAAAGCGATCAAAGAACAATCCCTTTCCAATCGCCCAAGCTATCAATCACACAGCGCGAGTTTATCTGGACACTTGCCAAAACTCGTTATGAAATCAATGACGCTGTTACACTGCACAACGAAGCTCTTACTGTATTTATATGCCTCATGTTTGCATTGGTGAAATCATTAGTGATAGTGCAGAAACTGCGTTGCAATGATAAGATCTTTCACGCGATCAACAGACTGTCATCTGCTCAGTGCTCATCACTGCAACCTTTTATGTGATGGTAATAGATCTAAATACTTAAAAAACTTCTCATGATTCGTTAATCCAGATAGCTGTAATAGTAAAAACGTATAATAGCTGTAATAGTAAAAGTTTTCCAGATAGTTCCACATGTAATGCCAGATATTTCATATGCAAGCATGTCAGCCAATCACAGCAGAGGGCGTTTACACTGAAGTCTCACAGCAGACACGCCCCTTCAAACAGAGTGTTCAAACCAGGGAATGAAATCAGGCTAGGAAATATGCCTTTTATTTCTAAATTATAACAATTTTTGATCTAAAAAACATACTAACATTATAAGGGCACCCCTGGAAACATTATAAAATAATAAAAATAATCCATGGAATGGGACCTTTAAGTTTCGTGGACATTTTATAAAACATGGACCTTTATTTTTATTAAAATGGCTTATGTTTGCTATAGGCTCATTTTGTAAATGTAAGCAACTAATTTAAGACGCACAAACTGGGTGCCGGTGCGGTGAGACGTCCTTGGCCAGATTCGGCTCGAAGTCGTGCATCTTCGGATGCGGAGCCGCGCGCGCTGTGCAAAAAAAGCTGTGCACACCGCCAAGCGAAATGGGGTCTTGCGCACCCAACGATGTATACATCGATGTATATAATACAATGCTGTATTTTAAAGTGATATGGGTTAAATTAAGAGGAGAGACAGTTAGAGGTAAGGAGGAAACTGCGGCTTTACTGAACTCAACGGCTTCTGGGCGAGCGGTGATATAAATGAAACGCTATTGGCTGTTTAAAAAAAGGGGAGGAGCTGTTTGATATGTCCCATCCTGTCTGCCTGTTTCAGTGGAAATTATGCCAACACATTGAATAATGCTGCGCGTTTCAAGGCACTTTAGTGGACATTTACATATTTTATGAAAAAAACAAATGAACAGAAACTACCCAACAACATCACATCGAAATTTTCTCTTAAATTAAATTAGCATCCAAGAGAAAAAAATACATCCAAACAAGTGTCATCTTGATTCAGGTAAAAGCTTTTCAAAATCTCTCAAACCGGCATCTATGTAGAACACAATGCCTCATCAACCTCTCATTCCTGACTCAGAGCTTTCCCCAGAGAGAGGACAGATTAGTTTTCCATGACCATGCAATGGCATCTGTGAGGTCATTGTTTCAAGGTGCTCTTTGCATTCATACAGCTGCTGACAAGGCAATAACCACCACTGAGAACTTGCCTATTGCAAGCAAGAAGAAGCCACACATCACTGATGATCAGCTTAAACAATCGATCCTTGTGTTATCCGGTAGTTTCCATTCAGGAATCCTGCAACTTATAATCTGCTTGTAATTGCAATTGTGTTGAGCAGCTGTCATTCAAATCATGAGAACATACAGAGGAGCGCATTACGCTTCCACCAAACAAGTGCCTTAAGCTCTCTAATTTAAAATGAACTACACCGGCTTAGCGATAAAACAGGCTAAACTCCTTTTTACACTTTCATTAAACTGTTATGAGCCCCTAATCTGCAGCATGAGAAGCCAAACCCTGTGAAAAGCCTCTAAACTTGAGAATAACAAGAACACCCTTGGGGACAAAAAAACATTACATTTTAGTGTACTTTCAAAAAGAGTACTTATTATGGAAATAATATACTTTAAATGATACTTACGTGCAAAGTGAATGCAATGTTTTTGGACAATAAAATGCATTTTATTTGCATTTAATTAAATACATGTTATTGACATTTGATTAGAAACTTATATAGTCTTTGAAATACAAACAAGAATTTTTGATAAACTAAAATTTAACGTTATATCTATTGAAACTTGTATGTCATGACTCAAGCATTTAAATACACTTGTATTACACATTTGTAATGACGGCGTTGCAATTTAGTCTATTTAAAATATATTTACTTTAAATGTATAATTGAATAACACTACAATTGAGTACTTTACATGTATTTTAGTATGTTGGTCAACACATCAGACTAAGTGTACTTTAAAGCGTAACAAAAGATTATTAAAACTTTTTTTATACTTTATTTTACATGATTAGATTTGCACTCTAAGTGTGTTAAGAGGTGAAATCTTTTTGAATCGTTAATGGCCTTGTATGTCATTAATATCATATTGTCTTCTAGTAATAACTAAAAAAAAATTACTTTTAAGATTTGAAGTATACACTACAAGTGAACATTTAATACTACAACTAAGCACACTTTTTCAGGAACAAAACAACAGCTATGAGCAAAGTCAGAGGAATGCATGCACATCAAAACACTAAAAGAAGCTTAAAATGCCCTGCTATTTAGTATAGACATTTAATAAAGGCGTTTTAGTATGTTTTCGTTCTCTTAATTGTCCCAATAGTAGAAAAAAAATATTCTAGAAGACTGATCTGACTGGAGCCTTCAACCCATGCCAGTAGTGTGCATCATTATAAAGCCATTATTTTTCAAAACTGCTGTTCATTTCATTAGTTGTCAAACTTTTTTTATTAGGAAAAAAAAACCTTTAAGGTTCTATATAGCAGAATCCACAGACATACAATCATATTAAATCCATGATATATTACTTATGCTCAAGTTCCTGTCAAAAACCCTGTGCTGTCATTGCCACTTCAGGCTGATAAAACGCGTTATTCTGCATTCAACACCGTGTTAAAGTTTCTGACAACTTTCAAAAACAAAGCATTGTTAAATGACATGATTATTTTGCTCAAGTTTGATTTAAACGTGTCTGTGTGAACAGGACTGTGGGTTCCTGTAAGGCTGCTCTATGCAATCTCATCTCTCTGTATGTCAACAAGCACGGAGGGAGTCTGATTCCTTTTGTTTATATTTAGCCAGTGCGCGCGAGCGACTCAGCTGAACATTCATCAAATCAATCACGACCCTACTACCCAATATTTGGCTTTTGCTGCCAAATGCAACACATCAGGCCTGAATCAAGACATTCACGTATTGTATTTGGACAGTGCAAGCCCAAAACCTCCAACCTCACATCTTCAACACAAACAACGCGTACACAAGCATAGGCACCAAGCATTTCATCGTTTGCATGCTCGCTTTTTGGCCTCGAAATGTCAAATCCCCCAGCAGTGTTTTCTTTACCTGCTCGTCGAATCTATTAATGATGGCCTGGACCCATTCCACGGGCTTGTGCGCCGCCATGCTCAGGCGGATGCGCGCGCCGCTATGTCTCCTATCAATCACTTTTGCGATCCCGATTCCTGCTCCCGAATCGCCCCGGGTGCACCAAATACCCCCTAAACCGCTCCGCAAAATAATCAAGGAGGAGAATAGAGGAGGAGGTGGAGGGAGGAGGGGGGTTTGGTTTAGTTTTTCACTTCAAGCATACTCCACCACGCCGCCATGACACACCACCGGAAGTTTGAATCCTCCTCTCTCTCCCTGGTTTCAGTCTGGGTGGCTGCGCATGCGCATAAATGACATTGAAGAACTGGACCATTGCAAGAGGAATGGGCAAGTGGTGATGTAGTTTTACTCGTGATCTATCTATCTATCTATCTATCTGTCTGTCTGTCTGTCTATCTATCTATCTATCTATCTATCTATCTATCTATCTATCTATCTATCTGTCTGTCTGTCTGTCTGTCTGTCTTTCTATCTATATATCATCTGTCTGTCTGTCTGTCTGTCTGTCTGTCTGTCTGTCTGTCTGTATCTATCGTCTGTCTGTATGTCTACAGTAACTTATCAACTAATAAAGTTTGGCATTTCTGGTAAATGAAGTAAACAAGTTTTTTTTTTAGTTCTTAAATGTGTCGTTATGTATGATACTCAGTAAAAGACAGTAGGCCTACTATTGTGATGTGTTCATTATTCAAGCATAACGCAGAGGGTATTCTGATTCAATCATAAAATAAAAAATTCATGTGTGTTTTTCTTGACATAATAAACCAAAGCTTCTTCATATTCATTATTAATAATTACAATGAGCAACCATCTTGCAGGAGTTTTGATATTTTAAAACTTTTAAACATGTGGTTTTATACTAACAAAATCAATGATCAATGCTAATAGGCCTATGCAAATTAATTTTCAAGAATCAGATTAGGCTACTTTTTTCTTTAGGCTAAAAAAAAAGAGACAGACCATTAAATTAAATAACAGAAAATCTATTGTATTTCACTATTGCTTCGTATCTCACTATAGCCTGGAACTTTATTGTTTTTTTAAATGATGAATGAAGCAGACCTCTGCTGCCACCTTGAGATGAATCTAAATAGAACGTCAACAGAGAGCAGTAGATTCAGCGGCAGCCTTATAATCACCAGAGGGCGTATGTTGAAATGTTTTTTGGAACAATATAACTTTTGAACAATATATACATTTTTTAAGACTCAGATCCCACAAGGCACCATGTGTTATGTAGCCTAGTGCAAATTATCAAATTTATTTTTAGGAATAACATGATTTTTATATAATTTTCTGCATTTCTCGTTCTAATTCTATTTGCAATTCCAAACACTTCCTATTGGCTGAAAATAACTTTTAATTGGAACTCTTAGTCTTTTCTGATTATAAATCCCTTATTCCCTTACTTATGAAGTGAATTATCATATTGTTCACTTGCTCTTAAAAATCACACCATGAACATTTTTTTGTGGTTATTTTAATTATTTATTCAGTTGCATAGAAGTGAATATAATCATTACACAACATGACAGCCAAGCAAATTTATGTTTTCTTCTAACCCAACAGCATTAGAGGAACCGATGTTAAAGGTGCTGTAAGCAATTTCAGCCATTCTGCTACGAAATGCATGGATGGATAAAATGTATTTTATGCAGTACCTTTTCCATTTTTATTACAGTATTCTCATATACTGGATTAATAATATGAGGAGTATAGTAGCATGTTATTCTTGCGATTTTTTTAGGACACTTATTTCAGTGAAATCAGTCTGGGAGTTCAGACATCTGCATCTGAAAAAAATTTGCTTACTGCACCTGTAAATTTCACAATAATTAAAGGTATAGCGGAGGATCTTTCCGATTTTAGATAAGACCCACCCTCTCCACTTTTTGAATAAGTTTGATTGATTCACCAGAATGATTGACAATTAGGAGGACCAATAGTATACACTATCCACCCGGAAGTAAAAAAATCCTCCGCTATACCTTTAAAGGTCACATTGACCCTCTGATATGAATGCTGCTGAGCAGATCTCTAAATGTAGATATATTTAGCAGAGTGCAAAAGTGATTGGTATGTAGTTAGAAAGCATGTGTATGCAGTGCTGGGTAACTGACTACATGTAATCTGGATTACAGAATTAGATCCAATAATGAGATGTAAATGAGGTACTTGTAATTAAATTATATTCTATTTTAAAATACTCGTAATCAGACTACAGCATTTTTTTTATTGATTACGTGATTACGTGTTTTTCTCACAATGGCAATACATTTATTTGATTGTCCCTAATACTACTTTTATTATCTTTTAAATGTTCCATCCTAAAAAAGCCTACTGCTTATATTCAGAAGGTCTTCCAGGTTTGTGGAATTGATTGCACACACAGCCACTAGTCATGTGACTGTCACTGAAAACTGAGAGCCACACAGCAGTTGATCACTGCATTTCCAGAAATCACTCACTTTTAATAAGTGTTTTCTTAACATTGCATGTCTAATCTGCTCCTGGCGAACACATTCATTATTATTTGAATTATCACTCAGTGAGTCATTTAACCATGTATTATTGTCTCTGGAAGGCTTTTGACTTTCAAACACATTAAAATGTGCAAATTCATGTCATTTCATATTTACATGCAATGCATGGATTCCCCAATTGTTTGTCAGCTGAACCTCTTTGACCTAATATATTTACTTGAAGTATACGCCCTTAGACTTTAAGTTAATAAGTTTGGTCAGTAATAAAAATAAGTCAATAATAATAATAATAAATAATAGAATTCATGGTTTTCTGATGTTGGTTAATGGTCACATGACATGCAGGTAAACAAATAAAATATTTCATCTTTTTTAGTGTTTTGTGGAAGTAATGGACTACAATTTTGTAAATAATCTACCCAGCACTGTATATTTAAAGCATATGATAACTCATTAGGGGAAGTTGTAAATACGCACTTCCAATAAACCTGGATCCTTGTTAGGTTTTCACAAAAAACAGTTGTATGTCTCCAAAAAATTCAAAGACATCAATGTCCTCCAGTTGAGCAAAGCGATGCTTGTAAGTGTGTGCTTCCTGGCCATTCACAAACACAGTGAACTGCTCTTTATTCCAGGAGATGTTGACCTGTAACACATGTACAAAACTGACAGTAAGATGCTGTATTTTGTACACAAACTTATACTTTTAACTCTAAAAGGGAGAGCTCACCTAAAAATGAGAATTCTGTCATCATTTACTCACTCAAAATTTAAATAATGAGTAAATACATCATCAATTCTTTTTCCAAAAAGTGTTATTGTCTTACACTGATTTACTATAGTAAGCCTATTGTAAGTGTTTATTTTAGTTGTAGCTGGTTTTCACCGGAAATGTCATAGCCTACACGGCACTCGCCCGTGTGTGTCTTGTCATATCCGTAAATAGAGAAAAGTTGCTCCGGCTACGTCATCTGATGGTTAGTAAAAAAAAAACTAAAAAAAACGAAGCAGCCAAAAGTTATGAAGGAGCCACCACACACTCCATAGATAGTTTCAATGTTATATGTGCACAATTAAAAGCCCAACGTGTGTGTGTGTGTGTGTGTGTGTGTGTGTGTGTGTGTGTGTGTGTGTGTGTGTGTGTGTGTGTGTGTGTGAGTGTATGTTGAATTTCTCCCTTTGATAATTTAATTTACCCATTAAAGTTAATAAATGCCAGTTTGAAATAAAATAATTTAATATGATGTAATAGAGGAATAATGTAGCCTACATGTATGACTAACAGAGCTCATGGCAAGTATTTTGCCTGAAATAATTAGTTTTCTTTATATTACTTGAAAGACTTAATAGGGTTCGAAAATTATAACCATAGATTCCAACCCTAGATTCCAACTAGCAAAGCGAATCGCTCACATGATTGGATGTAAAGTGAGGCTTCGTTTGTCATCGATGATCACGTGGTGATTGTGCTGTGTGCTCGATACGTGCCTCACAGATTCAGTGTCAGTAACATCACTACCTCCTGGGAATCACCCGTAAAAAAAAACTAAACAAAAAAACAAACCCTGCTGATCTTGTGAAGGGAAATTTCATTATAGTTGTTATAGCTGTGCTGGAATTCATTTTTAGTTGCTACAGTGACGTCTTCAGAGAGTCAGATGGAGATATTTTCCATCTAAACTGGTTAAACATAGCCAATTAAGCCTAGTGTTTAATGAGCTGTATGGTAACCATATTCTTCCGCATAGTCATGCAGAGCCGAAGCACAACCTAAATAATGTGTTCTTCCGCTGAATGCATGCAGTTTTGTTTTTTAACCGCTAGAGTTAAAAAGTTACATTTAATTAAAACTAAATCCATAGAATGATCCCATGATGGGGAACCCCTAAAAGGTTCTATATATGAAACGCCTGACAGAACCCTTTAAGGTTCTATATAGAACCTTTTCTTCTAGAAGTGACAGACACTTCAGATTTGAATCAAACATGAGTCATTGGATTTGAATAGAAACAGTTCTATAAGAATGTATGCCTACCTGAAAGAGTTGATCTTTTTTAAAAGGCATAGCTCCACACTTTTCTTCTGCTCCCCACTTCCCATTCTCAAAGGTATTGCGGACAACCACATCCTCCTCAAAAAGGGATTTGTAGTGAAGTGCAACCCCATATCTGTGACGGAGATTGAACACCACCCTAATGAAGAATGGAACAGAAGAGTGGATATGTTGCCGTAAACATAAACATATATAAAAACATTTACATACAGTTTATGTATTTTATTCTCTTGAAACAAAGGATTTTATGTCACATTTTAGAGTCAGGGTTAGGACGTCCATAAATGACAATGTCTTTGCCGGGCTGTAGTCCACCATTGATCACGGCTTTGTATGGGACCACCTGATGGCACAAAAAATTATAAAAGGGTAAAAGGACTTTTATAAAAATTGTTTAATATAGAAAAATAAAGGGGTCAACAATAAAAGTGACAGGCCAGTATGGTATATAGTGGTAGCATTTTCTATTCTCACCACAGGATCCTGGTAGGCAATGAAATCCAGATCCATCATTTTTTCCACTTTGATTGTGTCCACTCTAGTGAAGGGAATACGGTGTTTATAGTCCGCAAAGTCTTTCCCGTTGACAGTTATCTATGGAGAACCATTGTATAATAAGCAAAATGGTAGTTAGGTGGTGGACTAGATAAGGCTTCTCTTGCCTATATAAAGTTAACCTTTTTGAATGCAAAAGACCTAATTACTTTGAATAAGATTTATTTATTATTTTTTTTTCTCAAAACAATAGACTGTTAGTTTAGTACGGTTCTCTGAACAATTAGTGTCTTGTTCACACCAGATTCGAAATTCTGTTCAAACTGCACACAATCTGGAATGTGTAAAAAAAAAAAGGTACAATTTCTATTTGCACAATAACTAAATTTGGCTGGCTGATCAAAACTGATGTGTGATTCTCAGTGAAACTCATACTCTTCTAAACATCTTTGATGATTGAGTCATCACATGTGAAATGATCCATTCAATTGTCATACCTACATGTTCATTCCATAAATATCTAGAACTATCTATGTTTATGGTGTCTACTAAATGAGCTGCCAAAGTAAATAAATGTACAATCTTAACCAGTCAACAGATTAAGTTTCCATGGAGCTTGCCTGAAAGTCATTTTATGGCAATTTTCTATGTCAGTGTCAACAATATATACACTGCTCAAAAAAATTAAGGGAACACTTAAACAACACAATGTAACTCCAAGTCAATCACACTTCTGTGAAATTAAACTGTCCACTTAGGAAGCAACACTGATTGACAATCAATTTCACATGCTGTTGTGCGAATGGAATAGACGACCGGTGGAAATTATAGGCAATTAGCAAGACACCCCCAATAAAGGAGTGGTTCTGCAGGTGGTGACCACAGACCACTTCTCAGTTCCTATGCTTTCTGGCTGATGTTTTGGTCACTTTTGAATGCTGGCGGTGCTTTCACTCTAGTGGTAGCATGAGATGGAGTCTACAACCCACACAAGTGGCTCAGGTAGTGCAGCTCATCCAGAATGGCACATCAATGCGAGCTGTGGCAAGAAGGTTTGCTGTGTCTGTCAGGATAGTGTCCAGAGCATGGAGGCGCTACCAGGAGACAGGCCAGTACATCAGGAGACGTGGAGGAGGCCGTAGGAGGGCAACAACCCAGCTGCAGGACCGCTACTTCCGCCTTTGTGCAAGGAGGAGCAGGAGGAACACTGCCAGAGCCCTGCAAAATGACCTCCAGTAGGCCACAAATGTGCATGTGTCTGCTCAAACGGTCAGAAACAGACTCCATGAGGGTGGTATGAGGGCCCGACGTCCACAGGTGGGGGTTGTGCTTACAGCCCAACACCGTGCAGGACGTTTGGCATTTGCCAGAGAACACCAAGATTGGCAAATTCGCCACTGGCGCCCTGTGCTCTTCACAGATGAAAGCAGGCAGCAGAACGTTGTCCATGGCGTCTCCAGACTCTGTCACGTCTGTCACATGTGCTCAGCGTGAACCTGCTTTCATCTGTGAAGATGAGCAGAGGGCGTCGGGCCCTCATACCACCCTCATGGAGTCTGTTTCTGACCGTTTGAGCAGACACATGCACATTTGTGGCCTACTGGAGGTCATTTTGCAGGGCTCTGGCAGTGTTCCTCCTGCTCCTCCTTGCACAAAGGCGGAGGTAGCGGTCCTGCTGCTGGGTTGTTGCCCTCCTACGGCCTCCTCCACGTCTCCTGATGTACTGGCCTGTCTCCTGGTAGCGCCCCCATGCTCTGGACACTATCCTGACAGACACAGCAAACCTTCTTGCCACAGCTCGCATTGATGTGCCATCCTGGATGAGCTGCACTACCTGAGCCACTTGTGTGGGTTGTAGACTCCGTCTCATGCTACCACTAGAGTGAAAGCACCGCCAGCATTCAAAAGTGACCAAAACATCAACCAGAAAGCATAGGAACTGAGAAGTGGTCTGTGGTCACCACCTGCAGAACCACTCCTTTATTGGGGGTGTCTTGCTAATTGCCTGTAATTTCCACCGGTCGTCTATTCCATTCACACAACAGCATGTGAAATTGATTGTCATTCAGTGTTGCTTCCTAAGTGGACAGTTTAATTTCACAGAAGTGTGATTGACTTGGAGTTACATTGTGTTGTTTAAGTGTTCCCTTAGTTTTTTTGAGCAGTGTATATACATACATATATATTTGGGGTCAGTAAGATTTTTAATGTTTTTAAAACAAGTATCTTCTGCTCACCAAGGCTGCATTTATTTGATTAAAAATACAAACAAAAACAGTAATATTGTGAAATATTATTCCAATTTAAAACAGCTGTTTTCTATGTGAATATACAGTGAAGTGTAATTTATTCTTGTGATCAAAGCTGAATTTTCAGCATCATTACTCCAGTCTTCATTGTCACATGATCCTTCAGAAATCATTATGATGATTTGATGCTCAAGAAACATTTATGATTATTATCAATGTTGAAAACAGTTATTTACATTTTTATTTCATGATGCTATGATGAATAGAAAGTTCAAAAGAACAGCATTTATCTGAAATCCAAAGCTTTTGTAACATTAAACACTACCGTTCAAAAGTTTGGGGTCAGTAAGAATTTTAATTGTAATTTTGGCTGAAATAAATAAAATAAATCAATACTTTTATTCATCAAGGATGAGTTAAACGGATCAAAAGATACAGTAAAGACCTTTATAATAGAAAATATTCTATTTTAAATAATTAATTTTCTTAATTAATTTTAAATAATACTTTTTTTTAATTAATAGAGTAAAATAATACTCTTCTAAACATCTTTGATGATTGAGTCATCACATGTGAAATGATCCATTCAATTGTCATACCTACATGTTCATTCCATAAATATCTATAACTATCTATGTGTTTATGGTGTCTACTAAATGAGCTGCAAAAGTAAATAAATTTACAATCTTAACCAGTCAACAAATTAAGTTTCCATATACATGCCTGAATGTAATTTTATGGCAATTTTCTCTTCACTAATTTTCATTATGTCAGTGTCAACAATATATACATAAAACATTTCCAGGATTGACTGCCATGGTAAAAAACATTTAAACATTTTGACTGGTATTTAGATGATTAAAAACACATCTATTTCGGTTGGCAAATTAACTGCCACAATAGGTTTTGAAGCATGAAATGAATGTTTTAGGTGAGTTACTACATTTTGAAAACATGTAATAGAGTTGTGATGTCCCACAAAACAGTCTCACCCAAAAGCCAAAGCAATTGCGAAAACTGGCTATGATCAAGTGGTGAATAAAAGATGTCATACAGACTATGTATACCTTGTATGTCTCCTTGGTGACAAGGATCTGGAGGATGAATGGTTGGTCACTGAGTAAGAAAGAGTCTGACTTGCATTCTTCTGTACCCCAGCTACAGTTCTGGAAAGTGTTCAACACTACAGTTGCAAGGCCCTCATAGCGTGGGTTAAAGTGCAGAGCAACATCAGCATTGCACTGAGAACCACACTGAAGGTTCACATGAAATCTGCACAACACAGAATGAAAACTGTATACAAAACTATCAATGCCACTCTAATATTGCTGTAAATATAATAAAAACATTAAGATTAACTTGTCCTTTAAAATATGATTTACCTGCCAGCCTTTGGCAAAATCCTTCCAACTACGACAATGCTCTTCCCTTCCTGCAAGCCTCCCAGGAGTGAACCAGTGAATGGGATTTTCTGTGTTGGAGATGTACATACAGTAAGAATATTTATGCGTTTGTGTTTTGAAGACTAATAAAAGTTATTAATTTGACAAGATGGCCCTAAACGTTGCTGCATGCCTCAATCTCTAAAATAGCTATTTCTGAGTGCAAGTGTTTCAAAGTAATCCCTATGCCAATTTTTTTGTGTGTATATGAATCATTTTAGAGTCATTTTATATTAAAAATGTCACTTACTGAGTTGCAAAAAAGCTGTTGCAGAGAAACTGCCATCCTGCCAATTCGTACTTCTCTTTAGTCTCAAAGCGAATCTTCGGCTGGGTACCAAGACTGGAGCACCAAGGATGATCAAGCCTGATGTTGAGAAGCCTAAATATAGCTGTGATATTAAGCCTGCCAATAAATGATATGTAGGTTATACATACAGGCAGCTAAAATGCAAATCAGAAAGGAAGGCAGATAACACTAGGAACACAAGGAAAAGCAAGAGAGTCACAAAAGAGACATTGGTGAATATCTAAGTGATACAGTGGAATATTTGTGTTTCTGGATAGATAGACCTGGAAAGTCCCAGGAATATTTTTTTACCAGGCATCTGAAATGCAAACCAGAATAAAGGGATAACACTACTCCAGAGACAATCAAATAGGCTACGGGTAAAACATTTAAATTTGAGTGGTGTTGGTGTAACAGTGATAAAGAACATGACATGATAATATGATCAAGGAAAATTATATCTGTGGAATATTTGTGTTTATGGACAGATAGACCAACCTGGAAATTCACTGAAAACATTGCCTGCCAAACAGCTAAAATGCAACCAGGGTAAGAGCAGATCAAATTTAAATTGTGGAAACTTAAATTACCATAGACCTCAGAGTCATGAAAATAAGATTAAGTATATAAAAATTCTGCCTCGAATGTTCTGAAAAGGACTAAAAGTTGCCATCTCAATAAACAATTTGGGAATCTTCTATTAGTTTTGGTTCTCAGAGCATTTGCAAAATAGAGCCTTGAAGGGTTTGCGCATGACAATTAAGAATGCTGGCCTAACATCTAAATTCCAGGAACATGTCTGTATCAATAATCAGTAAGATTGATTTCTTCATTAACGTGTTAATTTTCTGGAACATTCATCTATCTCTGTACCACAAACAGAAAAGCTCTGTTTCTCCACTATTTTTCCATTATCTTACCATTCTTTCTGGCAGCAAACTCGATACATTGAGATCTTCTTTCTGCAGTGTTTAACTGATTTCAGTCATTATTGTCTAACCAAAACTTCTCTTTAACATTCTGCAAACACTGTTATGAAAAATAAAACTAATATAGGCGAACCAGAATAGAACCATTAGAAAATGTATCATTAAGGTTGTCACATAAAAACCTTCCTAACATTCTGGGAATGTTTGTGTCACACCACAAAAGAGGAGACTCAGAGAATACAGTTCAAAAGGTTTTATTGCCGGGAATTCAGAATCAGCAACAGGTAAGACACTTAGCTTGAATGGAATTCTTGTGCAGGTGTTTTGCTGGTTGAGCAAGAAGAAGATGAAGAAATAAACACAGTCTAAGAAGGTGAGAAGTCGGGTGGCTGCATTTTATCATAGGATAAGTGCTTGCAGGTGTGTGTGATTATAGAATTCCGGTGATTGAGATCATGTGGGCAGAGTGATGGGATCTGGTGTTGTGGTGTTGGCTGGTTTTGTGATAGTTTGTTAAAAAATTACACAGATAGCAAATGACATCTGACCCAGTTGTGGCCCACATCTCCCACATTCTTCTGGCCCATACAGTGGCGGATTAAGACTCTTTGGTGCCCCTGCGGTTCCCCAAACATAGTTGGCCCAGATGAGGCCCGGGTATGCTATCTGAGTATAAATAATAATAATAAAAAAAAAAAATTCCCTTTTGCTGCTGCTTTGCATACCCTAACAAAAAAATAATTATACTTCAAGTCAATTTTATTAAGTATACTTAAGTAAAGTTCAAGTATATGTTTAATTATACTTATGTAGTAAGCATATATTATCAATGTATAGAAGTATAGGCCTACTTGTAAGCGTACTTGCCCACATGGCCATTGGCCCACTTTTTTGTGTATAAAAGTATATTTAAGTATATACTTTAAGTGTATTTTGTACTGCAACTGTACAACAAGTAAACTTAGCCTAAAGGTATACTGATTACTAGTCAAAATACTTAGCACTTTTTTTTTTTTATGAAAGTATACTCTCAGTTAACTACTAGTTTAGTTTTATACTGCACGATAAGCTACTTTTCATTAAGTAAACATAACATCTACTTACAGTTTACTAGTTATATATTATTTTTGCACTTTAAGTAGGCTATACTACTACAGTGCTATGCATAAGTTTAGACACCCATGCTAAAGTTGACTAAAAAGAGGAATAAAAAATCATCTTTTGGAAATTGAACTTAATGCCTTAATTTAAAAAATTAGGAAATATCCAACCTTTAAGGACACCAATTTTCACCATACCTAGAGATTGGCATGGGGTACTTTCCATAAGATCATCTCTCAATGCAAATCAAACTAGCTTTTAGGCTAACTGAAATAAACCATGCCAATCTCTAGGTATGGTGAAGGCTATGTGATGATGTGGGGCTATTTTAATTCCAAAGGCCAAGGGAACTTTATCAGGATGCATAGTATCCTAAAAAAATAAAATAAAAAAAAAATAAAAAATAAAAATCTGCCTGCCTCTATGGGAATTTAACATAGGGGTGTCCAAACTTATGCACCCTGTATTTTAAGGAAGAACATTTATTTATTTACGATACATTATTCATTCACAAAGAAAATTGGTGTCCTTAAAGGTTGGATTTTTCCTATTTTTTTAAATTAAGGCATTAAGTTCAGTTTCCAAAAGATGATTTTTTATTCCTCTTTTTAGTCAACTTTAGTATGGGTGTCTAAACTTATGCATAGCACTGTATGTTCCTATTTAGGAATATTTTTTTTATACTTGAAAAAACTGTATAGCCTATTTTAACTCTTTACATTTAATTTGTTTTTGTTCTAGCTACGATGATCAACGATGATCAAGTAGATCGAGTCCATCAACACCCCCAAAGCTTCACAGTCATTATAATAGGTCGACATTTGATTCTGTAATATTAGGTAGTTTTGAACTGCTGTTTAATGTTTGATGATCGCGTTGTTGTACATTTGCGTATAGCAGTCTTCTATCACTAGTTATCTTCTACAAGCATAATAAAAAGAAGAAAAGAAGTCTTCTATCATTGCTTCTTCACCTGTGTCATTATTAGGTTTTGATTCCGGAGATTCTGTGCTATTTCAGAAGATGTGAAACACCGTAACGTTTATTTCTTGGAAAAGCCTCAAAGGGCAATTATACAACTGTTATACAGGTATTGTATTTATAATACAATTAATATAACATTCATATGATGTCTTTGCATTCACTCAGTCAGTAGTGCTGTGAGTGTTAGACTGGAGAGCGTTGTAAAGTTATACACGTCTGCAGAAGAGGTTGTAGGCAACAGTTGAATTCGAGATCAAAGATAAAGAGAGAGAGAAAGAGAAACACTTTGTCTTATAAGGACATTTTATTAACAATGTTTATTAAGAGAAAGAAAAAAACACACTTCGTTGTATCAGTCCTTTTTATTAAGAATGTTTACTAAAAATAGAGTAGGCAACAAAGAAAAAAACATGTAGGCTATTAGAAAGAGCGCAAATAATAGAAGGAGAAATAAAAAGAGAATGCGTTACCATTAGATACGAGATGATTTGTTGCAAGACGAGGCGCAGAAGGCTGAGAAGAAGAGTCCTGAGCAGAAGAACGAAGAGACGTGTGTTAGTTAGGCTAAGCAGAGGGCGTTCAGAGTCTGGATGACTACATTCTGGAGAGGTCAGTAATTTTAAATATCCGTAGGCTAATAGCCTACTTATATAGAGTAACTCTCAGTTTAAAATACCCGTAGGCTAATAGCCTACTTAGGCTATATAGAGTAGCCTAACTCTATTAGCATACGGATATTTTAAATTACTTAGAGTAGGCTATAGCCTATTTGTACTTGTGCTGCTAGAAATATTAATTGTAGCCTAATAAATAAACTGCCTCCTGGGGCATTGATTTATGATGTTGAGCCAGAACAGACTGCGGAGAACAATTCTATCAGACATTAAAGTATTTTAAAGTGCTTATAATTTAGATCAGATTCGACTTAGGCCTAGGCCTACTTACCTAGCTGAGAATAAAAAAATAACAAAATAAGGTAAAGGTGTTATGCGTCGTAAAACACTTTGCCTAAGTAGCCTACAATTTTAAATATATTTCTGAAAAGTAGGCTACATAAAGTAGCACCTATTAATATTTTTGAGAAGTACATAAAAATTAGATTGAAAAGATATTTCTTATTTTTAGTTTGAAAGAAGTATAATAGCACTCGTGAATAAACTTCTTTTTCGTAAAGTTAATTGCCTATTCTGTATTTGAACAACCCATTGAAAAACTACCTCAGAATAGGCTATTTTCAGAGACCCGATTGCAAACCTTTTGATTGAATCACAAAACAGAACTTGACTATTATTTATTATTTCGTATTATTTCATATAGTCGATTCCTCATAATCATTAAGATATCACAATAAGCAAATTAGCTAAGAAAAAGAAAATAGCCTAAGTGTCACGGTTGCAGGAAGACAGGACAAGTTGACGGTATAGCCTATCTTTTCAACACGAAGGTTTAATGATGATATAAAATACAAGACAGCAGAAAAGGCACCAACACACACTAAATAAAACGGACATCGGACAAAGACTGACTGAGACGGAACAGCTGGGCTGCGTGCGTTCAGCCCCGACGAAACGTTGCACAACGTTTTTTAAACAGAAACGGTGATGCGTTGAACACACTGTTCTGATGACGCAAGAGTTGCAACTATGGCAGCTGAGAAGGCCATTCTTTGTGTTCTTTGTGAAGAATTTTCTGAGCCTGATGAAGTCGGTATAAATATGTGTTTAATACTACAAAATATGCCCGATGTTACAGTTACTGCACTTGCCGCCCAGAACAAAAGAGACCATCCCAATCGAGTGAAGGGATTTGTGGAAACTGAAATGGAAGCACACATCTTACCTAATTCAGACTAAAACACATCTATTTAGCCTCACATACTGACTTTATTTGTAGGTCATACTGTTTTAATACCCTGTATTTTCTTTCTCATTTTTAGGAAAAACACTTAATTACCACTGTTTATTTCTATACCAATACACTTGCAATGAAGCTAAAAATATAAACAACTAGGCTACATCATTATGTTGATATCCTATATTTTTTACAATAAAACTTTCGACAAACATGTCTTCTAATATCCTCAGTTTTTGCGTATACCGAGCTGCATCAAACCCATTGTGCGAGTTCACTTTAATACTGCGTGCTTTATATACATGTTGCTGCTGATTGGACTGCAGTTCTGACACACCCACCAAACAAGAGAAAACGTATCTCAAACCCCGTTGCACACCGGTGCACGCCGTTTCCAGGAAACACGACGTTCAACCCGGAAACCGTAGCAAAACGTTGCGCACCGTTTTGAACTTGAACATGCCCCCAGAGAATGTCTAATATGGCGAGAAGTTTCACTCTCACTACACTTCCGGCTTCTGAACTGGTTGCAGTTCCACTCTGATTCCATATGAGGGCGCTCACAGGACGAGTGCAGAATGAATGGAGGTCAATGGCGGTATACCCCTCAAAATCCACTTTTCTCAGGATATAATTTTTTGTCTAGTAATTTGAATGTTGTATTCGAAAGGAGATGCAAAGAAATTACACATTGCTGGGTGTTAGATTTTTTAGAGTCACTTATTTGCTTTAAAAAAGTCTTTCAAAATGTCAATGACGTCAGAATGCTGACGTCATTAGCAGAATGCTAGCGTGTTATGGGCAACAACAACTCAACCTGTAAGAAATCAAAACGACATAAGTACTCATTCATTCAACTTTCGACCTAAAACCAATGTTGAACTTGCAAAATCTACAATCACATCTGAGATTTCTCAACGGCAATCGGGTGAAAGAGACTAATTTAGCCGTCTAGCCCCATTGACTCCCATTCATTTTGCACTCATGGCGAGCGCCCCCAGTGGAACTCTGGTGGTACTACAACCAAAATTCGGTACAATAGGGCTTAATAGGGAGTGGACAGGCTCTCCGTAGACGGGCTCTGATGCCCCTGAACTGACAATGACAGTTAAGATGACACGTGACATGTGATGACACGCAGACAACTCTTACCCCTAGTATTATCCCTATATGGATGTTTCCAAAAACTGAGGTAGATTTAAACATAATGAAATTAAAGAAAGAATGGGGGTTGTGTAAGAAAGGACACATGGCAAGTCAGTACAAGAGGTGAATATTTTAAATATTTGTGACCCTGGACCACAATTTTTTCAAATTGAGATTTATACATCATCTGAAAACTGAATAAATAACTTTCCATTGACGTATGGTTTGTTAGGATATGACAATATTTGGCAGAGATACATACAACTATTTGAAAAACTGAAATTTGGGGGTGCAAAAAAACCATTAAAGTTGTCCATTTCTGTTCGCGATTGTGCTGCATTTACTCACAAAAAGAAATCTTTTATATATTTATTGTAGGAAATTTACAAAATATATTCATGGAACATGATCTTTACTTAATAACCGAATGATTTATAGCATAAAATGGTAGGCTTAGGCATATGCATACCAACACTAAATGTAAGTATTGGGAAGAGATTATCCGATCAATTGTCAGTTTACACGGCAGAGACGATGGCGATTATTGTAGGGTTACAGTGGAAGCAAGAGCGATGAGAGTTTCAAGACAGTTTAGAAACAGGCATCTACTAAATAGACACATAACATGCAGCATACATAATACATAAAGTATAGAACAGAAAGCCACACAGTAAAAATTTATTTTTATATTCATTCAATATAGCCGTCACAGTGCTGTTCATGGTTACAGTCAGACATTTTTCTTTAGGCTTTTTCAGTTCAATAGGCCTGTTCCTTTTAAACATTTAGCAAAGCTTTTTCTTGTCTTTCTTAAATGGCACATCACAGTTCCCTGTTAGGCCTGCACTAAAGTCAGCTGCAGATCGCCGCAAACCTCCAAAATATCGATGTCTCTCAGCTTTGTGTAGCGATGTTTGAAAGTGTGTGCTTGTTTGCCATTGACAAACACGTTGTAATGGTGGGGATTGCAAGAGATGGTGACCTGCAACACACATACAAAACCCACAAGTAAAATGAGTTCCAAGTCACAATGACAGCTTGTAACACTAACAGCAACAATATAACAACATATTGAAGGATGTAAGTTTGGCTACCTGAAACGGTTGTCCTCTTTGAAACGGCATGCCTCCGGACCGTTCCTCTGAACCCCAACTCTCCATCTGTTTGGTGTTGCGCACAACCACCATCTCATTGAAACGGGGATTGTAGTGAAATGCGATCCCACTTCCGTAGCACAGGTTAAAATTTATTCTGAAGCAGAACAGAGGACTTATAACATCATCTTAAAATAATAATATAATTAAAATAAAAGTCTGTGTCATCTGAGGTCTTACCTGCTAGCATTAGGGTTGATCACTCCGTGGATGACAATGTTTTTTCCAGGTTGAAGTCCACCATTGATGACAGTTTTGTATGGGACAGTCTAAATGAGGGTCAAAATAAAGAGATATCTATAAATGGGTGTAAAATAGCATAGTACATTAACTGAAATTACTGTATAATTCCTGTAATACTTATTCAAATGTTGCATTAAAATGACACTGGTTTTATTAACAACTAATGCGAACCTTAAAAAGCGTATAGAAAAAGAATCTGTATGAAATAATGAATGAATGAATTAAAACGTTATTAACTCTTTTCCCGCCAGTGTTTAAAAATAAATAAAAATAATTTGCACAAAAATGTCATGGCCCCAGAATTTTTTTTTTTTAAATGAATCCTGAACATGCAATATATCAAAAGAAAGAACAAGTCCTCTGCTTTAAAAAAAAAAAAACTTCTGATCTGGAGATTCAGTAGCCTACTCTTTCAGAAGATACATAATAGCGCCTCCTACTGTACAGTAAAAACACAGAAAGTCAATGGTGGGGAAAGAGTTAAGTGCAAAAGGAGTTTAAGGAGAAATGGTCATACCACATGTATTCATGCAAAAAATAAAAAAATAAAAAAATTTTTTAAGAAGCTTGGCAGATACCCCAAAAAAACTAAAAGTTATTTATGAAAAAAAAATTTTTTAGGTTCAAAACTTATTACCTGTCGCACTGAAAACAGATTTTCTTTTTGATGTGAAATTCAGAAAAGAAATGTGAGAATTGCTGAAACTGATGGCATGTATTTTTGAGGTGAAAACCAAATGAGCTGATCTTACATAAGATGGTGCAGATGGGTAAGCAGGAACCTGGGGAGATAAAAAGTGTTTTAGTATCACTTCCTTTATACAAGACAAACAATGTGATCTCATATCTCACTGCTTGATCAAAATAACAGCACCTTAGTAAGCACTAACAACACGGGAACATAGGAAGGACTTAAAATAATGATATAAAATAAAAAAAACTATTAATTATTGAATAATATTCATTATTATCAGAATCACTGCAAACTCCAGATAAAACTTGAAAATGATGTTTAAATGCGAACATCAACTAATGGTAACATGTGAACTATCATTTGGCAGATTTAGATTTAGTTTATTGTCTTTCTAATACTCTTTTCTTTAGCAGTTTTCTTTCAACCTTTCATTTAGATTCTGTTGCAGGTCTTTTATTAGTTGTAGAATCCAGTAAAGCATTGTGTGGTTTTGAATCATAAAAGACACACAGATATAACCCCCTGAAGCAAGACATTTTGAACTCACATAAAGTTGTCACATGACATATTTCATGACCACTTACCCCACATCCTGGAGGCACAGCAAACTGAGGCTGGAACTGCAAGAACAAATAGTTGTTAATGAAAGACTAAAATCTTACAAAATCTTTCTTTCTACTTATTTTTAACATAAAAATAGGTTAAAATGTATTATGGACGGATATATAAGGCATACTTGTTTCCATTCATTATTACCAGAATCACAAATAAGAGCACTGCAAACTCCAAATAAAACTTGAAAATGATGTTTTAAATGCTAACATGTTCAACTAATGGAAACATGTGAATTGTGAAATATCATTTGTCAGCAGTCTTTGAGATATAATCTCTTTCTGGAGCCATAGTTTACAGATTTACCCCATCATGTTTATTCATCAAGTTTATTGTCTTTCTATTCGTTTTTTCATTAGCAGTCTTCTTTCATCTTTCATTTAGTTTCTGTTGTAAGTCTTTTATTGGTTGTAGAATCCAGTAATGCACACAGATATAACTCCCAAAAGCTCTACTGATCACCATAAAGTTGTCACATGACATATTTCATGACCACTCACCCCACATCCTGGAGGCACAGCAAACTGAGGCTGTAAATGAAAGGACAAACAGTTGTTTATAAAAGGGAGAATAAAATTATAAAATATCTTTCTTAACTAACTTTGATGTTGTTTGAACTTTTGAACTCCCACCTGAAATCCCGCCTGTGGTTGAATATAACCCTGTAAAGATAATATGGAAAGTGCATTCAAATGTCAATGCAAAGCTATTCTAGCTTGAATACAGAGCAGTATCTCAGTTTTATCTACATGGAGACAATAAGCTGAGCTGAGATGATCTTCTCTGCCTCACCGGTACAGGGTTATACTCACTGGAAAAGCTGGTTGTGGAGGTAAATAGGGCTGCAAAGACAAAAAAAAAGTTGATTTGCCATATTATTGTAACATGTACGTATGTTCTGTTTTAGTTTATTTTTCTCTCTATTTGCCCGTTCATATCAGTACCCTGGTTACTCATTCACGCTCTAGTTTGTTGCTGTTTAATGGCTAATTATTAGATTCTGTTCACCTACGTTCATGTAGTTCCCTTTGTTTGTTCCTTGTATTTAAGCCCTGAGTTTCCCTAATTCCCTTGTCTATTATTGTTGATGTATTTGTTGCGTTTGAGTTATTATTCCAGTTATACAGCAATCTCCTGAGTGTTTATTTTGGATGATTTAAAGATTATCTTGATTTTCCATTCCTTCATCGTGCATGTTTTTCTCCAACACCTCATTTAAATATACAGTGGGCTTAAAAAGTATTCAAACCTTTTATTGTGTCTATTAAAGTTATTACCATTCTTTCTGCTTCGGCGTCACGCATCAACTTTGGATTTCACTATACAAGCAACCCCTGACAAAACCATTATTTTGTATACACATATACAAATATTATACACATTTACATACATTCTGATTGGATTACAAAGGTCAAAAGAACTAGCCTGGCTAACGTCAGACCGAGACGTGGTCTGGGAACCACATGTTCATTTTCTCGTATTTAAGGCGTGGTTTACGAATGCCCAGAGCCGTTTATTGGGCGCTACGAATGTCTATCAAATGCGCCTGTACGTAGCTCATAGCCAATCGTTTCAATTATACCAGATGACGTATGTAGAGCGACAGAAATTCGACGAGGAAGAAGACGATGGGTCAGAGATTTATGTGTACACGATGGCGTTCAGCGACTAAACTACTTAGAACACTATCTAAGGCCGCATCGAAAGGTAACTTCGCGTCTGCTGCCATGTTGGATCCATAGATATAAACAAACTGCTTCAGTGTATCGCATAGACGTCGTCATCGTCTTGCTGCTCCCTCCCCGTTCTGTGAATGGTTGCCTTTTTGAGGGGAAAATCTGGTCCATGGTGTCCAGGCTGCCTAGCAGCGTGAATAAAAGGCAGCATGGGGAAACCATTTATTTGAAATATAATAATCTTTTGTAACATTATTAATGCATCCTTGCTGTATAAAAGTACTAATTTCTTTACAAAATAAATAACATCTGTGATGGCCAACACTTGTGGTCACTCTATTGCAAATCACAATGTCGTCAAAAAGTAATTGCAAAAGTGGGCCAGAAAAGGGAAGTTAGTTCAGGGGAAGTTCTGCAGTGGCAGCATGTGTATTTTATTCTCACCGCAGGATTCTGGAATGCAATAGAATTCAGCTCCACCATTCCCTCCACTGCGATAGTGTCCACCCGAGTATAGGGAATGCGGTGTTTATAGTCCACGAAGTATATCCCATTAGTAGATATCTAGAGGGAACCATCATTAAAGTCATAAAGGAAAGGAGGTGAAATGCCTCTCCAACAATTAATAATTAATAATAATAAAAGATGACATGAGGACTAATGCTATTCAGAAGCGCTTCAGAAACAGAAAATCTGAGAGTGAATGATCTTGTACCTTGTATGCGTCCTGGGCGACAAGGATCTGGAGGGTGAACGTTTGGCCTTGGGAGAAGGGAGATTCATATTTGCGTTCCTCTGAGCCCCAGTTCCTGTTTTGGTAGGTGTTGTTCACTACATACCCAGTGCTCTCATAGCGTGGGTTAAAGTGCAGAGCAACATCAGCCCCAGAATGAGAACCACACTGAAGGTTCACGTGAAATCTGCAAGACACCGAACAAAAATGAGGAATGAGAGAAACTGGGGAGATAACCGCTGTAACAAGTTAAGTGTGATTATAAATTGTTTGCAAAGACTTCATATCAGTTCTAAAATAGCTTCAAGGCTTCAAGACACATGTGTCAAACTCCGCTCATGGAGGCCAATGTCCTGTAACTCCGACCAGCTCTAAAACACATGCCTGGAAGTTTCTATTAATCATGAAGACTTTGATTAGCTGGCCCAGATGAGTTTAATAGGGTTGGATTTGGATCTAAACTCTGCAGGACAACCATGGCCCTCCAGGAACTGAATTTGACACCCCTTCTTCAGGGAAATTCTTTTGTGATTGCATAACACTTTTTTTTATCATTTCCACACACATCTTGTGAAATGTCTGTTTGCCTCTAAAAATGTTAATTAAATGACTAAAGACCATATACTGCTGCACTATACAAAACAATAAAGAATTAAGGCAGACACAAAAGTTTTATGTATGTATAATAAACATTGTTACAGCCAGGTAATCATTTGCATCTAATAAATATTTAGCAGATACATGGGAATAAATCTCACTGTTAAAAAAGTTGCTGCCTTAAATTACAGTTAATTACAATTAACTTGAATGTTTAATTAATTTAAACTGTAATTACATTGAACTGACTTAAAAAAATTGTTGAGTCTTGTAACTTAGTTTTAAAAGTAAAAAGTTTTAAATTGTTTTACTTAATTTGATGAGTTTAAGAAATGTAAAAACATATGTTGTCATAACTTATTGATCATATCATGTTTTACGGTGGGTCCTTGAAAACTATGCTACTATTAAACATTATTGCTCACCTGTTAGCCCCTGGTAAAACCCGTCCACTTATGATAATACTCTTCCCGTCCTGCAAGCCTCCTTGGATTGGGCCACTGAATGGGATTCTCTGTGTCGATGTAAATAATAATGCCACACGTAAGTATCTGGCTCCTCTGTGTGAATATGCCCTGATGAACTAATACTCAATATAATGTCCAACACGTTTCATCTTTGGAAGTTTGTATCTGCTTATTCTATTCATTAGTGTTAGAATCAATAAAGAAGAAACCACATCTTCCTATTTCATTGGTTTAGAAAAAGAAAGTCTATAGACGCAAAAGTACACGGACCCCTGGAACAACATGCGTGACGTGTGTAAAGGTGATACACTGGTGAACTTTTTGAGGAAGTAATGTTTCCGTCAACGGGCAACCGACACAGGGCCTACGACTAAATTACCCAGATAGAAATTTGTTGCCCAATCTCAATTGGAAAGTGCTCAAGCAACAATCGCTCGGCAACATTGCTCAAAAACTTGCCCTGTGTGTCATCACCTTAACGGTAAAGTAGTCTAACTGAACCTTTGTCCTTAACAATGACGGTGAAAATGACGGTGAAAATGACGTCGAAAAGACGTCGAAAAGACGACATTGCCAGACGTCTTTAAAAACGTAAAATTTGGTTGAAAGGTGAAAAGCCGTCTTTTTCAGGTCGTTGAACATACGCATATAAAAAGGACGTCACACTCGCGTCTAAATGAGGTTGTAAAGTGAGTTGAAAATACGTCTTTTTCAGGCCTAATTTCAACCGTGAATTCATGATTATATTTAATATTCATAATATATACTGTCAAAATAAGACAATTCACAAAAGACTAGCAAATTGACACATCAAATACATCTTTCACGTAAAAAACACTTTCCTGATCACATATAAGCCTGCACGATTAAACATACCCTAAAAACAGCAATACACAAATTAACTTTCAAAGAAAACAAAGAACAGAAGAAAGAAGAAAGAAACCCCACCCGTAGCCTATGTGACAACTTGCCTCGGTCTGTTGTTGCAAAACTGAGTTTTAAGCAGCCAAAATATTTCTGTGCATGCATGCAAAACCACAGAGTAAATTAAAATAGTGTAACTCAAAAAAGAGAAGGAAGTTAAAAAGAGACAAATGCATATTTGATGCATTTTCCATAACAAAACTATAACATCTGGTCACTTACCGGGTTAAAAAACGGCTGTTGTTGATAAAACGCCATTCTGCCAGTTCTTGCTTTCTTGCAACTTCAAGAGTGTGTCGTCAAGACCGACAGACAAAGCCTAAAGAAAAAAGCGCGAGGAATAGCCTACAGCAATGATATTGCCTAGAACCACCTACATATGTCCGGTTGGTTTCCCGTAAAAAACACGTTAGGTTTCGGTTTCTCCAGACAGGAAACTCATAATGTCTCAGTAGCGTGGTTCAAGGGCACCATTCCTATTTCCTCATGATTCCTAAATTTGGTCAATGTAAACGTTCGTTCACATAGGCTACGCAAAGTGTTATTAGAATAAAGTGGTTTTAGGCTACAACAGTAATGTTAGCTAAATAAGGTTAGAAGACTACAGGAGGAGATGGGGATTTTGGGAGACAGGCTATTTAAAACAGATACGATGTCAAGTCGAACAATAATGCTAAATATTTATTTTGTGAATATTTTTATTTCATGCTATTCCATCCTTTATATTTTCTGTAACGTCATTGCGCAACATCGTACCGAATCAGTCCGCTAATCGACGGTTCAGAACCGCAGACAGTGTTCCCACGAGGCGGCTGATACAGATCAGGCTAAAATATTTTTTTTGTGTGTAGCCTATGGTAAAAGTGCAAAATATATGGTTCTCTCAGAATAGTTGTTACAGCCTTTAAAAATATCATAAGCACAAAATCATTCAGGCTATGCTTTCTATTTAAAGTAATAACAGATATTGATATTGATATTGATATAGACTTGATATTTAGTTTTTAAGCCATGCACCTTTCAGTGTGCAAGTAATGTAAGACAGGGTTCTCAAGTTTTATCAAAAGCTTGGAGTGAGATCACATGCAGTTAGGGGAGGAGCCCTAATGGAGCCCCGCCCCCGCCCCGCCCCCCAATTTTACCCATTGTTCATAATTAACCAGCACAAATTGAAATTATAACAATTGGTAAATCTGATAAATGACAGAGCAATTCATCCCATCAAATATACTCTTTAATGTTATATTTCAAAATTACAAATATACAAAAATTACAAAAATATAACAAATTGCTCCAAACAGTTTGCACCCAGAGCACTCTGCTTTAATACATGTAACAGTTAGCCTTAATGTAACTAGAAAGACTATTAATACAGTATAATATATCATTTAAAATAAAATGAAGAAATAACTTACATCTTCATTCCTTCCCATACCCACTAACATTTCCCTAAGTTTCAGATAACGTAAGCTAGCCAAACTGAGCCAAAGCTTCTGGCCTGGTTGCAGAGTAGTTGTAGAGTTTTTGACTGCATCAATAATAATGTATACAGTGGGCTATATATTAAATGTTCTAGCCTAAAAATGTTAGACGAGCTTTCTTCCAACTTACCTTCTCCATCACGACGTGTGTTCGCGCGATGTTGTTGGTTACCTAGTAACGAACGTACGGTGGCCGAGAATGTTCCGTCAACTTCCGTGTGTTCGCGCATCTATGTTGCCTAGTAACGAACGCAATCTGGCCGAGATACGTGCTGGCGGCAGGAAACTTCACTTTGTGTGCCCGGCCCGCACCTCGTATACAACGTTATATATAAAGCTTGCAGGACAACTTGGTTGGCATTGCCTTTTCAGCGTGAGAAATACACGGTGTGGCGTGTGAGCGTGTGCACTGGTTGAATTGCGTGTGTCTCACGGCCAGTGCGTGAGACTTGAGAAAGATGTCAACTATGCTTAATATGGTTATGTATGTTTTGTATGTGCTGATGAAATCATAAGTTACTCCTCCCCTCCCCCAGACAGCAAGCCAACATTTAATAAATGTTGATTTTCCATGTGAATCATCATTATGGTTGATATTGAAATTTCAGTGCAAAATAAATGTTGAATCACCATTAGGCTACCATATCGATGAAACCTGACGTTATTAATGGCAACAACATTGGAACAACACTGATCTATAGTTATATTTATGATTGATTAAGCATTGCTATTTGGTTTACCGGGCGATTGCCAATGTGTTGAAAAGTCATTGATTTAGAGTTGACCGGAAAAAGACCTGTTGTTGAAAAGTCATCGACATATAGTTGACCGGGAAATATGATTGAAAATCCATCGATTTTTGGTTGACCGGGAGATCAACGGGTGGTAGACCAATGTAGGCCTACTGCACCGGACACAGCTCATTTTTGGACCCTTAGGGACTCATACGATCAGGTAAGCTTGCTTAATGTTCGATATGAATGAATTGTACCAAATCAAATACTGTTAATCGTCATGGTTAGTGTAGTAAATGACGCAGGGCTGCAGTCATTGAAATAGATTTTGTTAAACCAATGTCAAAATCTGCCAAAGGTCATGTAACTTCGTGCTGATGGCTATCGTGGTTCGCTATAAATCCTATAGCGCACTAGCTCTAGGTCAGGTACCGGACCTGGTTGAAACACCTCTTGGCACAGAGCCAAATCGGCACCCCCACCATCAGTATCCCCCCGCACCCAGTGAAGCAACACTGAACTGGTGTGATATGGGGAAATTGCAGCAATATGTTGGTGCTTGGGAATACACTGGTGGCTTATAAATGCGGGCATAATAAAGGGGGCCACATTTGTAGCTAATGTAATAGATCAACCGCAGCCATTACTATAGTAACTCACGCTGCCTATACGACCTGGTCGAAACCATGGCTAGAGCACGCGCCAGGCGAATGTCCTGAATAGACATGCCTTTCGCCCAGGCCCATGACGACGCCAAACTCCTCGTGGAGTGGGCACGCACCCCCATCGGGCAGACGGTTCCCCGGGAAGCATAAGCTAGTCGCACAGCCTCCACAATCCATAGCCTCTGTTTCGACAGCACGCTGCCCTTCTTGGCACCCACGTTGCAGACGAAAAGCTGCTCTGAAGTTCGAAACTGGCTAGTTCTGTTCACATAAACACGCAGCGCACGCACAGGGCATAAAGCGCACTTCTGAGACACTGAATTACTGTCTCGTTCATCAGGGCAAAACGCTTGAATTGTAACCACCTGAGCTCTGAACGGAGTTGAGAGCACCTTTGGCGAGTAGCCGCGTTTCGGTAAAAGTCTGACTACAATCGTCCGGCCCGAACTGCATACACGCGCTGTTCACTGACAGGGCATGCAAGTCTCCCACTCGTTTCCCGCAAGCTAGCGCAAGCAGTAGCGCCGTCTTAAATGAGAGCACTTTAAGGTCGCTAGACTCAGCTGGTTCGAAAGGTGGGTCGGACAGCGCACTAAGCACTAACGACAGGTCCCAGAAAAGCGGCGACAGCGGCCACGTAGACCTTCGCTGTAGACGTAGAATTGCGAGCATCCAGACGTTCCTGTAGGAAGGTCAGAATAATGGAAATGTCGCAACCCCTGGGGTCCTCATGTCTGTCAACACACCAGTTAGCAAATACCTTCCATTTCAGAGCATATAAGCACCTCGTCGAAAGGGCTCTAGCTTCTGCTATCGTCTGCAGCACTCGCTGTGATACTCCGCGTTGATCTGCCACACATGCAGGTCCCATAGCTCCGGGCTGGGGTGCCATATGGTGCCCCTCGCCTGGGATAAAAGGTCCCTTCTCGGCGGGATTCGCCACGGGGGAAGCTGCGACATGTTCACCAGTGCCGGGAACCATGGCTGGTTGGGCCACTTGGGCGCTACCAGAATCAACGCACATCTCTCTTCCCTGATCTTTTGCAGCACCAGCGACATTAACTTGACCGGGGAAAGGCATACTTCCGCCCCCTGGGCCAGCGGCTCGACAGCGCATCTCCCCCCAGAGGCATTCTCCTCCGAAGCAAAGAGGTTGATCTCCGATTCGCCAAACAGATTCCAGATCATATTTATCGTTCGCGGATGAAGCCTCCACTCTCCGTGTACAATGCCGTCCCTGGACAGCATGTCCACGCCGCAATTCAAACTGCCCGGTATGTTCACTGCTCGAATCGAAAGAAGTACTCGGTCCATCCACAAGAGCAGCTGTCTCGCTAAGCCATGCAGGGATCGCGAGCGCAACCCTCCCTGGCGATTGATGTACGCCACCACCGCCGTATTGTCCGTTCTGATGAGAACATGACGGTCTTTCACGAACGGAAGGAAGCTCTGCAGAGCCAGACGAACCGCTTCTGGTCCCCCGCCCACGTACTGAATGCTGGTCTGCCATCGCAGAGGGCTCCCCAGCCTGATAGTGATGCATCCATAGTGACCACTACTCGCCTGACCACCCTGCCCATAGCAGCACCCTGTTCGTACATGGTAGTGCCGAACCAAGGCGCCAGAGTCTCGAGACATGAGCGCGATATGATAAGGCGTTCCGTTCCCACTCTCCACGCCTGTGGCTGCACTTGGCTTTACAACCATTTCTGTAGCGGCCTCATGTGCAGCAAGCCCAGTCTGCAAATGGAGGCTGCAGCCGCCATCAGACCCAGTAGCCTCTGAAACGTTTTTAAGGGGATAGCTCTGCCTTGAACGAAGAGGGCTAGTGTATTGTGAATCGACTGAATTATCTGCTCTGATAATTTCGCGATCATAGTGCGCAAGTCCAGTACCATACCCAGGAATGTGATAGACTGGCACGGCTGAAGCGTGCTCTTCTGTATGTTCATAGACAGCCCCAAGCATGTCAGGTGGGCAAGGAGTCTGTGTTTGTGTTTCTCGAGAGTGCTTCTCGACCGCACGATGACTAACCAGTCGTCGAGATATTTTCAGGGGTGCGAGCGCTGCATTCATGCACATTGTAAATACGCGGGGGGCCTGAACGGCAACACTTTGAACTGGTGTGCGACACCTTCGAATGCAAAACGCAGTAAAGCGCCTGTGATGCGGGGCTATCTGAATGTGAAAATATGCATCATCGAAGACGATCTGGACCTCGCTCTAGGGGGGGCTTGAGACCGTTTAGGCAGGAGATGCGGCATCATTTTAGATTGCTTCAGGGTCTCGGCATATTTCTTCGAGAAAGCCTCCACCGCAACGCCGAAAAGACCCGTCGGGCTTACCGGTGCGTCCAGGAGCTTCTTCTTTTCAGCATCGCGCATGCCAGTCAGCGTCAGCCACAGATGGCGATGCAGGACCACGAGGCTGCCCATATTGTGGCCAATTCCCTGGGCGACCTTTTTAGAAGCGGCCAGAGCGAGATCCGCCACCGTACGCAGCTTTCTGAGGGACTCGGGGTCCGGGCCTTCCTCGTCCAGGGACCCCAGGAGTCGAGTTTGGAAGACCTGCAGGATTGCCATCGTGTGGAGGGCAGATGCTGCATGTCCAGCTGAAATATATGCCTTCTCGGCGATGTGAGCAGTGGCTCGACATGGCCTGGAAGGCAATGGGGTGGTTCTGAATCCGGGAGAAGACGCCAGGTGGGCCGCGTCAGCGTCCTCGACGGGAGGCGGTCGCGCGTACCCCAATTTCTCCGCCCCTTCCACCGTCGTCAGCAGCTGGGTACCCTGTGCATGGGCTCGGGCTGAGTGAGGGGAGCGCCATGACCGGGTGAGTTCCTCATGAAGCTCGGGGAAAAAGGGCGCGGGTCTCTGAGGGGCTTCCGCCTGACGGCCCGTGCCGAGGAAGGACCCGTCTATCCACTTCTTAGACGGCAGTTCTTTTGGGGGCTGCCCAGTCCAGCTCCATGTCCGCTACCGCCTCCGTGAGGATGGCCATGATCTCCGCATCCAGCGAGGCAGGGGTGGCTTCAGAAGGAGCCTCAGACCACGCTCCCAGGTCGGAGGCACTCGTAGACATGGTGTCGTCCTCGCCATATCCGAACGAGACAATTTCCCGTGCTTCCTTCGGAGGGCGGTAACTGGCCTCAGCGTAGGTGAGAGGTTCTGACACGTGAGGGCGACGTGGGCGTTGGGCCGACGCCAGCTCCTTGACAGAATCCATAGACGGAGCTCTCCGCAGTCTCCCAGTCCGCGGCTCGACGGGCCTTGTGCGAAGGATCTTGATGGGGAGTTCCTCACTGGCTCGACAACCTGATCCTTCGAGTGCCGCCTCCGCATGGGCCCGACCCAGACACAGCACACACTGCTCTTGTGCGTCCGGGAATTCGATGGGACCACCACACATGCGGCAAAGTGACATCCTTGTCGTTTTTCCTTAGCAAAAGAAAATCCACCGGAATGCGAGAGGGGATAATATCCACGTTGTCCGCTCTGAATGCGTAAATCCACGGCGAAACCAGACTCCAAATGAAGAAGAAAGATTCTGAGGTTTTTGGCGCCATTGGCTATTTGCAAGCAAAAGAGTTATTCAAATCAGACTTCATAATTTCGAGGAAAATAGATTTCCCCATACGTAATGTCGAGAGACCGACTCGATAAGGGAACCTGATTTACCTTTACTTTATTCAATGCAGAACTGTCTCGAGTTGTAACTGGAAATGCCGATTAGACCATGTCATAGTAATACAAATACAAAATATTAATAATCCTTTGAGCAGGGCTGTGATATTTATGCGTGCGATACAGTTTTTTAAATAACTCCAGTGTTTGTTTTCATACATGATAACAGTCGTGTTATACTTGTGCTTAGGAGTATGCATGCAATATCACGATTTTTGATTGTGGGTTAAAATGTCTCCACGATCTGCTTTTGAAGAAATATGGTAGTATCGTGCTACAGCGCACATTCTATCAGCTGCACTTCTGGCGCCTCAGTCCCAATTCTGTAAAACTCGACATACATTCACATCACATGTTAATGCAGCGGTAGAGTTACTCACAGGACTCTGCACTTATTCACAATCACAAAAGTTTATTATTTGCTCGTGCTTTAAAGCTTTTCTGTTTAGACATTTCATTGGCGTTCTGTTCTGACATTATGCACTTTTTCTGAGCGCGTAACCTACGCCCGAAGCGCGCGCGCGTGCACTGTCAAACAGCGCCTGATTGCTGGACTTTATCTTTCAAATCTGATTGTGCTAATACTGCCAAATACACACAAGGTTTACATAAACACAGTTGGTTATGTCTAAAGTGAACGAACAGTTGAGAGAAAATCGTATGCGTGTCGGCATCTAGATGCGTGCAGGTCTTAAAGTGACAGCACCTAGTAAACATGCTCTCACTTGCCCTTAAAGGATTAGTTCACTTTTTTTTTTTAAATTCCTGATAATTTACTCACCCCCATGTCATCCAAGATGTCCATGTCTTTCTTTTTTCAGTCGAAAATAAATTAAGGTTTTTGAGGAAACCATTTCAGGATTTTTCTCCATATAATGGACTTCAATGGCACCCAGCTATACAAATGTTCAAAGAAGGTTCAAATGTCCATCTCAATGCAGCTTCAAAGTCTCTACACGATCCCAGTCGAGAAATAAGGGTCTTATCCAGCAAAAAAATAAATAAAATGTTTTATACTTTTTAACCACAAATGCTCGTCGTGTACCATCTCTGAGATGCGCCACGCATTGTGTCATCACGTTGGAAAGGTCACGATTCACGTCATCTATCTAAGTTATTTGTCTGTGTACTACGGTTCAAAAAGGTAGGGAAGGGCGAAAAATTCCATCTCATTTTCTCCTCTGCATTTTCTCCTCTCCTCTCCTCTATATATATATATAAATTAGAAAATGACTGATCGTTTCGCTGGATAAGACCCTTATTTCTCGACTGGGATTGTGTCTCAACAATTAGTAGGCTATACAATTAAAATAATAAACCCTATTGAATTATATTGTTTTCTTCCAAAAACGAGTTCCTTGTCTTATGTTTATCTTTAACTTTAAATTAAAATTTGCTACTAACCTTTGTTTTATAGCTATGATCATTGCAGATAGGACCAACACAAGAAGTTTGCACCTTTTTGTCCATGTGGCTTTCATGGGCAGGTTTTATGAGTATTAATATTATTTGTCTTTTTCTATGTTAGTGCTAGCTAACAGTGTGCCAACACATAGACAAGCCTATTTTGTGAAGAACTGCACCTATATGTTAAATAAACTTAAACATTAGCAAAAAAAAAAAAAAAAAAAAGCTATATTTTTATGCTATAAATAAAAATTACTCTGCACATTAATGAGCCAATGTGTTATGATTTGGGATGTGGTGGACTGCTGTTGGCCAGAAAGTCCAGGGCCACTTTTTGGTCCCAGTCCACCCCTGTATATATATATATATATATATATATATATATATATATATATATATATATATATATATATATATATATATATATATATATATATATACACATTAGCCTTTAGAAATGGTCAAGACGGTCTGCTGAAGTCAGACTGAGCCTCAGAATGGGGAGGAAAGGTGATTTAAGTCCATCCGTTTATGACCAGTCTTTCCATCTTCTGATGGCTACTTCCAGCAGGATGACATATCATGTCACAAAGCTCAAATCATCTCAAACTGGTTTCTTGTAAATGACAATGAGTTCACTAAACTCAAATGGACTTCAGTCACCAGATCTCAATCCAATAGAGCAGCTTTGGGATATGGTGGAACAGGAGATTATCATCGTGGATGTGCAGCCGTCAAATCAGCAGCAACTGCGTGATGCGATCACATCAAAATGGACCAAAATCTCGAATGTTTCCACACTGTAAAAATGTATTGTTGGTTTAACGTAAAAAAGTAAGTTACCTGGTTTCCTTAAAATTTTGAGTTAATACTATGAAGGAGATTGGTTTAATTAACATACACTCAAAATATTATGTTATCTGAATATTAATTATCTAAGTTGATTTGACAAAAGATAAAAAGTTGTGATAACAAATCATGAAAATCATTTTTTACAGTGCACTTTGTTGAATCTCTGCCACGATGAAAGCAGTTCAAGAGGGTCCAACCCACTACTAGCAAGTTATACCTAATAAAGTGTCTAATATTTAATATGTATAACTGTAGATGACTTATTCCCCCAGTGATAGATTTCCAACTTATATAATGTTAATGTATTATGCAACAGTCTCATTCTCTCTCATGAATAGGATAAATGATAAATGAATGTTAAGTTTGTTTATTATTTCTGCCAGGATAAAATTACATTGTGTTTACAGACAAGTGGCTAAAAGCTTTACAAAAATATGCATTCATAATTTTATAACATTAAAACCACAATCTCACTCTAGAAATGTACATTTTATGTCTGAGACACTTTGTATATAAAGAGCTGTACAACAGAAGTAAAGTACCTTTTCAAAATATTGCGATGGAAACATATAAAAATTTGTACAAATAATATAAGAAATCTTAGCTGTACAATAAATAAAACAATAGTTCTCTATTGTCTGTTGTTATGGGAACAGTCACTGCAGTCTAAAAGAATCATCCTCTCAATGTTTATAACACCACAAATAAATCACCCAAAACTCTGCATGCACACGCTCACACACTCACTCTGACTGACGCGCATACACGCACACGCACACGCACACACACACACACACACACACACGAGAGGTATTAGACATGAAAAGTTTCTGAACACCATCCTGCTGGGTCAAAATATCTTTCATACTTTATGATATTACAAATACCTCGTCAGGACCCTTAATTTTAGAGGCTCTTTAACTGTCCTGGTAGGGCTCAGTAGGCCAGATTAGCATCTGGTAAAATATTATTCATTTAAATCTTAATTTTGAGCAACAATGTGGAAAAAGGAAGTCACTTCTGTAAGAATACAGTAAAAGGGTTGCAGATTGCAAAAGCATAAGGTCTTGACCACCAGATGTGCAATGGAGATCACATTTCATTCATGTGACGGCACACATGGGGAATTTGAAACATGGCAAGATCTGCTAGCGTAATAAAAACAAGGGAGGAAATCCTATCAGCATATTTTCCATGAACAAAGTTTAGCTGAAATGGCTTTGCTCAGTATTAGAACAGGAAAAGGTTTAAAAGCTAAAGAGACTAAAAGTACTGCTAAGGAAAAGCAACACAAAGGTGAGCAGTGCCAAGATTTGTAAGACGCTCTGTTTATCAGAAGCATAGAAATCAATAAATCACACAGGAAATAAAAGGAATAGAATCAGACATCTGAATCAGTTGCTTTCTTTGAATGCAGCAGCCAAGCTAACGTTAACGGCAGCCGTGGACAAATGGTCGTATTTGTACACATAGGGACAGCGGGAGCGGAGGCCCGGACTGCAGTGCTCGCGCAGACAGTGGTGATGCCATGCACTGAACAGAAGACAGGAAAGCACAGGGGAGAAAATAAAGTGGCGTGTTGGCGGTGAGACAGGAACAGCAGATGACAGAGATGTGATCACAGTAGTTCGGCCCATTCCGAGAATGAGAGAGACCCACAAGAAAAAGGGCAGAAACAACATACAGAAACATTACTTTTTTCTTCTTTTTTTTTTCTCCATAAAAGGCTTTTCAGTTGTTTTTACTGATTAATAATAACAATATAATTACAAATATTGTCATTATTTTATTTATTATAAAAACAATGTTCTGATTGTGCCCATTCCACCACAGACTAAACAATATTATTTAAATATAACAGGTGCATTAACTGACCACAGGCCAGATATTTGGACATATGAACATCTTCAAAGTGTAACAGGTATAATAAATGGGCACCTTCCCTCTGAACCAGAACAGTATCTGATTCTGAATTTCTATATGATGAATAATAAATGATAAAATCACAAGCTTCACACATGTTAGCAAACCAGACCATTCATATAACAGGCAAAAACTTTTGTAGCTGAAAAACACACAAACATACACTCGTTTTTTCATCACTTATCCCGCCCCATATGGTTTGACCAAATATGACACAGCATTCGTTCAGTTGATTTCATGCACAGCATCCTCCTGACACTCGCTACACTAAAAAAATCCAATAGTGTAAAATTAAGAAGGCTCAGAATAAAAAAACAAAACAATGCACAGGTCGGCTCCAAACGATCAGTTAGTTTCCATGCTCACTAAACTACACCCTCCAAAAAAGGGGGATCCGCAGCATGCCAGCGGTCCAGTCTAGGATACATACTCCTCAGACTTCCAGAAGTGTCCGGGGTGCGAGAGTCGGCGATTGAGCTTCGGCAGCTTCTCTAGTAAGTCTGTCAGCTGAGTGAATGTAGGTCTGTCCTCAACTTTAAAGGACCAGCAGGCGGACAGGATCTCCTACAGTGGGAGTACAATTACCATATTATATTATGCATCATATAATCATATATATATTACATGGGCGTGCGGCCCATATAAGCTGTGAATGCTCTGCATACCCAAGCCATTCATGGACTCTCTAATTAACATTAACACTATAAATTACTATAAATTCCCTTGTTGGACATGTATCATAAAGCGTACATGCTAAAATGTTGGGGATACTCTCCGTCATTTATTTATTAGCCGATAATCTGCCAGTTATGGAGGGTTTCGGGTAACCGGATCCACAGCAGCTTTGGCGCCTATGCTGTTGTTATGTATTGTCATCATTGTCCCGCGTTCTCATTGGTTTGCTGTCATTTGGGGGATTTCATGCACAGAATCGCTCACCCAAGAGGAAAAATGTGCAGTTGCTGCCAGATCTCGATCAACGAAAATAACATTGTGTTTGATATGAAGGTAATATGATGCCATAAAGAATCGCATGTGCAGGGTAAGATTTGTGTAGGTGCACATAAGATTGCAAGTGTAAATAAAATTTGCATGTGCAAGAATTCAATCCAATAACGTTAACACCAGCTCGAAATTCAGTATTAACTCATTGTCAGCCTAATGGTAATCAGCTTATTAAGCAATCATGATTAATTTATTTATTTAACATGTATGTGTGCAAAGTACAATTTTGGCAACGAGAACGATGCTGAGCCAAATGAAGAAAAAAGTTCTGATGACTGACGTGTTTACTGAACCAATCAGATAATAGTAAATCGAGAGTCAGAGACGCTCATTTGATTGGCTACATGAAGAAGGTGGACCCGCCCTCCTCTTCACGCTTGCAAAACTCAATGAGTGAGAGAATCGTGCCAAAACTGTAAACGCAGCTAAAAGAATGACGCAACTGTACAAATCGGGTTATTTCGGGAACTTTTTTGCCTCATGTACACAAGTAATTTAGACATTTGCAACAGTTTCTTTTTTTACACAAAGGTTGATTTTACGTGATCAATCTGTTTAGCAGTTCCTGACTCTGTTGTTTTAGGTTGCAAATTGCTGTTCACAGGCTTGCGGTGCTTTTGGCCGTATTTGTGCAAAAAAAACGTGCCAAAAGTGTAAGTGCGGAAAAAAATGGAAGTCAGAAGAACACAGTTCCTATTTATTTTGCGTTAGCACGAAGCTGCAGTTTCAAAATACATGAATTACACTTACGAATAACAGTAAAATGCTGCAAATATTTTTTTCTTACACTTGAAAGGCGATTTACACCTTTACAAATCTTCTCTTGCACATGCAAATTTAATTTACGCTTGCAATCTTATGTACATTACTCAAATGCATGCGATTCTTTATGGCATCATATTACCTTCACAGTTTGATACAAAACTAAATAGACTAAATCAAATGAAAAAAAGAGTCACAACTATAACAATTTTCATAGTAGGCTATTTCATTTTCTCCATAAGGAAATGTATTTTTTATGAAAACTGTTAACCTACTGTAAGTAGACCTACTGTAACTATCTGAGGCTGTAAATCAATAGTCTATGCATTTGTTAAAGTCATCTATTTGCATTTTTTCAGCTTATTTAAAAAAAAAAAACTTATTTAATTTGACTTATATTGCATTTATAACAGGCTACTCATATTTATTATATTATACTTTTTTTCAATTCTTAATAATAATAATAATAATAATAATTAAATAAAAAAACTTCTGGCATACATTTAAATTGACGCCTGTCATTATTTGTCATCTCTGATTTAGATGTGCTGTGCCGTTTAAAGGTGCAGTTTGTAGTTTCTGTAACATTAGTGCCACCTAGCGGAATTACAAAAATACAGCATATTTTGTCCCTTTCGCGCGTCACGCCTGACTCAACTGCTTGTGAAGGCATCAACAGGTAAATGTATGCTTCTTTCAATAAAAGGTCAAACATATTAGGAATACTTTAGCTGTGTTGCTATGCGTCATGAAAGTAAGCAACTGAGCAGCTAACCACACTGTCTAGATCGAACGCGAGCGTCTCACTTATTATAACCCATTATAAACCCATGATCCAATGGATCTGCACCAGATGCATTTTTTTTTACAGCGCCACCCAGCATGCCCGGTTAAAAAAGGTCACCGCTCGCCACTGATATAATAATATATCATTTTATTTGTACTGGGCCTGGACTCACCGTAACCTCCTTGCCCAGGCTTGTACCCTTCTGGGCCAGTAACGTTCTGAGGCCTTCTCCACTTCCCAGCTGATAGATCAAAACTTCAGTTGGTTGGTTGATGATGGGCCAGTCCTTGGCCTGGAGTTCAAACCAGATAGTGCTAAGAAAGACACATTCACAGGCAACTGATCAACTCCATTGTTGGCATGCAATATATTGTTTTCAAAATGCATTTAAAGTGATTGATCAATCAGAAAAAGTATAGTGTTGACTTGTGAGAAAAAAGTAAGCAGAAATGAAACATTTACACCCAAACCAAGCTTTTGCATTATAGGCACATTAGGTGAGATGCAGATGTGATAACAAAGATGTGGTTTTTACCCAAAGGCGTAAACATCAGCAGCTTTTGAAAAGGGCAAACAGTCTTCTTGGTTTCCTGGTCCCATCTTTTGCACGATCTCTGGAGCTAAGTAATAGATCCACCCCCGTGGCAGCTTCAGTTCATTTTCCCGCCTACACACAGACACACACATGCGTTAATGAAGCTCTTAACAAAACATACTGTGTGATAAGATTATTAATTTGTTATAATACTGCAGTCATGACATGAACCCTTACCTGCCCTCTTGGACCACTCCAGACATCCCAAACAGGCCAAAATCTGTGATTACTACTTTGTTTGAATCGTAAAACACATTCTTGGACTTTAAATCTTTGTGCACAATTCCCTTTGCATGAAGGTAACCCATTCCCTGTAGAATTTAAAAAACAGTTAAAGCAAAGACAGTATAAGTGCATAACCATTGCACTCAATATGGCGGCAATAGAAATTTAAGTCCCTTCTTTAATTTTCTTTGGATAATAACATGCATTGATGAATCATTTAAAATAAAACCAAGAACATGTCTTGCATGTTATGTTTCATACCTTTACAATTTCCTGAGCGATTTGTCTTATTTTGTTGATGTCAAGTTTAGAGTCCCTGACAACAGAGTACAGCGTCCGTCCTTTACAAAAGCTATGGATAGATAAATAGATCAATCAAAATCCAAACACACATATGTTCCCATATTAAACATTCAAAACATATACACTAGCATTCAAAAGTTCATTTTTTAAGTCTCCAATGCTCACCAGGATGCATTGCAACAATACAGTAGAAACAGTAATATTGTGAAATATTATAATTTTAAATAACTGTTTAAAAAAATGTCAAATTAATTCCTGTGCTGGCAAAGCTTCTCCAGTCTTCTGTGTCACATGATCCTTCAGAAATCATTCTAAATATGCTGATTTGGTGCTCAAAGAAACATGTTGAAAACATAATTTTTCCACAATATTTTTGTGTTTGAATATAAAGTTCGAAACAGCATTATTTCAGACAGAAATCTTTTGTAACATTATATGTCTTTACAGTAACTTTTGGTCAATTTAAAGGTGGAGTCAGTAATTTTTGAAATATGCTGTTTGGAAGTTAGTCGGCTGACACAACAACAAACGTGTAGCCAATCAGCATTAGGAGGCGTATGACGGTGGAGGAGAGAGAGAGATTTGAAGAAAGACTGCAGAAAAAGAGATGAGACACAATACAAAAGAGAAAAGCTCAGAAGAAATCACTGGAAAATAAAGGGTTATGTCTGGACAAGAGCTTTAGGACCCGTGTTAATATTAGAAACGCTGTCCAGCGCTGGAGAGAGCGAAGCGGGAAGGCCCGAAAACAGACGCGGATGTCGGGTCCACACGTGACGTGAGTAACACTGGGTTTGAGTGTCATTGTGTGTCTGGAGCTGCTGTTGGCAACTAACAACCAACTCTAATTACTATTGTGTACTGTACATTTATTTTTTGTGGTTCCTTGTCATTCGTTCATCATCTACGCTTTATTTTTCGTGAAGCATTATTTTGTTGCCCTTCTGCTATGACAAACAAACATCCTCTCTTCGATTCTGTGCGTAACGGAGGACAGCTAGCGTGAGTCTCGCTGACGACTGCTAGTGAATGCGGCGTTTAGAGTCATTGTTAGTTCACTCGACTCGCTTGCAAGGGGATCGGGGTTCGAGACCGACTCGGAGCAGGGCTGTTAGGATTGGATTGTGTGTTTTGGAGGCGGAGCAATGAAGACGGGGTGTGTTTGTTTGGGTTGATTTTGAACATCAACATTGGCCAACAGCATTTTCCAAAACAACTTACCCCACCTTTAATGCACCTTTGCTTTAATTTCTTCTTCAGAAAAAAACAACACTTTTGAATGTCAGTGTACATGAATGACACAACATTAAGAGAGAGCAGAAAGAGATGAACCTGGTGATAATGGCCAGATGGGGCGGGTTCATGCAGGCCCCCATGAACAGCACGACATTCTCGTGTCGCGTTTGCCGGTAGTTCATCACCTCCTTCTTGAACAGCTTCAGGTGCTCCTGATTGTTACCGTCAATCTCCAACAGTCGAACGGCCACCTCTCCGTGCCAGCGGCCCCGGCACACCTTCCCCCAGCGGCCTTTACCGATCAGCTCTCCCAGCTCCAGCTGCTCAAACGGCACATCCCACTCCCGCAGGTCAACGCTAGTCTGGCTGGCCTTACGGCTTATGTGGTCCTTCCAGTAGCCCCTGCAGTTGGGCAGGTCATCCACTTCATCCCCTTCACTTTCATCATCCGATCCCTCCTGTTCCTGACCGTCATCCCCTTGCTGTTCCTCATCCTGAATAAGAAGAATAGGTTTTGAGTTTACACAATTCAAAATGCAGATGTAAGCTAAAAAGTTTAAGTACTGTCTCTTTAGTTTTCAGGGTCACTACACGTAAACCCACTGACCGCAAAAAAAGCATGTGACCACCACTATAAACTGGAAACTATGCCCACAAACACTTTCAGTTCCTGAGAGCTCTATGGGGGGTAGGTGTTTCTTGCAAACTCACCACAGCTTCCCTCTGGCCTGTTGATGTCTGCTTAACATTACCCTCCAACTGGTCTGTTTCTCTGCATGGGAGAGAAGACACGCTAGACTCAACACATTTAAACATTTAGCAGTATATAAATACTATGTATGATCTCGATCATTTACAAGGGATAGTTCACCTGAAAATATAAATTCTGTTATTTACTCACGTTTTTCTGAACCCATGTGACTTTCTAATGTGGGTCACAAATAAAGGAAACATTGATGTCAACTGTTTTGTCTCTGACGTCAAAACCTCATGTGAAACATTTGAATTAAATGATATTTGAGACAGCATTATTTTAGTAGTATTATATACTATTATACTATTAATATTTTCAGTTGTGCTTTTGTTATTTTAATTAGTTATTGTATATGTCTATGTAACTTTAATGTCTTTTATTTCAGTTTTATTCATTTTAGTACTTCAACTTCTTTTATTTCAGTTAGTTGCCAAGGCAACATTTATAATTTTCATATTTCATCTAGTTTTTATATTTTGTGTTATTTCAGCTTAATTTCAATTATAGCGAAAAACAACAACTTTTTTAATAGTTTTAGTTTCCGTTTAAAAACTTCAGTGTTTCAGCATATAATTAATTAACTTTTAGCTTTTTCTCATTCAAAGGTATCAAATGACATCAGAAGACATGTTAAGCAACTTTTATGGTGCTTTTTTGGTGCTTGGCATCTAATTTTGTGTTCCACGGAAGAAAGCCAATCTAACAGATTGGGATCGACATGTAGGTGAGTAAAAAGCTTCTGAATGAACTTCAATGAAGCATGCATAATAAGTTTAAACTTGCAGTGGAAGTTCAGTGCTGCTACACTGGTTCCGTGGGAACTTAGTGAACTTAATGATTAATTTGTGATGAAGCAATAACCAAAAATGTGTGCAGTCACTGCTATAGTTCAGGAATATGGACAGAAAATAAAATGAGGAACCAAAACCAATGACACTTGCATTAAGCTGGTCCGGGGTCAAAACACTTTTAGAAATACTGAAAAAACAGTAATTGAGAAGTCTTGCCTTACCCAGTGTTGCAACTACCATCTGGATGCGTGGAACTGGATACGTCTGTGATAAAAAAAGGGATTCTTAGTGTGTGATTACATGAGCTGTGTAAGTGTACTTCAGAGTGCAGAAGTTCACCTTCAACATTATACACCAATGTTGCTACTAATTTTGTGACAGTTGTGCTGCTTGATATTCTTTGTGGAAACATTTTTTTTTTCAGGATTCTTTGATGAATAGTTCAAAAGAAGAACATTTGATTGAAATAGAATTCGATTGTAATTTTATACATGTCTTTGCTGTCACTTTTGATACATTTAATGTGTCCTAGGGATTAAAGTTAAGGATTTGAGCAATAGCAATAGTTTTTGCGTGTTAACAACTGTAAACTATACACTAGATTTTTTTCTAGCGTTTCAGATTCTCCATGCATGTACACAGAGAGCTGAAAATGCAAAATACTAAAAAAATAAAGCAATTCCCATAGATAACCCCTAGGAGGCAGCACATCACAGTCTAAACACTGTTAGCAACACTGGCCCTGTCCCAAATCCCACACTTCTTGTGCACTTGCGATCTTGTGGACTTGCAAAGGACACAAGGCCGTAGGATGTCCCATTTGTCATATTAGGTTTCAGAAGGGTGCTCATGAAGGGTAAATAACAGAGTTTTATGGTGTGGATGAACTCACCAGGGAAGACAAACTGTGGTCTATGCTGAAAGTAGCAGGCAGCTAATGAATGGGACAAACAGACAGATGTCCGCAAGGAAAAGAGAAAGACCCAGTTAAACAACTAGCGTGTTATGCATCAGTAAGAATTCCTTAGTAATGAAACGATTTAGAAATGCTTTAGTAATGCAGAACGGAACATTAAGGGCAGATATTAGTAGGTTAGTATACATTCATCCAAGAGGTTAATTCTGAGCACTGGAGGACAGACAGACAACGAAGAAGTGCCTGCTGTGCTTCAAAAAGAAAGTCCTTCTTGTCGTGTCGAATTTTAAAAGGTCTTAGACGCGGAGGGTAAATGAGATTCCGTGATATCTGTGTAAACGAGACTGACCTGGGAAGTGAAAGCGACTGTCAACGTGACCCTTAGGGGAGGGGTTGGGTGGCGGGGTGGCACTCGGGGGGTTGCTCTGACTGGACGGGGCAGGTGAGGAGGGGGTGGAGGAGGTGGTGGAGGAGGGGTTACTACTGGAGTCCAGGTGACTCAGGGATGGAGGGTGGTCCTGAAGGGAAAAACAAATCTTAGAAAACGTTCTCCAGAAACAAGGTGTAAAAATGGATGTTTGAAACAGTTATGACAAATTCTGAAATAGAAGTCGCATGCTAAGTCACTAGCATGACCAATTTGAATTGAAAAATTAAAATAAAGAAATAAAAATGATCTTAAATAATTTAAAATGATCATTACATTTATATACTTCTTATTAATTCTTATTGAATTATTTTTAAAAATGACACTTCAACTTTAAGAGACTTATAAAACCACTGAGTCAGCACATACAAGGAGTTAGCATAATGAGAATTGCAACTTCCTGGTTTGTGTGGTTTGCTACATGCCTTTTTGTTTATTGCCTTCGGCAACGTTCCGTACTGCTGCGACTCTGCCGGTCGCTCCACCTGGTTGTTGATACCTGATGGTACTGATTCTGTTCTTCTGATCTTGTTTGGAACTGAAAGAACAGGACAGAACTTTAGATCATCTGCAGCACAAATCTGTCTGAATATATATTACAACTTTTACAAAATCTTACGTTGTGCAAATGAAATCCTGCACTTAGGGGCCTCTTTAGTACATTTGTTGTGGCACTTCACCCTAAAAGAGTTGGAAGCAAACATTAGCAGGGAGAAAGTCAGATGTGGTTTTCAGAAATGTTTCTTGCCTTCACTTACTTGCAATGTTTGCATTTAACACCGAACATCATGTTCTTCTTGCACACCTGGCACGTCTGAGACAACCAGGACTTGGTGGAAAACCTGAGGAGGCACAATAAGAAAGCCAATTTCATTTGTGCTGGAAGTTGAAAGACAAACTAGTACATAATAATGAAAACAGGAAAAAGTTCAGTGGTCATTACCTGTGTGTGACATCCAGACCGATATCCTTCCTCATGATTAACGGAGAGCTTCCGTGGGTTGCAACATTATCTAGATGATGTTAAAGACACACGGATTGGACTCAAAATTAATTAAAGTTTAAGTTTAAGTTTAGTGTTAGCATGTTGCTAAGCTAATGTTGTGATACTCAAATAAGCATACATACACTACAAATCTCAAAAGGAAGCATAGCATTGCTGTCTTTGGATCAGCCTTCATGATGGAAGCACATTTGTGATTACTCAAAATGCTGTCTAGGTACACAGCTAGTCTTTTACAAGGGCTAAATAAGAAAACGTACTTCTTATACCCGCAGGATCTCCCAGGTGACTGGGCGTATTTGGTAGGATGCAGGGGGAGCGGGCAGACAGCAGTGGTGACCGTGAGGGTGAGTCTTCCCAGCCATTTCCTCCACCGTTTACCTGCACGTTCAGAAGCGGCTTATTTTTCTTCCCACTCCTGCAGGTTGAGGGACACAAAACTACATTTAGTATCTGGGTAGTTGACATCAAAAGTAACTATTATGCTATTTTAAAGGTTTCTCCTATATACATCCAAGGTAAAAAAAAAAACTTTAATTTTCTCATAATATACATTTAAATCTTCATCCTTTTGAAATACATGCAAAGTGAATTGGCTTTGGCAGCACAGAAAACAGCATCTTCTCGACATGTCGACAACACGACCCAAACTCTTCCAAGCCTCAGCTACAACTACAGTGTTTGAGGGCGGGTAAAATTAAACTTTGTTCACCAGCAGCCAATGAAGACCATAGGATGGCATTATGCAAATTTGTTACAAACCTATGTAGGTTAGTGCAGGAAGTAAGGCTGGAATTACACACGACTCGTTTCATGCAGTTCAGAATCGATTCTTTCTATTGAGAGACAATGATTCCATTTGTTGTGCACTTTGATTTTTGAGACCTTTTAAACGTAATCATTAAACAATTAATAATTAAAATAATAAATAATTTGAATAATGAATAATAAGTACAATAATTAAATATTTGACTTTAGTTTCATTAATAAAATAAAATAAAAATAAATAGCTAAAAATTTATAATAATATAAAATATTTTGCATTTTGAACAAAATAATTTGTTACACTGCAGAAACATTTAAAATGAACTATTGTGACAATTTACAATTTAACCTGAAATCATTAAAGGGCACCTATTATGCAAAATTCACTTTTACATGGTGTTTGAACATAAACGTGTTTGTTGGCAGTGTGTGTACACAACCACCCTATAATGATAAAAATCCACCCAGTGCTTTTTTTTTAAATCCCCAAAAATCATAAGCAGTGTCTCAAAAGAAGCCGTTTGTAGTTTCTGAGTGAGCTAAACACAGCTGAGTGAGCTAGTGTCGACGTCGGAGCAGCTGTAGACAAGAATGTCTCCTAAGCGATTGAGGTGTTTTGTTATAAGATGTAAGAATGAACATAGCAGTCATCATTTACTCTCGTTGTTACTCGTGGATGGGTCTGTACCAACTTTTCGTGATCCAGCTTATAGTCTCTGGTGCGTTACTTGTCACGACAGTAATGAAAGGGAGAGCGCGCACTTTATTACAGTTCATCGGAGTTGTTTTACGGATATAAAGTCTACCAGTTTATTAGGCACCCCCTGAAAAGCTGAGTATATATTTGTTTACTGTTAGTTGTAACAAGTGTTTTGTGTATGTCACTGTGTATGTTGATGATAATGAAAGGGAGAGAGGGAGTGTATGGATAATACTTTAATGTGCACTTCTTATACTGTGTTTATTCAGCTCTTATGGTGATTTTCTGGAGTAAAACTGACACTTCATCTTTTGTGTGATGTACAATAAACTTCATTAAACTCATCAGTATATTTATGGCCATCATTCGGATGCAGTCCGCTACAGCAGGCTTGGATAAAAGCAGATGACAAATAAGTTAGAACCATAACCATCATTGTCCGACTCCGGGTCGAAATGAATACTGCTACTGAGAGTTCCTGTTTTGAGATGAGATTGTCCTGCTAGCGTTAGCTGGTGAGGCTCCGCCCCCTGTGCCGGCAGCAGCAGCTCATTTGCATTTAAAGGGATACACACTAAAACGGCACGTTTTTCTCAGCCCCAAAAAATGACCATTTAAACATGTTGTAAAAAATATTTGAGCTAAAACTTCACATACACACTCTGGGGACATCAGAGACTTATTTTACATCTTGTGAAAAGAGGCGTAATAGGTGCCATTTAAGACTGTTATTTACCCTAATCTGTTTTATTGGAATTATTACAATGCAAACAAATAGAATTCCCAGAAAGCTTACATAATGACCTCCTCCCAGCAAGAAATCTTTCTATAGAACTTCTATAAAAACACATCTGCAACTTGGCCAGCACAAATATTAAAAGAATGTTGTACAAATGCAGGCGTGCAGCTTCACATGCAGGGATTTGCGGTGGACTTCAGTTCACACACAGATTCTGAGGAGGAGCTCCAAAAGAAGACTTTTACTGGCTCAGAGAGAGGAGAAGAGCGGGAATGATCAAGCGCAGGACGCCAGTGAGTCTGAGAAGGGGTCTGACCTCGGCCTTGTGCTAACGGGAAACACTGGGGCTACGTGAAGGGGCGGAAGGAGGGGGAGTGTTGAACTATTCCACCCCCGTCCAAAACCTGCCTGGACCTTGGCCATCAGTGATCTCAGATGACACAGCAGTCCGCTCCCACAGACCCAACACACACGGGGCAGGGCAACATTGCATGGTACACATATGAAAAGCATGAACTAAAATATAATGAAGGACATTTTGTCTAAGAAGGATTTCTACATTCATGCTGCAGGGCAAAATATCATTCCAAATTTTTGGAGTTGAGGCAACATGTTACGTGAAGCGAATGTTGTGCAACATATAACTGAAAATCCTCTGGATTTTTTAAAGAGACATAGATGCAATGTAACAAAGATTTTTGTCCTTTTGTGGAACACAAATGGTCACTTTTTTTGAATTTATCCAGGCCACTCATGTCAGTGTAATGAAGAACGGGGTTGTCAAAACTCCAATAAAGCACCATAAAAGTATCATAAAAGTGGTCCATATGACGTTATTTTAAGCTATGTTCCAAGCTTTCTAAACTCCATAAGATAGCTTTATGCAAACCATCCTTTAAGTTGTTATTCACTGGCAATTTGGACAGATCTCACCGATTCAATGAATAAGTCACAGCCCACTGAATGTAAATTATAAATCTCATTCTGTTCCTTTATGGCTTTATCATATGGCTTTAGAAGACTAGGAATAATGTACACAAATCATCCGTATATGACATTTGATGGTGCTTTTGCATAATTTTCGAAGCTCGAAAGCTCCAGTGCCCATTCGTTGTAAGTGCATGGAAAAGGTGCAACCAGCACTGAGGAAACAAAGTCAGACAGGTTTGGAGGAAACAAAGTCAGACAGGTTTGGAGCAACATGAGGGTGACTAAACAATGACAGAATATTCATTATGTGTGGAATGGAGTCTGGAAATTCACAGTTACATCAAGATGTCAGCATATATTTCTGTGTAGTTTCATGTTACTGTTAGCCCTGTGACTAATGCTTTAGACTTTATTGTTAAATAGTCACACCCTTCAGATTAAAATATTCCACTCCCATCACCTCCTCAGTGCATTACTTCATGAATGTACAATGAGGTAAAGTGTTTCTGACATCATTATAGAACGACATTATAGAATTAGGCTGTATCAGAAAAAAAAAAAAAAAATCAATAGATGATGCAGGCTAATGTCCAAATGGATGCATTTTTGTTACAGACAGCAGTGAAAGTGCCATCAAATGGATGTAAATGGATCTACACTACCATTCAAAAGTTTGCGGTCAGTAAGATTTTTCTTAAATGAATCGCTTTTATTCAGCAGGGATGCATTAAATGGATCAAAAGTAACAGTAGAGACATTTGATAAGGTTTAAAAAGATTTCGATTTCTAACTTTAAATGAATCAAATAATCCTGAGAAAATGTACTGTAAGGTATGGTAAGAGACTTTTGATTGGCCTTTTTGTTTTTTTGCATGCGTTTAATCATTTATAGCCACACACACAGTGACTGTGTGATTTCTGATTTCTGTGTGTAGCTGACTGACAACTTATAGGTCTGATAGGGCATTTCATTTACACAGAACCAGTGCCAGCACTTGGATTTCCTTCTGCAATTTCCGAAATGCAAATCTAGTTTGCATTCAAATAATATGCAGGTGTCAAATAGCGAATGTTGCTCTAATCTAGACAATCACTTTTAAAGTCCAGAAGCACACTCACACAAATCCTGTCATACTTAACAATACTTAACCACTTATTCATCAAAAAAAACCCTCTCAAAGCAAACTTTGAGAAGAGATCATCATGCCATGGAGCAATACATTGATAAATGAAATATTAACGAGTGCTGAACTTACTTGTTGGGTGTAGGGTCATCTATCCGGTTGGCCAGTTGGCTCTGGCTCTTGCTGCGTGTGAGGGTGATGCTGGGAAAGAGGTTTAGCAGCTTGCGGGAGGGGGGTGGTGGAGTTCGTGGGGGCTTCAGCTTGCCGGACTTTTTGGGTGGTGGGGTGGCTGGAGGGGTGCACAGCAGCCGGGAGGTGCAGTGGTTCAGCTGCGGGGAGGACGAGAAGGGGTCCGTCAGCACATCACAGCGAGTGTGGACAATTGTAGGGAAGTCCGTTGAGGGTAGGGCAGACACGGAGACGCAGGAACGAGGGGCAGGCAAAGCAGAAGAGGGGGGCCAGATGACTGGGTTGGGACTGTAAGACTGAGGTGCACGCATAGAACAAGACAGCGGGTCAGCAGAGGTACTGTCACGTTTAGTGGGTTCTGCAATCCACGGGATGCCCTCTTTCCTGAGAAGTCCTCCTGTTAAAACACAAAAAGCGAGAGACTTTAGGACAATTCAGGAACAGGTGGATGATCACTACAGGGCAGCAGACCTTGACTAAAAGTGGTATTTTTAGTATTATTTATAAACAATTATAGCATTTATTAATAATTAGAATTTTCTTTTATTTTTCTATTTTGAGATTCCATTTTAGTTAAAATTTTAGTAATTGTGTTATGTGCTTTTGTCATTATTATTATTAAATATTTAGCTTTCATTTAAATTTAATACATTTTTATTTAAGTTTTTAGTTATTTTAGTACTTCACCTTTTCCATGTAATATTGATATTTTATTTCAGCTTTATTTCAACTGACAAATAAATAATTTTTTATAGATTTTTAGTTAATAATAACTAAAAATCTTATAACTAAAAATAAATTAATAACTACAAATATTATTTATTTAATAATAATAGCACTGGGTCATAATAATAACAATGGGTTATAGTTATTAATAACACTGGGTCATAAATTAAAAGTTTTGCTTCCAATCTTGCTAACATTGGCGATAGTCCGAAATTTTTTGTGCGCTTCCATATGAGATTTTGTCAAATATCATCTCAACATGCGCATCTCATCATCATCTATTTGAATATATTGTAAAAAAGTAATTTATTCCTGTGATGTAAAGCTGAATTTTCAGCATCATTACTCCAGTCTTCAGTGTCACATGATCCTTCACAAATCATTCTATTATACTGATTTTGCTGCTCAAGAAACATTTCTTATTATTGTCAATGTTAAAAACAGTTCTAGTGCTGCTTCATTTTTTTTTTTTTTGGAAAGCAGTGATGTTTTTTGTCTATTTGAATTATTTTGATTTATTTGAAATCGAAATAATTTGTAACATTATTAATGTCTTTACTGTCACTTTTAATCAATTTAATGCACCCTTTTAATTTAAAAGTATATTTTTTTCTTAAAAAAAACAAAAAAACAAACTTAAACTTTTGAACAGTAGTGGCACAAAAACAATCAACCAATTTGGAGCAAATGTACACATAATATAAATTACAGAATTGAAGGCAGGTAAAAAGCCTAGAGCGGTGCCGCATGAAGAGTGGAAAGAGGAAGGAGTCAGCGGTGACCTGTGTCAGTAGCGCTCTTGAGACAGGAGAGGGCAGCGGTGATGCGGGAACACTCCTCACTGCTAGAGCCCAGTTTTTTCATGGTGTCTTCCACCTGGGCACTGGACATTTGCAGCAGAGCATCCAGGGACAGCTTCGCAGGGACTGCCTGGAAGACAGAATAAAACAATAATCATTGCATATAGTCAGAAATGGACACAGATAATTAACTGTACATTATTCTTGTAAACTGGTATTTATTCAGTAAACAGCACCAGATATTACTTCTTGACTCAATATTGTCTTATTTGACCAGTCTTTGGTATTTCTGTGCAGACTGATGTGGCTCTAGTAAACAGACAGAATGGAGTCTATATAGTAATTAGAGAAAGTTTAGGTGATAAAGCCCCCTACAATCCCCTCGCTGCCACTAAGACTGCTGGCATCGCATGGCACCACACTGAGCCAATGTCCAGATACCCTGCACAGTCCAGTTTTCTTTCACTGTCCACCATCTCTGTTACATTCCTCCACCCTACAACATTCCTGAGCTCTTTGGCGTCTCCCTGCCGTATTTCAATTCTCACCCAACACACACACGCTTACTCAAACGCATGACTGAGAAGCTGCCCGGCAACAGTTGTCGCTGTGGTCAGTGTGATCTCCATGGTAAATGAATAGATAACAGGACGCATGAGATAGGGCTAGGTTAAAAATATAGATTTCTCAAATTTAATTGATACTCATTTTAAAGAGCTGAAATCGATTCTTAATTTCAGTTGATGAATGAAAGAAGCTTTGTAGCATACCTCCCATCCAATACATTTTGTTACCTCTGATATGAAACCAAATCTCAGCTTTCAATTTGTCAATTTTATTTGACGAAATTCAAACAATAAATAAAGATACAGAAATCCACATCATGTCTCATGTAACCGCTCAACCCCCGAAAGACGTCAATAAAACAGCTCGTAAACAATGTCACGTAATATTAGATTTACCTCAGAAAAGCCATTCAAAACTTGTTAGTCAGCTAGAAAAATGAGCCCTAGAGAGGAGCATTTTGCTAAATGTATGCATTATATTCCAAATTCATTGTATTTTCACTTAACCTGTTCTTCAATATTGAATGTATTTTTGAATAAATCAGTCATGTTTTTCATGACAGCCACCATTTAAATGTTTATATTTTAAAAAAGTAGAATTGAGTAGAAACATAAATATTTCATTAAACATTTATTATATCATTATAACTTTTTTTTTTTTTAAATGCAAGTAGCTTAAAAATACAGTGCCTTGAGAAAGTATTCAAATGCCTTAATTTTTTCCCATTTTATGTTGCTGCCTTGTTCAACTACTTTACATTTTTTCCCCCACATTAATCTACACACCATACATCATATGACAAAGCAAAAATAGTTTTGTGATAACTTTGCAAATTTATTCAAAATAAAAAAACAGAAATAAAAACATTGCATAAGTATTCATACCCTTTTCTGGGTCTGGGACACTTGAAATGAAGCTCAGGAGCATTCCAATTTCACTTGTGGATGTTACTACACTTTGAGTTGAGTTAACCTGGGGCAAATTCAATTGAATGGGTATGATTTGGAAAGGCACACACCTCTCAATGAAAGTTCTGACAGCTGAAAATGCATATCAGAGCAAAAACCAAGACATGATGTACCGAGACATGTTGAAGGTCCACATAAGCATGTAGCCTCCATAATCCTTAAATGGAAGATGTTTGGAACAACCAGGACTCTTCCTAGAGCAGGCCTTCTAGCCAAACTGAGCAATCGATAAAGAAGGTCCTTGGTTAGAGTGATAACCAAGAAGCTGATGGTCACTTTGATTACGCTCCATATGGAGATGGGAGAAACTTACAGAAGGACGAACATCACCGCAACACTCAACCGATCTGGGCTTTATGGCAGAGTGGCCAGACACAAGCCTCACCTCAGTGAAGACACATGAAAACCCATTTGGAAATAGCAAAAAAGCACCTAAAGGACTCTCTCAGACTGAAAGAAACAAGATTCTCTGGTCTGATGAATCTCAGGTCCAAGCATCACGTATGGAGGAAACCAAGCACTACTCATCGCCTGCACAAAGACGAATGTAATACAGTATAGAATGTTTGAGCAGAGATTAGTCTGGGTTCATTCTGGCACAGATGAACCCAATGTGCTTCATGTACTTTGTCACTGCTATGCTGTGATAAACTTCTTCATCAAGATCTTTAAAGTCCTCATCATTTTTCCTACATTACTGTAAGAAATTATAGTCTGAAGACCCAGCTTTCACTCCAAGATATGTATTAGAATATGCTCCTTCCCTAAAAAGAGCTTAATTATCATAGAGACAATTCCTCCTAATCTCAGTAATATGTAAATAGTACCACTGGAGTGATACTATATCACTTATAGCGTGGGAGTGGCCATCAAGAACCATCCTGTGTTAAAAAAGGATGCATGAATATGACTATCAGGGATTTCAAACAATCTTATCACCTTAACATTTGGGTGTTCCCATCTGAAAGAATGTCAAAGATGTGGGACCGGAAGGCTATTACTTTCATTATTATCCTCAATTTACGTTTAAGACAAAGCTTAATTTATATGTTGAGCTGGAAGACGAATGTAATACAGTATAAAATGTTTGAGCAGAGATTATTTGTGATTCATTTTTGGATTCCAAAATGCTTTGTGCACTTTGTTACTGCTATGCTGCAATAAACTTCTTCATTGAAATCTTTAACGTCCTCCGATTTTTTTCATACAACAGCTATACATTTTTTTTTCTGGGTCTGAGCAGTAAATCGGAATTGAGCACAGTAAGGCTTGCAGCGTGAATGTAGCCTCGGAGATCGAACATTCAGGAGCACAGAAACTTATCAATGCTGCACAGCGACTTTGAAGTAGCTTCGCTACTGAATTGCTACATTATATTTCTAAGCGACAAGGTGGTAACATCACTGTTTTTTAAGTAATTAAACTCACAGCAAAGTTGTTCATTGAGAGAGATCCTGAAGAAACAGGTAATTCACACATGCATCTCTCATCTCTCTCGCTCTATCTCTCTCGCGATAATTAATTCAAATAAATGCTATAGTTCATTCATTCAAATAAATGTAATATTATGCACTACTTTATCTCTGCGTCTGATTCAAAGCTGGCAGAATGCTAGATCTAACAAGCAAATTTTTTACCCTTTCAGTCAAATATTGCACTGCAAACATCAGTAACAACTTTAAGTTGTCAATGCCATGGTATAACCGGGATAATCAACAGCTAGCTGTGCATTAAAACGAGTCGGGTGGTTCTTTGCCTCCATGTCGTGCATTAAAATCGTTTAATGCACAGCTAGCCGTGGATTATCCCTTACATAAACTATACTAAAAAGAAATACATCAATTATATATTGATAAATATATATTGTTTTTAAAATACAAACATTTTATAAATATGTAGAGTTAAAAATAATAGCAATTAAATGTCAAATAAAAGTGGCATGTCCTTCTTTACACATGTAATTGTGTTTGTATTACAGCACAACATAAACAAGTGAAACTGCCTTCTAAATGGCATGCAGGGCACTCAGGGGAATGGGAATCTTCCAGCATCCTTATAGAAACTTCCTTTTTGAACAACAGCCAGAGATCTCAGAATTAAGAGCACAGATCTCTTCTCAACAAATACTATCCACACATTTTCCTTACAGCTGGAAGATCAAGAGACCAATATTAACATAAGCGGAGCCTAAGTCAAACCAATAAGTGCGATCTTTCCATAAACATAAATAAAAATGAATCTAATGGACATATTATTGTTTATTTCTCCATTTCTCTATTCTCACAACAGGGACATGTACATAATGAGAGTGTAAAATACGCATCTTGGTTGATCTATACGACTTGTATACATCTGAGTTAATAAGTATGTGAATTGCTGTGTTAAAAACAGACAAGCCGGGGCAGAGAGCAGGTGAAATGACACATACCGATACCGAGGTGATGTCTGAACATGCCTTTTACCTGAGTTTATGAGCTGACGTAACACAGGGAGTGATGCTTGAACATAAAAGCAAGACGCAGCATTTTATGCAAGTTTCCGTCCAAACAAACACACACAAACTCCCACCCACCACAATTCAAATCATCCAGGTAAACTCCCCCGACAAATAATTATTACGAATAAGTCGTTGACAGTGATGGTTACTGCTGGTCTGTTAGTAGAGTGAGACTACAATCAATCAGAAAAAGTGGCAAAATGTGTCCTCACAAACAAAATAAATAGATAAAAAACACAAAGCCTCCCTCAAAAAGCCTTTCAGTGGAATTTTAACTTGATAAGCATCTCAAACAAATAGCAAATGAGGAACTTCCTCACAAGCTTGTGAGTTTGCAAGCCTCTTGACATAAGCCTGATGTGTTAAAACATAGCGTTAGTAGATATCTGCCGTTGCTAATTTCGTTTGCAGACTTTCTATGACCACAGAGGCTCTTGATACTCCACTTGCATGCAGGCAGGAAACCGACAAACATCAAAAACAAAACAGTCTTAAAATGAGACTCCAAAACATGAAGCAGTCAAGAATACTATACCACAAGATATTCTCCACTGAAGTTGTCCTTTCCTAAATCTCATATCCCAGAAACACCAAATCAAAGTCTCTCCTCAGAAGTCAGTCACGCTGTGAGAGCTGCTCCCTTCCAACCCAAACTTCCCCTCCTACTCGCCCCGTCCCTCCTCCCTTTCCCCAACGTCCCTCCCATCTATCCTTCCTGTGAACATGCCTGGGAAGTTTCTCCACAGCTCTGGACACTCCTCCTAAAAACACATGGTCACCAACTGAGCCGTTCAGTTTCCTGTGTGCAGATTAACATCCCTTATCTCAACTAAGTATGGGTTGCAGTGGTCAACTAGTCGGCTCAGGGGCAATATGCAGCTAACTAACTGCATTATTTATTTATTTGGAAGGGGTATAGTGGTAGTCCAGAAGAAATACAACCAAAAACACTTTATGACAACTTTTGTGTATGACAAATTTGTATCATTTTTTTAAATAAATAAATACAACTAAATTTGACAGGTTTGACATATCGTTTTCCATGCGGTTAAAGTGGTCAATTGAGCCACAGTGCTATCATTTAATAATCAAAAGACCAATTTCTCCCAGAAATAAAATAGTCCTGAAGAAAACCTCCGACCAAAGATATGAAAGACGATTTTGAACAACTTGTGTGTATGACAAATTAGTATATTTTTTAATCAGTCAATCAATCGATCAATCAAAAGTTCTAATTTAATTAGGACTAAATAAAATTTCAACTAAACTTGATAGCCATGCAATCAACCATGCAATTTCCACAGGAAAAGGTGGTCATTTCTGCCACAATGGCACAACTTAATTATCAAAGGATCAATTTCTACCAGAAATAAAATAAAATAGTACTGAAGAGAACATGCGCATGAAAAATTCACTTATTAACAACTTTTGTATGACAATAGTATAGCAAATAAATTGCAAATAAACTTGATAGCCAGAGTACCATGGACTTTTAGCTTTGACATTTTGTTTTCCACAAGCAAAAGTGGAAAACTAATTATCAAAAGATAAATTTCTCTATAAAAACATAAGATAAAATAATAAATAAAATAAAATAAAATGCTTTTTGCATTTCTAAAATGCCACTTCAGGTTCAGAATAGTTCAAATGTTCAAGACTCTGCATCCATTCGGTTTCTCTTGTGTAAAGGCCCCCTTAGAAATGCTTCTGACTGGGGTCAGGTGAACTTGAAACCAGCCTAATTCTACAAAGTTTCCTTAAAACAGATTATCCGACTAGTTGTTCAGGCAACCCACTGAACAGTTGATTTCAGAAATATGCAGTTTTGAACATCCTTGTCATCACCACAACCGCTAACTGAGCCGACATCACAAATTCCACATGTTCTTCAAAAAGAACCATTTATGATGCTATTAACTGAGCAGGATGTCTTTGTGACTGTGTGAAACTAAGATTAATGAGGGTTAGGCTGGCCTAAGTCGTTCTTTGACCTGTCACCATCCATTTTGTGCATGAGTGATCATCCTGTGCCAAAAGAGAGGCCACATTAGAGGAACAAAGAAGAGCAAGAAAGGGGGTACAGCACAGGAAACAGAGGTTTGAGTGAGATTGCTTTTGTCACAGACTCTTTTTTTCTTTCTATCTCTTTCTCTTTATCTTTGCCTTAAGGAAGCCCTGTAGTGGATCCACAGGATGTGACCCACAAAAAAGAAATATGACTCAGACAACCACTCCTGCCTGTGCCCTTTAGACTTACTCCATAACACACGTTGGCATGTTTTGGACTGCCTAAATTCAAACGCTCTAAACCCTGGTTAATTTAATATCAGCATTATATACCATAAGCAACTCATAGTCAGTCACCACCACAAAATACAGCAACAAGAAATAGAGAAACACAAAATTGAATGGTGCATCATGGTTGTTGCGCCACTCACTCACTGTTATTGAGCAATGGGAAATCCCATCAGACTGTGGCAGCTGGGAACATCAAGGAATGAGTCACAATATACAAAATAAAGTGTAGTGACGTCAACTCTCGGTTATTGCTCATTGACTCTGGCACACAACAGATGCGTATTAATCTGTGTTATTTTAGTATTACTATTATATTTTGTATTCATATTTTGAATTAGCTTTCATGTATATTTTTTATTTTATTCTTTAGTAACTTTGTTTTGTGCTTTTTTGTCTTTTTTAAATATTACTATTTAGATTTTATTTTATGTCAGTTTTTTAACATTTATTTCCAGTGGTTAATTTTAGTGCTGCATCTAATATTTATATTAATAATTAAACTATTTCAGCTTTATTTCAATTAACAAAAATGTTTTTAATATTTTTTTATACTTGATGATAATAACCTTGGATATGATCAGATGGTTACATATGCCCCGAAAGTATTTGGACACCTGGATTAAATTCTAAATGTTATTGCCTTACATAACAAATGTTTAAACCAAAGTACACTGTAAAAAAATTCTAACCTCTCCAAGTCAAAATGTTCTAGTGACTGGTCACATCTAAATTTTTTAATTGGCCCAAGTGCAATTCTTGTTGCAATAGTCTGTTAACATTGGCTCAATTGAAAAATTTAGATGTAGTCATGCAGTCACTAGAACATTTTGACTTGGGGATGTTTTTTTTTTTTTTTTTACAGTGTAGTGTTTATTTTAAATAAACATAGCATAAGCATTATTTCAAGCAGTGACTTCATATAAACACAAAAAGCACCGTATAAATAATTAGTTAAAAAAGAAGAGTGACATTAGTTATAAATAAAAAGTGCTAGTACCATTAGCTCACAGATGCTATACATACTTGTGTGCTTTAATGCCTAATACTTGTAGGTCAACTGTAATTTCATATAGAGCATGATATCAGATGAAGCAGGTTGTGACATCATGACGTCAGTATGACTAAACATGCTCAGATATAAAGTATGATAACAGTTTTTATATAACAACACATATGATTATAATCAGTCACAGTATGATGACACCCTAGATAGTTCTCCATTTCTAGTAACTGCAATGTAAACAAATACTCACAAAGCAGTAACAATATCAAGGGTGTTTCCTAGCAGTTCTGTAGACGCACCAGGAACCACAAGCCACACATATGCAAAATATCTCCAATGAAACCCCTAAGCTGTCTAATCATGCAAATACAACCAAATTGGCCGTAGTCCCACCTTGATGGCCACACACTCTCAAAAAAAAAAGGTCACTGTCACTGGGGAGGTACCCTTTACACCTTTGGTAACTAAAGAGTGCAAATTAGTTCCTCAAAGGTACATATTTGTACCTTTTTAAAGGGTCCCGTCCCGGGTACTGCTTTTGTACCATTTTTTTCTGAGAGTGCAAGAGGAATAGCATTCCTCTGCTCTTCCTGAGAAAGTTCTATCCCATTCTGTCCTCTCTGAGAGGGGCAGGCTGCCTATGGGTGTCCTGCCACATGCATGCATTCCTGCCCTGTGAATCACTCTCTAGCAGCCTGGTGTGATACAGCAAAGAACAAACTTAGTGAGTTAGGGCAGTGATTAGGGCAACTTAACTCAAAATTGGGTCTCAGACTATAGGAATAAAATAGAATAATAAAACAAAATAAAAGTCAACATAACTGTAACTATACTCAAAGTAAATCAAAATATTTTCCAGACTACATTAAATGTATTTTCTTGCAAAAAGAATAATGCTGACCACAATGTTTTGTGCGGTAAATTACTGACTGCCAATATAATGAATTTTTTTAATTATTAATATAATCATACAATTACTAATATCAATACATTTAATTTAATTTAAAGACATTTTTGTTTACTTTTGTACAATACACAATTTTGTTACAATTGGGTCAGCACTTGGACAATCTGGGCCATAAAGTGAAACCAGGCAGACAGACAGAAATGGACTGTTTACAATGACAAGGCAAGTATTTTGGGACATCTAAGAGAGAGGAAAACTGGAAGAGACAATAAAAAAACACAAGGAAATAAACATGCTGTCCTACCGCAGTGACCGAAGTGAAGCAGTCAGCTAATCAGAGGCAAGCCGCAAAGTGACCTCTCTCGTCCCCACTAGGAAAATTTGTTTTTATTTTTAAAGTTTTGTTCCTCAGTCTTGTATACGCTCTTTATTTCCTTGTTTGTGTGTTTCCTTGTCTATTGAAGACAAATAAGTCTACGCATTTGCCAGGCAGTCATGAATGCAGTGCTGTTCTGGTCAGCTTTGTGTATGACAGTATGGGGGCGAGGGGGGGAGGGAGGTTTGGTTGGCAGAGAGAGAGACCCCTTTTGGAGTCTAAAAACAGACCGACGGGAGAGTTTAACACAGTGGCTGACACTGCACATTCTGAGCTTTGGAGTGGGATCAGGTGTGTGGATCCACCGAGGGCTGGAACGCCACAGAGACCACAGCGAGGAGCAAGCAAGCAAAACATCTTTCCTCCCCTGTCCAAACCCTCCAATAACAGACATTTTGTAAACAGACATTCTTTAAGAAGAAGATACAGTTTAACAAGCCTGTTTTTAAAGAGAAGAGATTATATTGTACTTTCATGCCTTACATATTGCTGTATAGTAAAATAGACAGAAACAAACTTCATGTTTTAAATATTGCTGTATAATAAAATAAACAGAAACGTGCCTTATGTGATGTTTAATAAAATGGTTAGTAGATAATGCAAAATTGAGGGAAAAACGTAAAAATATTATTCTGAATGTTATCCTATTTATTTATTTATGCATGCATGTATTTATTTATATTTATTCTACATTCTTAAAGTGTGAAAAAAACAGTCTCTTATACTGTATATGTAAAAAAAAAGAAGCAAATACAGGTCATGAAGCAGGGAAATATGGTCAACTTTAAAATTCCTCAAGGCAATAACGGAACTAAGACACAAATGCATTGAGTACAAACACACATATTGCTACCTCTATGAGTTCTGTCCGGAGGTTGATGGTGTGGAGCCAGTCTGTGAGGTGTGGGTAAGAGTCCAGCACCAGCGGTCGCTCGCCCTCTGGAACACTCTGCTTCCACTCTAACTGTTTACTGATGTACTTCACCAGCTTCACCTGTAGATGGCAATCACACACAGACTGCTGTCACAACTGATTTGAGACTCACTGATGTCATACATCTGTTTGCTTTTTAAAATGACACAATCTGTCCTCTAATTCGTTTTTATTCCTTAAAACATAAAGAAATGAACTTTTCTCCTTTACTTCATATGAAGCTCTGTGGATTGAAATCCTTGGAGAAAAAACAGGATGACATCAGACGTTAAAAAAATATCATGCCAAATTTCATGTTTCACAGGACTTCAGAGAAAAAGAGCTGTTTCAAAGTGACTAATCAGATGCCACAGAAGATTGAAATAAGTACGTCAATGAGGGACAAGCATGTGATAATTAAGCATAAGCATTTTTCTCTAAACCTTCGTGTCCGCAAGCGAGCGTTGCACGCTGAATGCAAAGTGAGAACAGAGCAAAGGAAATCCCCATGTGTGACTTCATTGTAAACGGGTGGGCGATTAAAGTGTTGTGTGTGTGCGTGGTGTCAGTTAAACAACCAACTACAGTGCACACAAACACTGTACACAAGCACGCCATGTTTTCTTGTTCAGTTCAAATACCAGCCAGTGGTTTCTCCGGTCATTATCTTATCATCACTAGACAGGGTGAAGAACAACAAGCAAATTATGTTCAAGGCTTACTGGACAAAGAAAGACGCTTCAGACGGTGCCCTCCCTTTGTTGCCGTAACGCTCCCACTGCAATAAACAGTGCTGTCTATAAATAGACACTGGTTATCATGGCAAGGGAGTCTGGACTCTTTCTCACAGGGGCGTCTGTTCTGCCACTATGGCAACCCTGGCTGGAACACACTCGGGTCCCATGTGACATCATGGAGCAGCAAGACACTGCGGTCCGCAGGTTAACAGAAACCACCACACACCTGCCTCGCAGACAACCACAGCTGCAAACTGTGCTCATAAAGAAGAGCTCGTTTCACTGACTAAAAAGATTGCTTGAAAATAAAAAGGTTACTTTAGGTAAAATTTGTTAATTGGTCCCATAGGATGTTTGGTGGTGCTTTTTTTTTTATTCACTTCATTGACTACAAACTGCATGAACTGAAACAATACTGGTACTCCCCTTGTTTACATATATAGATATATATAAATAGCTGTAGATAAAGATTTAAACAGCTGTAGAGCTAAAGTTGTAAATATAGATGTAACGAAAGCTAGATATAGATACAGCTAAAGTTGTAAACATAGATGTAACGAAAGCTAGATATAGATACAGCTAAAGCTGTAAATATAGATGTAACGAAAGCTAGATATAGATACAGCTAAAGTTGTAAATATAGATGTAACGAAAGCTAGATATAGATACAGCTAAAGTTGTAAACATAGATGTAACGAAAGCTAGATATAGATACAGCTAAAGCTGTAAATATAGACAGAATTATAATTATAGGTACAGCTGTAGATATGGATATAGCTGTAGAATACATATACACTACTTTTTGAAAGTTAGTCAGTAAGAAAAAAGTTTTGTAATGTTTTTTACTGTATTTCTGATCAAATAAATTCAGACTTGGTGAGCACGAGACTCAAAAAAAAAAAAACCTTAAAAAAAAAAATGATGGTAGTATATGTATACAAATATATGATAAACTGTTAAAAATGTCATTACACAATGTGCAGATTAACCAAATTAAATTTAAATCACATTAATATTTGCTCAGAAAGGCCCAGAATGAAGATAATTGTAAGACATTACACTATAGCAAATGAAAACAATATAGTATATACATTACAAAAAGTGGTATTCTTTCAAATGTTTTTTTTTTTATTGCGTCAATTTCTTTATAACTATTTGCATGAACTTAACCCTCTGGGGTGCTGCTTGCATAGCGGACAAAAATGACCTTTAAAAATATCTAGTACAATATCGAACTAAAACAACGTTTTTATTTTATGGTACTAAATTATATTTATGGAATAGTTATGATCCCTTTACTACTTGTTAACCATTTTTTGAGCATGCATGAAAATGAAATTTCCAACTTAAACAGTCCTAAATATTGAATGCTTTGGAGCACAGACTTTGGAGCACAAAAAAAAGTTATTTGTTAAAAGTTTATTATGAAAATGGCACAACAATAATATTTTTATATTTTATATGAAATTCATATTTTCCAAAACATGATTTACTGTGAGAAAATCAAATCCATAAATCTAAAAAAAGTTGTGCTCCAAATTTGAGGTTGATATCTAAAAAAAAATAGCTTTTTTTCAGTAAGATTTTGTTTGGCTGCAGTACCAAACGTTTCCACTAGATACAATTAATCTCCCATTCATTTCCAATGCGGTCATTTTTGACTGTGAACAATACAAGTGTGACTAGTTTTCCCATGACCATTTAACCTTTTTGAATCATGTCCATACTTTTGTGTGTGTGTGTGTCAAGTGGCAAAACCTTTACAAAGTAAAAAAAAAATACATAAAGTAAATTTTTGCGGCCAAAAATGACAGAACAGCACCAGAGGGTTAAAGACGCAGTATGTTATATTGACAGCTAACGGTTGAAATGGGTACTGCAGGCCAAATTCAAAATATTGGAGAGAGTTGTTTCCCCCGCCCCGTCCTCCTCAGACTCGACGCTCACGCGGGTAACCTGGTTCAGGACATGCAACAGGAAAGAATGCAACTGACAATGGATAGCATAAGTTGATCAGCTAATGTAAAGTATACGTGTGCAATGTTTTTATTGCAGAGATTCGTGTGCTGGCTTCAATGGCTGCAATACGCTGTGTTTTCCATCAACTGGCAACCGGTGTCGAAATACTATTGGGTAATTTTGGCAGTGTGGGCGGGATCACACAGACCAAAACAAAAACAGACATTCAGACACGGAGCAAGCATTTCAACAGCATTTCCTTCAGAGAACCCAAATATTTGAACTTAGCATATTTAATGTCTTAAATTGAATGCGCTACCTACTAGATATACCCACATATTTTTTCAGATGTTTCCGATATACCTGACCTTCAACATCATACATAAAACAAGCAAACAGTCAAAACAGTCAAAATAGTCAAAATTTTAGCCTTTGTCTAATAAGAGTGACAAGGCAGACTGTGTCGTCAAGCAGGGAAAGAAGAAGTACCAGCCATTAGCCTAATGAGAACCGCAAGTGTGTGAGAAAAATTCGAACTGTTTCTAGATTTCACACACTGTTTCACATTAACATTTTTATCAAAACTCACAATCTATCTAAAGATCACCACAGAGAGAAATACACTCTGCAGTCTAGGTCACTGAGACAAATCAGCCTGCACCTGTAGCCCAGCAACCAGCCACCTGTGCAGATGATGAGCTCTTTCCATTCGCATCTCTATATAAGGTCACAGCACTCTGGAAGAACGCAGCTGCAGTATTGGAGTGCCTTACTGGCTGTTAATTCCACAGAGACACGACAGCAGTGGATGGCTTTATGTATGAGCGTATTATCACCTCACCCTTGCAAAACCGCCAAGATAGCAAGCTAGTCTTCAAAAGAGGAGCAGTGTATCATTAAAGTTTCAAGAGGTCTATAGCATTCTGAGAAGGTGCGCTGGCTCTTTTCTCAAGGTACTATTGTGAGAATGCCCCCAAGCTGATTTGATGCATCGGTCGGCCACGAGCGAACCTCAAACACAACAGGGTGTTAGCTTCCACCAGACACAGCCTGGCACAATGTGCAGGAGTACGCCTGTATTCAATGACGCCTGTATCTCTCCTCTCATCTGCCGTCTCCATTACACCTCTCAAGGGGAGGCTGGCGTATGGGGCAGGGGGGACCTGCTTAACTAAAGTGTCTGCGTGAGACCTGAGAGGATAAGTTGAGAATCTTTTGTGACATTCAAAAACAGCCGTCCTCGCAAGAGAGGCTCGTAGATGCAAAGCAAGAGGTAAGAGACACAATCCACACGGTACGATGGTGTCTGTTACGAAAGTTATTAAAGAGTATGTTGGAAACCAAGAGTTTAGCAAGTGATTTCATCATTATGGTTCCTGGCAAAACGGTGCAACAGTCATTTCAGGAAGAGGAGTGTTTCTGGCATGTATGTGTGCATGGAGAAAGACACATGATTAGATGACGTAATTTCCGCATCTTTTGTGTCGGCATGCACTCATTACTGCGAATTCACTTCATTTCATCAAATTTGACAAGCTTTGCATAAAGAAGTGCCATGGTTGTACCAGATGATAAGGTAACTGTAGACAGTAGTGGAGTGACTTGGATCCTGTTACACACTGTGTCACCAATACAAGCAAACCCGCTCCTTTGGTTTCTGACAATAACATAAAGGCATATGGGATATTGAATGCTATGTTTAAACAATCCTGCTAGCTCCAAAATCATGATAGGTCTATTAAAATCACTTGAGTAGCGCACATGGGCAACCACAAATGTGGCAATAGCAAAAAAAAATGGCTTGTCTCAATGATGATAGAATTCAAAATCAAAAAGAGAATACAAACAGAATGTTTAATAGAAAAGAACATGTATGCACATATAAAAAGTGAATAAAAATGGAGGCATTAGAAAATAAAGTGCAAGGGTGTGTGGAACGTCACAAGACACGAGAAAAGAGAAAGGGGGGAAAAAACTGTTGAAAAACCCGCATGGGGATTTCCTGATGTGAACAAACATTAGCCGGTTGAGAGGTCTATGCTTCACCGCATCTAATGGGCCTCGCAGCGATGTGTTAACTTTCCATCCATAGAAACAAAGAGCAAATGAGCCTTAAAAAGCCTTTGATGAGCTCTCACGCTACCGGGCAAAAGACTTGCATTTCCAAGAAATCAAAACTGAGACGCTAGGGAGTTGTGATTCTTCAAAATGTGTTTTTCCCAGATCTCTTCAGTCAATTATAGGGTCTATTAAATGAAAGAGCATCATCTAGGAAAATCACTCATGTACGATTAGCACTGCCCTATCTTGGATGTATTAGCTCACATCCAACAATGTGGCAATCCCTTTTCCCATCCACTGCAAATTTAATGATTCTGCAATAAGCCACAGGCCTGTACTCAAGGTAATTGGCCCAAAATGGTTCTTGCAGATGGTAATTTAAAAGGAAATCAGGTAGTTAAAATATATTTGTGTCACAAGTCAGCATACTTTACAGGTTAAACAATTTTGCAGTTTGTTAAATCAGGGGTGTCCAAAGTAACAGCCCGCAGCTTGTCTATTAAGATGTGGGCCGCCACGCATAATTTACAAATCATGCCGTTGCAAAGTCAACACAAGGTGACAGCACTAGATTTTAGGCCAGGTGTAGCAGTAAACCATGAGTGACAACTTGACAATTTGAAAACTGATTAGAAACATACATAATGTTAAGAAACATTAAACGCGTCAAAAGCAGAACGAAACAGTGCTACTCGTTTGAACCGTGCAGCACATGGATGGACCATTTATTAGCTCTGCCCAAAATGCATTTACTTGCTGACCGGTCCCGATCACGCTACCACTAAACAGAGATCCAGTGAGAAGCACAGAGTTCTCAGAATATTTCTTACAAACCACAAATATCTTGGTTATTTACACTGGTTTAGCCAGATGAAACAGTGCTGACATTATCAATAACACTGACGTGGAAAACAAGAGAAACATTGTGCGACAACAATCCAGTTATAATACTTTTCAATCCACAAACCAGCAATATTTACTATGGATTTGCTGTAGTAACACTTACTGTATGGTATTGTAGCAGAAATGTGGGAATATTAATATCACATTTTTATTATATTATTAATGTAGACATGTAGTAATGAAATATAGCCCCCAAACTACAAAAGTTTTGGTTATAAGCAAGCAGTTTTGTGCACTTTGTATATTGTGTTTGGAATAAACATCATAAAGCCATTTTAGATACCATAGAAACCATATTGCTATGTGCCATGTGTGGTTTTACCTGTGATTATCATGATCTAAATGTATGATATTATGGAAGACCAAAAGTAATTTTCATAAAAGTAGAGTCTAACTTAGTAAGAACATTTACATTTTATCCTATAAAATTTGATTGTTCAATTTTTTACAGATGTTACAGGTTTTGTTAATGAACATATTTACATATGCATCCAAACTCAGGTTTTTGGTAATGAACATATTTACATCTGCATCCTAAACCAAGCTACTACTAGTGACAACTCAACCTACTGACAAACTGCATTTTCCAAGAGACAAAACATGTGATATCATTAATATTACATGTGCGGTGATCCCAAATCTGTAGAAAACCAGTCTCACATGTTATGGAGCCTGGTATATATAATTTATTATTATCAATCATTATTATTATTATTATTAATATTAGAATTAAGGCCCTGTGTGTTTTTTGTAACACAAAAGACATTTCAAAAGTTGCCTCAGTGTTGTCGTTGTTTTCTTTTATACATACAAAGAAAGTCAATGGGACCAAATGTTCACCTGGACCCTATTGACCTTCATTACAGCCATATAGATTTGGAACAACGTAGCATTGAGTTAATGATGACAGGAGTTTCATTTTTGGGTGAATTATTTATTTTAATATGCTCTGATAGTAGTGTATTTCTGTTAAAACACAGATGACACATTATACATTTCCCACAGCAGATATCTCCCACCTTGTCTTCAGATGGGGGAGACACCTTCATTAAAAGTAACGTCATTGCAGCATGCAGGGGCAGCACCAGCACCAAATACCCAGCAACACGAAGCACAAATCTTTTTGTCAACACGAAGCACGACCACACATTTTTTTTAACCACCCTACTACTCAAATCCTGGTGAATAATTAGATAAAATAGGTCAGTCAAGTGACATCATTTCCAGACCAAAAGTTCTCAGACTACAGATCTTGGACCGACGTCATTTTTAATTTGTTCTTAAACCTCTCAAAACTTGCAAGCCATTATAACAGACGGGCTGAAGTTTGGTGAGCTGTCGGTAGATACTACACTTTTGATACTTCGTCGAGTTTATTCGCCAGCACAAAACAAGTAGAAAATGTGACTTCAATGCACAGCACTTCCTGACCAATAAAAAAACCTTGCATTTACACATTTTAAACCGATGCATGATTTGCTTCTGACAACATGCAGACTGACAGACTCTGACCACAGATCTGTACTGAGCGTGGAAAACATTTAGTGATAGCCAATGGCGTTACTGAAAGACAAAGAAGAAGTGACTCTAACACAAATTTTATTTAAAGGGCCTTCCACTTACCTAAATGTGAAGAAATAATGTGCAAGATTAAGTGGTAGACTTTCACACTTGTGTGCAGGCTGACAGACATTACGTTCTGAACATAAACTGCATGAAACTAGGGATGCGCCGATACCAGTAGATGGAACGGCCAAATTGAACTGAAGATGTGCGTATTTCACATGCAACATACATGATCCTGACTTATGACTATTAATGCCACTGGAATTTTAAATAAGTCATAAGGGTCTTCATGATTTGCAGCGACAAAGTCGTGCATTTTCAATGAATGTTGGCAACTAGCACTGGGAGATGCACCTAGGGTGATCTGTTTCCTGATACAACTGAATACTGTAGTCAAGCAGAAGTGCCTACTGGTACAATGACTTGGTGACCTCCAGACCGCCAAATCACGGTTAATATGAATGCCTGACTTCTTTACAAGGAGAGAGTGTGGGTCTGCTCCCAGACAGAGACGTAACACTCGTCTCATTGGTTGTTTAGGTTATTATGTAACACATGGTTATAGGACATCTACTAGTGTCCAGGTCCGCATCTGTTCTCCTTACTAGATCAAACAAGAACCTAAGGATTTTCTATTGTTCCACCATCAAGACAGATAAAAGAGATGTCAAAATGCAAACTGCTTGTCTTCTCCAATATCAATAAACACACAGTCTAGTTTATTCTGAGTGCTTGATGTAACCCTACTCCTAATGCAATTCGGCCTGTCACTCGCAGGCTTATTGTTCAGGCGGGGAGAGGGAAGAATGCATTGCCTGGACTTTCCAGTACTTTTGTTCTTCGGCCCTTTGATGGATGCCCTCGGTCTACACCAAAGTGCTTAGTGGAGTTGCGGCATTGCAGGGTTGTATCGTGCAGAGTCAGACTCACTTTCGCAAACCATCCCTCGGATTGGGGAATCTCGCTCACTAATCACATGCATGTGAAGTGAGCATGCTTGCTAAATATAGGAACAGCCACAATAGCACAAACACATAGCAATCTTTCCAATGACCAGAGAAGACAAACAACTAACCAGAGATTCTCAGCTGCCAGAGAGACAGCCAGTTCGTCCACAGGAATTTAGTGAGATTTTACTGACAGGAATCTAAACGAAAATTGCCATTTAGCACCATCTCTCTGTGTTTTGCTTTGAGTGTCTGGAAAAACAGATCGCCATGGTTATCAAAGTGTGTCCAGAGGGAGAAAACAAAGCCCTGCCCAACTGTTTCGGTCACACTGATTGGGACATTTTTTAAAAAGGCTATGGAAATTAAAGGTATAGGTCAACCAAAAATGAGAATTAGCCCATGAAATCATCCTAGGTGTATATGACATTCTTCTTTCAGACGAATACAATCGGAGTTCTATATAAGAAAATGGCCTGGATCTTCCAAGCTTTATAACGGCAGTGAATGGCTGTTTCTGTTTTGCTGAATGCTGAGGTAGCGCTAAAAAAATTCATATCACATTTTTTTCCCCAGGAAAATCACAAACGATTCAAGATTTTTTTCACTGTGACTGAGCAGTACAGCAAAACTAATTACCCTATTTGAAAAATGTAGCCTTACAAGGTAACACAATATGAAAGAAAAAAGAATGACAGACCATTTAGGCCAAAATAGGGGTGAGCGAAGATTAAAATCTTCATTTCATCTCTTATTAAAAACAAGAACAAAGATGCACATTATAATTACAATATAATAAAAAAAATGAAATAAAGAGTGCTTTATTTTTTCACAGTAGGTGCATTTAACAGTAGCATTCAAGTAATTGAAATTGAAACTGAATGAACAAATGTAAAAATAAAAAACTACATAGACTTCACTGTATAAATTATATATAGTATATATACTGATTCTTATTAAAGCTACTGAAGTTATTCAGTGAAGAGCAGGTCTTCAAAGCAGATTGTGGAGACATTTTTTAATCGATCACAATAAAAAATCGTGAAACCACACACCCCTATGTTGAGGTCCAATGTGTGACGGAACGATCACTTCTCCTGAAATCAGAGGTGCCCAATCCTGCTCCTGGTGTGTTACCTTCTTGCAGAGTTTAGCTCCTGACACATCAGAACCAGCTACTCTAGGGCTGCGTTCCAGTCCACTTTTAGACACGCACTTGCGAACTTCCCCAAGCACTTCCCCTCGGGCGAATCCCTGCCGCCATTTTGGAGGGCGTTCCACTTCGTGAAGTGGACGAGGGAAGTTTATATGGACAGACCCTCGTTCCCTCGATTTTGACAGAGGGAGCGAGTCTACTTCATATGTACACTTCAGGCAGCTCTATATACCACAATGCAGTACGATTGTGACGTCACCACAGATCTCGTCTAATCACCACCACAACAAACAACTCTATGATATATTAATTATATATTTTTTTTAATTTAAAACAACCCAAACACACCCATCTACATTTGGATGCTGCATTAAATTCTTAACTGGAAAAAAAATGTAAACAATAAATCAACTTCATAGCTGTGATCAAGGGCTTAGGACGTTCCAATTCAACCCATTGCAGTTTCCGCCAGTAGTGGGCACTCGTGCAACGTAAGCAATGACATACGTCCTAGTGAACGAGACGGAGGGAAGTTAGTGAGTGAAGGGCATGACAATTTTGGACTGGAGCCTAGGTCTTTAGCATTAGGTGTGTTGGAGAAATTATAAGTCCATTGTTGAGGTTCATTATCCTGCAGAGCTGATCTCCAACCATGGACAGGTGTACTCTGCAAAAACTTAGCTCTCCAGGAGTAGGACTGGATTGAGACTTTGTGAGAGGGATGTGCTTGCGCCCTCTGGCCACATTTTGGTTACCTCTGGAGATCGGGATCTTCACTGGGTATGCAAATTGTATCCTTGCAGGTCCAGGAAGTCTACAACTGTCCACTGAAAGCTTTTAATACTGCTTGCAGATCTGGCTACAGAGTGTGCACACTGGACCTACGTCTCCACAGGTATCAAAAGAGTCATGGCCACCTGCTGTTTCTTGACTTCAAAGTTAACCTTTCTCAACACCGGTGTCACCAGGGTTGTGTACACACCTTGCAGACCCAAAGATCCTAACATAAAAGCAATTACATAAGCTGATGACATCAACAAGATGGCATAAAAAAAGTCTGATGAAAAGAAAACAATCACAAAATGATATGATTGGAGAGGTCAGACAAACCAACTGCTCACAGTGTCAAAGACGTGCACCTTAACAGTGACCTCAACACATGGACCCTGATCTCCTCTTCCCCTTAGGGGAGACTAAATGGGATAGTTCACCCAAAAATGAAAATTCTGTCATCATTTACTCACCCTCAAGTTGTTCCAAACCTGTATACATTTTTTGTTCTGCTGTACATAAAGGAAGATATTTGGAATGTTTGTTACCAGGGAGATCTTGCCCCCCAATGACTACCATAGTATTTTTTTTTTTCGAGATCTGCTTGGTTACAAACACTCTTCCAAACATCTTCCTTTGTGTTCAAGCAGAACAAAGAAATGTATACAGGTTTGGAACAACTTGAGGGTGAGAAAATGATGACAGAATTTTAATTTTTGGGTGAACTATCCCATTTAGTCTCCTCTATGGTTAAGGGGAAGAGGAGATCAGGGTCCATGTGTTGAGGTCACTGTTAAGATGCACGTCTTTGACACTGTGAGCAGGTGATTTGTCTGACCTCTCCAAGTGTTTTCTTTTCATCAGACTTTTTTTTATGCCATCTTTTTGATGTCATCAGCTTATGTAATTGCTTTTATGTTTGGATCTTTGGGTCCGCAAGGTGTATACACAACCCTGGTGACACCGGTGTCGAGAAAGGTTAACTTTGAAGTCAAGAAACAGCAGGTGGCCATGACTCTTTTCAGACTATCCAATGACTGACAATCAACAAATGGACTGTCCACCCCCACCCAATGCAGAAATGCAACCCATACTCCTGACTCTGCTTGTTATTGTTCTACCTCAGCACAATCCTTGCCGCATTACAGTCATTTTATGAGCACTAGAATCTGTATACGTTTACATCTGGCAACACAAATCCATTTGACACTGTCTGCACTGTTTAACACTATATTTTACTTTATATATAGCCCTCTAGGTACTTATTGCTTACTATTTATTGTATATTGCTTGTAATTACAGTTCACTGTGTGGCCTTGGTTACCACCACACATTATCATACTCTGTTATATAAATGTTGATGTGGTTTCAAACAACATGTATTTCATTCTCTTTCTTGCACTTGGCTTATAATAATAAAAGTGAGACAAACATGACATGACCTGACTTGAACGAGTGCTATTTCTGAATTTAATCATGAGAAAAACTTGAAGCGCCTCCCTAAGACTACACAGCCAGTAGATAAGTATCTCCAAAACAAGCACCAAAACCCACCACAAAGTAACAATTACCTGTGTCTGTGAGAACTAGCATCATAAAATCTTCAAAGTTAGATAGTTTATTTAACAAAGCCTCAAGCCCAACTTGATTATTTAAAAGTTTGAGTCTGCAAGCATGAATATCTAGCAGGGAACTTGAAAGCCATGTTTTGATTCAGAGAAGAAGGTGCTTGACCTTACTAAGCAGATAAGTTTGTATTCGCGGAAAAGCCACTTGTGTTATGGTGTTTCAAAAAATGCAACCATGACTAAAAGTGACACTGTTCCACAGGTTCAACCAACTTTGGATTTCAGTTCACTTTTGTGGGAGGGGTTAACCACTGTTACAAAATACCTGCGTATGGTTAAAAATAGCATTAACACTCCACCTCTGATATATGCTCTTCTTGTTTGCAGAGCTAAACTCAGATAACAGGCTGTTTGACATGATGGAACATATTTTTAGATCAGCTTGAGGACTTTGACTAGTTTACTCATCTACAATAGACTATTGCAAAAGTATTCCACTGTAGTGATTATCATGAAGATGAGTATGACAGTTATTGAATATGAAAGCATTTACAACATCATTATTGAAAAATCGCTTCAAAAAGTTCATAGAGAGATCATAGTACAACTAATCCATTTGAATTGAGCGATTAAGTCCACATTTTCTGAGGAGACACAATCCCTATGATGAACAGATTGAATTTAGGCTTTTATTCACGTTCACATTCGCATGTTCACTTGACGTGCGAGAACCAGTGAGGTTAATTTCTGTGTTACGCAGCAAGTTTGAGCTTCCACAAGAACCAATGAGGTTCATTCGTGTTACGTAACACGTTTGAACTTCCGCAAGAACCAATGAGGTTTGTTCTCGCACGTCAAGCAGGTTCAGATGAGCTTCTGTTTATGTCCGCTGATCAATGTTTAAATGTGAATAAAAGCCTAAATTAAAGCTGTTTACAAAGTGATTGACAAGCTTCAGAAAATTTGGACTAAACCGCTCAATTCATACGGATTAGTTTTACGATCTCTTTGTAAACTTTCTGAAGTGTCAAAGTGTAGTTGCATCGCTGTCTATGGAGAGTAAAAAAGCTCTTCATTTGTGTTACGAAGATGAACGAAAGTCTTAAAGGGTTAGTTCACCCAAAAATTTAAATTCTGTCATTAATTACTCACCCTCATGTCGTTCCAAACCCGTAAGACCTTCATTCATCTTCAGAATACAAATGAAGATATTTTTTATGGAATCTGAGAGCTTTCTGTCCCTCCATTGACAGCAACATCATTGCAACTTTCAAGGCCCAGAAAGGTGTTAAAAACATTGTTAAAATAGTCCATGTAACTACAGTGGTTCAACCTTAATTTGATGAAGCGACGAGAATAGTTTTTGTCCGCAAAATAAAGACTTTATTCAACATTCTCTTATTTTAGTTTTAGTTTTTTGTGCACAAAACGTATTCTCATCGCTTCATAACATTGGTTGAACTAGTTACACATGGACTATTTTAACAATGTTTTTACCACCTTTCTGGGCCTTAAAAGTTGCAATGACATTGCTGTCAATGGAGGGACAGAAAGCTCTCAGATTTCATCAAAAATATCTTCATTTGTGTTCCGAAGATGAACGAAGGTCTGACGGGTTTAGAACGACATGAGGGAGAGTAAATAATGACAGAATTTTCATGTTTTGGTGAAAAACATCCCTTTAAAGGTCGGTTTGTGCTTTGCAAAGCACTGCCTTAAAGCACCATATATCATATAAACATTTTAATTTTCATGACACATCTGGTCATGTGATCACAATATAAAGGAGTGACCCGCTCCATGTTATTACTCAAAATAAGTGCTGTTCATTTCTTCAAGTGCAAAACGTTTCTACTTCACAACAACATTACACAAGTAAAACTTGACATCAGGATAGGGTAGGCAGATGTAACCTCAATATCTATCTCAAGAACCAGGAAATAATGTGAGCCAAGAGGGGGGTTTCCGTGACCCTAGCATTTATGACGTTAGTGTCAATGTATTAGGCCTAATAGAGAAGAAAAATGAATGATGATTGATGATGGTTTGCACCTTCAAAGCAAACATTATTATTAGGACATATCAATAACTATCATTCGCAGTCTGAATCACCCTAGTGTCATGTCATGGTACAAACTTGTTAAGTAATAACCTGCAACCTAGCATGAACAGTGTCTAGATGCACCTAAGCTTGATATTACAAGACACATAGGCAAAAACTGAATCCTACGTTACCTCAAAAGCGCGTATCTCGTGTTGGGTCAGGTCGTTAGACGCGGCGCACTTGGTCCGGAGCCCCTTCAGACTAGAGATGGAGATCTCGATCAAGTTCTGGATGAGTTTGCACTGGTGAAGCGCGTCCATCCCCGCGTTACTGCCATCGCTCCCGTCCAAATGCTCCTCATCACTTGCGACCATGTTTCCACCTTTGCTAGAGACAGTATCCATTCCTCGGCATTGGCACGGGTTTAGGGGCATGAGCGCGAACTACAGCAAACACTAGTCCAAAAACATGTTTGTGAACGCATGTAGACTAAACGGAGGTGACAGTCCTACTCCAAATGAGTTATGTACTAGTTCAGAGCGCAAGCATACTCCTCAAACATACTCGTGGTCTGGTTTGACAGCAAGACAGAACGCCTTGTCAGCTTGTTCCGCCTCAAACGTTGTATGCAGACTATATCCCGCGGAGCCCTGAGAGAAGCGCTCGCATACGTTTCACCCCCAGTCAGCTGTTTGATGTAGCGTTTCGTGCTTTGCAGTGTGGGAAATGAAGTTTTGTTTACACGCGCATCGGACCGTTTGAGATCACTTACGTAATTTTTTTTTTTAAACTTAAGTTGTTGCTAAGTATGTTAGGCTACTGCAATACGCTGTACAGCGACATTGTTAAAATCACTTTATAAGTCAATTATTATTATTAAAAAAGTTTGGGCAGAATAATAAGCTATAAGACGACATCACTTTCGTGTCAATTTTGAATTGTGCAGATGTTTTTTTTTTTGTTGTTGTTGTTTTTTTACGGAAGTGAATTTAAGCATCACATGCACATTATTGATTATGTTTTTATAGTTTTTAGATAAATGTTTGATAAAACAATAAGGAGTATCCATAAATAAGTATGACATATGCGATCTAACACCGTCCAATCCTGATAGATAAAAAAGTCTATAATTTACAAGACTCCGCCATCGTGCGTCCCTATAAATGACAATTTGTAGGACACTCATTTCAGGTTTTTCCCACCAAAACCTTACCCACCTCCCACATTTGCATAGGCCTACTCGGACCAATCAGATCATCTGATAGCCTACATTACAAACAGACTATTGTGTAGGGCTATACCATTTGAGAGACACCATTTGACCTGACAACACCTTAAATTTGACACAATGAAAGTTAGATAAAAGTTTTCCCAAGAACGAATTTTTAAATTAATATAGGCCTAAATATAGGCTATTATATAGGTTTACAATCCTATAGAACTTGTTTTGTCTCATGTCTCTTTTGTATTGGTTCAGTGTTACAGTGTTCCCATTATGTCATCAGATTCACACTTTGTATAAAAGCTGGAAAAACATGTTGTGTGTGTGTGTGTGTGTGTGTGTGTGTGTGTGTGTGTGTGTGTGTGTGTGTGTGTGTGTGTGTGTGTGTACGCGCGCGTGTGTGACTATTTACAGGTAGCCTAGGCCTGCTCTCTGCCCACTCAGACGAGAAAATACTTTTTTTTAGACTTTCCACTGAGTTAGGCCTACAACTTACTGGGAACCCTTTATGTTAATGTATTGTGTTGCTGTAATGAAATGAATATATTCTGTTCAGGGTTTGTGAAAGTGTTTACACTACTGTAATACATGAATTGTAACAGAGAGGCATGATGAAATGCTACAGCACCAACTTGCTGTATGAGACACACACTTTCCCATGGGAAAAATCTCTTCTCCTCTACAGCTTGCCAAGAAGGAGACATCATTTTAAAATGAACAGTAAGGAGGACTGAAGCCAGAGAAGAGGCACTGTAAATTGTCTTTCCTCATGAGACAGTGAAGCAGAGACACTTTTAACCAACTGAAAGGAAAAACTATAAACAGTTTGTATTAAAGCTTACAAAGAAGCTTTAGCTTGCTAAGAAAAAAATCATATATTTGGCAATAATTATGTCCACATCAGCTGTATGACAGAAGCTTTGATGTTTCTGCGGGCTGGTTGAAATGCTGCTCAAAACCGAGTCACACACACACACCCGGTATCCTCAGAGTAATGACACCGCAGAACAGGTTAGGCTTCATAGATAACAAACAACACAGACACTCCCTCCATTCTAGGGAAGCATGGGGTTTTTCTATGTATCAGTCAACATGTTCACACGCTGGGAATAACTGTAGCCTATAGATGGAGGACAGGCAGTTGTTCAAATATGGCTCTGCACATTATTAGCGGGTTATATAAACTGTAGCAGTTTGCAAATTCTGTTATGTGAATTGATAGCCATCATGCCTAATAACTCAGATAGCAGTGTTCAAAGCAATACATTCACAATACTTGAAGTAGTAAATGTAAATTATGCTTTTAAACAAATTATTTCTAAATAAACAAAGAAAAAGACAAATGCTGTTGTTTAAAATCACTTTCACTGCCATTTGGATGATAATCCTGAATAGGTGTATGAGTGTATGAATATGAGTGTGCATATAGTGCCTCCTGCTGGACAAAGAAGGTAAGGAGCAAATTTAGAATTAAAACTAGCTCACTCTAAACTACTTGAACGATATGTAACATAATAGTCGCATATTGTTGATGTCACTGTTGAAGTTTAAGATTTTGTTCCAGAAAATTCGGTTTCACCTTAGACATTTCACGTGATCTACGCAGAATGTGTCCTTGTGTGTGCAACATCAAGACAGGAAGTGATTCACAATCAGAAAAATATTTGGTTCACAGGAAATTATGACAATTGAAGGAAGGCAAAAAAAAAAAAAAAAAAAAAACACAGCTCTTTTTTCTCAACTGTAGAAAGCATGATTGCTACAGAACCTTAAAGGTATTAGGGTTTAACTTTCTTTCCAAGAATTATGTCTTAGAATTATGAATGATTGTCAGTTTATCAAAATAAGTTTGGCTTTTGATCTACAGTATACATTACATTTGTGTTATTAAAATGTTTGCTTAAGCGAATTAGCTTGTGACGTCATTTGACTAATGATCAAATGCCCCCCTTAAGAACAATGTGAATCTACTTTTAATGTAAAATTAATGTAACATTAATGTAGGCTGCCATTAATGTAAAATACTAAATTAACTATTCTATTTAAAACTGAATTTTGACAATTTAGTTGAATAATTGAATAACCGATGACAGACAAAGCAGAATCCCAGTAAAAGTGATTAATATGAAAGGAACAATTATTCTATCACTTATATACAGGCATATGAATATTTATATATTTAACTGCCCATATTTTAATTGAAGATGTGTCATAATAGCAACACTATGAATGCAAATGTAATGTTTTCACTCAACCTATAGGTTTTAATGAAATAAATAAAGAAGAAATGTACATCTAATTCATAGAAATACTGAATAATAGCCCCATTAATTACAATAATTATTAAATTAAAAAATAACAACACTAGTAACAATATGCCACTCTGGCCCTTTGTGCCAATTCTGAGTGGCTCATCTTACCCCAATGGTCTAATTTGATCTTATTACTTCAAAATAAAACTATAACTTCTACTCCACAAATCTAAAAACATGAATGTGTCCACAAATCCCTCATTAACAAACAGACACAAACAACTTTGATATTTAACATAATAGTAAGATCCCTATTTTCCAGAGACACAAAATTAGATAAATTAACCTCAAAACTGTTTCGACTGACTAAATATCACAAATTCATATTCAGATGAAATTACAAAATTAAAAATAGCGTAGCCATTCATCAAAAGTGCTGAGATTAGATTTTGTGTCGTCTATGGTCAGGAGAAAAAAAAGAAGGTGGGCCTATAGGCTATATATATAAACATGACTTTTTCCTTCTAAAAATGACATAAGTAGGCAGGCCTAAAAATACTTTTTACAGGCTTAAAGCTCACTGTAAAAATGTATTTGCTTAAACGCCCCACAGAATATCTGTCGCATGCTGTCTTGAATGGGAATTCATTCATTCATGAGTTATGAGGCTGAGTGTGACTGCAGTAGCAGCTAGAGAGCGCGCGCTCCCTGTGTGATTTTCACTCACACTATCTCTGACTGCAGCTCGAGCCCAGAGCAGTAGCTGAGGGTACGCGCATACACACACTGTAAAAGGACACGGTCACACCGATTCTAGTCAACTTTGACAGCATTTACGGACTGGAATTTCTTAATGGTTGCTTTGCGGTATGGTATATTACTATCTTTTATATTATAGGCCTAATTAAACACATATTTTGTCTAATTTATCACTAATTACTTTTCTTTCTTTTTTTTAATACAAGGCGTAATTATGTAAAGGATAATGTAGGTAGGGCGAGGCGGTTGTTATAGCGAATACAACCCCGACAGGCTGATCAGGTCTTCAATCAGCCTGAAGGGGTTGCTAGCAACTGCCTTGCTCTACATTATCCCGCTTATTACATGGCTACCTACCAAATAAATCAATAATTTGACACATAATAATGATTTAAAAAGGAGTTTATTGATTTAAAAACGATTGTATTGTTTCCGCTAAAGAAAAATAGTCCGTTCAGTCTCTATGGAAGGGGGTCGCACACCGGATGAGAAGCCGCCGCGTCGCGTCTTGGACAACTCGAGGTAGGCTATTGCACACCGGACGCGCACTTTCTCAGTTTATGGCCAGCAATATTGTTATGTTTAAGGACATTATGGAATTAAGAATGTCTGTAGCCTACTATGTTATGATTGTAGCCTACTGTACAATTAAATACAATCGTTGTGCTACTTTCGCGACACGACTGTCGCTTGGTGTCGCGACGCCTCCCCACAATTGTACGTTGATGGGCGTTCCTTCAGAGTACCTCTATGGGCGTGGTTTTGACCGAGCGGGAAATGTTGCATACCTGCGAGAGACTTTCCCCCGTCTCCATATGTTCTACTTCTATTGGATAGTCGCGTCGCGTTCAACGGAATGCATTTGCATAAAGATGGGCATCGGCCAGCTTTTTGACGCGCAGCATTTTTCCAAATGAAGCGCCGCCTTCCCGGAATGCTTTGCGGGCGCTTGACGTCACCCATAGGAATAAAGCGGAGGACTATTTTCAATCGTTTTTAAATCAATAAACTCCTTTTTAAATTAATATTTTGAGTCAAATTATATAACTTTTTTTATGCAATAACAAATACAAAACAAGACGATAATAAACAATGAACAATACACAATACAAAGGGTTACATTAAGTAAACATAAAAAATATTAAACTAGCTTAAATGATTGACACCATTGCAGAGTATTACAAGCAGCAGAGTTTTTAGAGTACCTCAAAGAATTTAAATATAATTTAAATATTATAATTTATATAAATGAAAAAAGAAGGAGTTTTCTTTGAAAATTTGCACTTGTGAATATAAAATTTGGCAAGAAAAAGTAGCAAGTTGAAAATAAATTTAACATAAGGGTCTAGTTTCAGAGACTCACCAAAAAACAAAGAAAATGTTTTGGCTTATACAGAAGTTTAAAGATAGATACCTTTTAACAAAATTTGAAAAGTCAACCCAAAAGATTTTGCAATATATACATTCCCAAAACAAATGAATAATTGTCTCATCAACCTGATGACAAAAAGAGCACAAGGGGGAAATACTATTATTAAATGTAGAAAATGTATAATTAACTGGGTAGCAATTGTGAATAATTTTAATAGAAACTTCAACTATATTTGATAAAAATATTTTTTTTTTCTGTAGGAGCCAGAAATCTTCCCATACTATATCATCAAATTTGTTATTCCAAAAGCTTACACTAGCAGGTAAAGAAATTTGATCTCTGTTAAGAATTGAACGAATTTTCTTGTTAGACAATCTGCTGAGAGGACGTTGATCAACAAATAGATTAGTGTTGTCAAATATAGGTGGAGAGCATAAAGGACCTTTAGGGCCAGGTTTGACTAAAGGTTTCACACAATCAGGAACTGCCCCAAAAACAATGCCACATTATCTAGCATAGCATATTACATAGCATAAAGTGTTCATAAGAGAGCAAGACACCCCTTTCATCTAAAAGTGTATTTATTTGTTGTTTATTTGAATAGGGACAGATACAAAAAAACATAGATTATTACATAAAGAACAATCCGATGCCTGTATCACAGTGTTTATAGCCATGGCTAATTCGCAACACCTGTCCCTATAAGGGCTTTTAACAGTTAAGATAATAAAGAGGTTTTTTTTTTTTTACAGTGAATACAGTAACATGTCCAGAAACCATATCTCATATGGCATGATCACTTTGCTGCTGCTGCTGTATGAACCAGGCTTTTGTTAGTTTTTTAAAGGTGGACAGTTTAGTTAAAGTCTTTATATTTGTAGGAAGACAGTTCCACAGATTGGCTCCTTTCACAGGAAAAACATTTTGGGCAAAAGATGTTTTACAAAATGGAACTTTAACGGTCTGGAGGGTTCCAGCCTGTTCACAGATTTACAAAGTGGCTCAAGTCCAGTCAAACATTTAAAAAACAACTTTATGTGTCTAAGATTAACAAAATGAACAAAGTTTAAAAATGTATGTTTACTTAAAATGTAACAGTGATGGAATCGAATGGGCTTTTTATCTAAAATTTTTAGGGCACGGTTATAAAGCCTCTCAATAGGCTTTAGGGTAGTTTGGCTAGATTGGGACCAAACAGTGGTGCAGTGCGACAGGTGGGACAGGATCATAGTGTTCAGAAAGACATGAGCACATTCAAATGTTAGACCGCTCCTGATCATTCTGAAACAGTTCATACTGGCCTTCATTTTTCTTAATATGACTTTTAAAATTTAGCTGAAAATCTAAAATCACTCACATATTTTTTCTTGTTCTACCTGATCGATGAGTTCACCATTCATTTTTATTATCCGCGTTCTTGTTATAGAAAAACACATAGATTTAGTTTTCCTCAGATTAAGTGTTAAACATGATTCATTTAGCCAATTAGACACTTTCTCAAGACTTTTGGTCAGTGTACTGCCGATAACAACAGGGCTTTTGCCGGACACATAAACCACAGTGTCATCGGCATACATCTGAAGGCCAACTTCAGGACACACTTCAGGCGGCTCGTTCACATACAGGCTGAAGAGAACAGGCCCCAGTATGGTTCCCTGAGGGATTCCAGTCTTAATTTTACATGGGGCAGATTTTACATGATCAATAACTACACATTGTTCTCGGCCCTGTAAATATGACTCGAACCAATGATAATGCCTGGTGTGACGTATTATAAGATGACAGTTTTGAGATAAGACGGCTATGGTTTACTGTATCGAATGCCCTCTTCAAGTCCAGGGATACTTTCCTTTATCAAGCGGCTGCACAATATTTTCCAATAATGCGCAGATGGCTGATTCAGTGGAATGGTTCTGTCTGAAACCATACTGTTGAGGGTGTATATACTGATGTGTTTCTAGCTGTTCTGAAACTCTTTTTTCTAGTATTTTTGACATTACCGGAACTAGACTTATTGGTCGATAGTTACTAACGTCTGTGGTATTCCCGGACTTAAAGATGGGTTTAACCAGTGCCTTTTTCCAAGCATCTGGAAATATTCCAGTAGAGACATTTATAATGTGGGTCAAAGGTTGAATGATAATTTGAGCATATTTTTTGAGGAAAGTTGCGTCTATGTTGTAGTTGTCTTTGGATAAATTGGTATTCAGGTCTGAAATAGCTTTCAATACCACTGCCTGATCCACTTCTCTAATTTTAAAGGAATTCTCATTTGCTGATGACAATATGTTTAAGTTGCTACTATTGGGCTCGCCATCTAAAAAGTTAGAAGCAAGATCTTAAATCTTAAAATTAATGACTTTTTATCAAACCAATTATTTAAAAAAAGAGATTTATTTTTATATTTAATATTTTGGTTGTTCCAGATAAAATCGCTATATGGTGAAAACTTATAATTATTTACTAGGGACCAGCATATTAAAGCTTGTTTATGAAAACTAGAAAGAGGTAAAGGTATTTTAGAGATGTCATAGTTGCAGCGCAACAAAAAGAGTAAACCTCCAACTGAACTGAAAATATAATTTGGGATAATATTCCAAAAAGATGTAGGATTGTTCAAAAAAGATTTTATCCACTTAGCCTCGAAAGAATTATTAAGAGTGGAAAAGTCCACTAAGTCAAAACCACCCATCCGATCAGCTATCATAACACTCTTTTTAATTAAATGACTCTTAGATTTCCAAACAAAGTTTACTATCATTTTGTCCAGCATTCTACAAATTTCGACAGACACATCCAGAGCCATTGCAGGATAGATAACTTTGGAAAGCAGCACTCTACCTGTTATAGACAGATCACGCTGTAATCAAGAATTTAATTTGCGTTGAATAGAAAGAATAAGAGGTTCAAAGTTCAGTTGTGATCTTTACATATAATTATACCGAAGTATTTAACTTCGGATTTGACTGGAATGTCACATATTTTATCATCAGTGGAATGTTTAATAGATAAAAGTTCACATTTGTGAATATTAAGAACTAAACCAGAAGCAGATGAAAAGAGATCAATTATATTTAAGGCTACAGAAACTTGATCTTTATTTTTCAGAAACAGAGTTGTATCATCAGCCAGTTGGCTTATTAATAATGATTGGTTTGCAACAGAGATACCTTTCAAATTACTAGTTTGAATGTGGATGGCTAATAATTGCATAGGAAGCAGAAAAAGATACGGCGATATTGGGAAGCCTTGACGGATGCCTCTGTGTATATTAAATCTATGAGTAGTACCATGCTGTAATTTAATTGAAGCACTGGCGTTATTGTACAAAGTTTGAATTGCATTGATAAAGTTAGGGCCAAAACCAAAAATACTCAAAGATTTAATCTACATTATCTCTTACATAATGCATCAAACGTGGAAATGACGTCATTAGAATTGCTATGACATGACTGATTGAAAAGTGTGCTCATAAAGTGACCTAGGCACACGCGAAGATACAAGCAATAATCGTTAAAACATTGTGTCATGACTGAACTCCTTTTGTCAAGGAATTGCAACTTGTGATTTTTTTTTGACGAGCGAAAAAAAGGCTATCATATATATATATATAAAACAACTTTTTTTTTTCTTTTTTTTTAAGTTGATCTATATTTGTATATGAGGATGCACACATTTATACTGGTGTGGTGTGTTTTGACTTGAACCTCAGGCTGTCTAAATGATTTGCAGCTTTGTGAATCTACACTTTATAAATAGCAATCTTTCGACTCCTTAGATTGCTGGATATACAGTGCTGGTCAGAATTATTTGCCCCCTTGGTAAATATGATCAAAGATGGCTGTAAAAAATAAATCTGCATTGTTTATCCTTTTGATTTTTGATTTTTTTTTTTTTAAAGGCAAAAATCTAACCTTTTATTAAAATAATTGAAAGTGGGGGAAAAATCACATTATGACATAAATGTTTTTCTCCAAAACACGTTGGGAACAATTATTTGCCCCCTTTATTAAATACTTTTTGCAACCTCCTTTTTCCAAGATAACAGCTCTGAGTCTTCTCCTATAATGCCTGATGAGTTTGGAGAACACCTGACAAGAGATCAGAGACCATTCCTCCATACAGAATCTCTCCAGATCCTTCAGATCCATGTTGACGCGTCTTCTCTTCAGTTCAGCCCACTCATTTTAGGGTTCAGGTCAGGGACTGGGATGGCCATTGCAGATGCTTGGTTTTGTGCTTAGAGACCCATTTGTGTTTTAATTTTGATGTTTGTTTTTGGATCACTGTCCTGTTGGAAGATCCAAACATGGCCCATTATAAGGTTTCTAGCAGAGGTTGTCAGGTTTTGATTTTTTATCTGTTGGTATTTGATCGAATCCATGATGCCATGTATCTGAACAAGATGACCAGGCCCTCTTGGATACTCTAAATGAAGAGTATTTCATTTTACACATGTACAGGGATAAAAAAAAAGGGTTCATACAGGGATAAAAAAAAGTAAATTACCGTAAATTTAAATTTTTTTTTTTTTTTTTTTTACAGCATGTATGAAATGTGACTATGACACATATGCACATATTTCACAGCATGACAGTATGTCTCATTCTGTGGAGTCAGTCATTCATTTATTATTCTTGTAGCAATCACAGAAAACATGGAATATTTTTTCCTTCTCAGGGCCATTAAAATGTCTTTGTGTCTCATATGCTTTATGCTATGGAAACATCTGGAAGTTGAGCCACTCCAGAGAGGTTGCAACATACAAAAAACAAGCTGATAAACACAAGAAAATGTTGAGATTGATCTGGCCTCATATTCCAGGCCGTAATGTGAAACGTGCTGTACTGATTTTGTCTCTTTGAAGCTTTGCTTTTATTGGCAGAAGGTCTTAATATTTAACCCGATAGCATTACCGGTGCTAGTCAATAATAAACCCGATAACGACCTTTCATGCCTTTTGGACAGTCTAAAAACACTAAAGCTGTTCAGTAAATTTCCACACTTTGTGTTATGTAATCTCAAGAAATTATATTATTTCTTTAAAAAAACTGTTTTGAATGAATAGGTCACCAATTAAAGTGATCATTCCATATCTAACTGCAGCAGTTTTAAGGTTGAATGCTCTTTGTAAAGGAGCCTGGGAATATTAGCACAGCTGTGAAATCTCACAGTGATTCTTGTTTGTACAGGCACCAACAGGGTCTGATGTCCCACTGAACAGGGAGCGTCCAACCCCTGGCTCCTAATTCAAACTTTTTTTTTCTTGCTTTTTATGCATAACATTTTTCAGTTATAATACTACTATATAAATATTCAATTATAAATAAATTTGCAATTACTAGTGCAAAATGCCCGTGCAAAATCAGTTTTTGTGTGTGTTTTTAGTAATTGTTGGTTTGGTGTGATTTAATGCTCATTGTTACAATTACACAGCAAAAGTTCAGTGACATTTTTATTTGTGCATGGTAGAAAGCACACAGTGAACTCTGAGAAAACGCTATGCTTGAGCAAACAGTTTGTGAAAAGGCAACTACAAATGATGCCCGTGAAAGAGACTGTGAACGCATTGAATAGGATATGTTTAGTTGGTGAATAGCATAGGCTACTATTACACAGTAGCGATAACGTTAAGCGCACCAGAATGAAATATAATATTCAGAAGTAAACAGCATAGCTAACATATAGATTCAGTTTACATCCACAAATGAATAAGCGTGTCGATTCAGGGAGCAGTGCAAAGTGCCCGTGCAGAATCAGTTTTTGTGTGTGTTTTTAGTAATTGTTGGTTTCTTGGTAAAGAAAACACATTTTACTCAAATTAATCAAAATGGATTTATCACATTTTGGAACCAGACTATAATATTCAGAAGTAAACAGTGTAGCTGACAGATTGTCAGAATGTTTATTTTTAAACCACAACCTTCTTGGGGCTTCTTTGACCGATACAACCCTCTAATGTCAGATTGTTTATTTCTAAACCACAACCTTTTAAAAATGATATATTTACCGATATCTTTAGCATTTCTCATCCAAACAACGTCAAACTTGGCACTGCACTTACTCGTGCCCGTGGCGAGACACCCGTCAAGTTTGAAATCCATTGGACTAACAGTTCGAGAGATATGCGGTTAACAGACAGACAGACAGACAGACAGACGTTCCTGTAATTTATAGATAGACTAGTGCAAAATACCCGTGCAAAATCAGTTCTTGTGTGTGTTTTTAGTAATTGTTGGTTTGGTGTGATTGAATGCTCATTGTTACAATTACACAGCAAAAGTTCAGTGACATTTTTATTTGTGCATGGTAGAAAGCACACAGTGAACTCCGAGAAAACGCTATTTTTGAGCAAACAGTTTGTGAATAGGCTACTACAAATGATGCCCGTGAAAGAGACTGTGAACGCATTGAATAGGATATGTTTAGTTGGTGAATAGCATAGGCTACTATTACACAATAGCGATTAACGTTAAGCGCACCAGAATGAAATATAATATTCATAAGTAAACAGCATAGCTGACATATAGATTCAGTTAACATCCACAAATGAATAAGCACGTCGCGATTCAGGGAGCAGTGCAAAGTGCCCGTGCAAAATCAGTTTTTGTGAGCTGATCGCCGTCAAAAAAGTTCAGGAGATATTTCTTAGCAACGGCTGATTTCAACAGTTTCAATATGATAGCATTTTGAAGAAAAAAGTGTCATGAATTTATTGCATTTTTGGGGAAAAATAATCAGTTTTTATAATAAATCTTTGAAAATCCAAATCTGGATTTGAATTTTTTATGATATTATAACCTAAAGATGCTATGTGAAAGTTTGAAACAGAAAATAGTGGTTTTCATCTTGCCACTTTCTTGGTAAAAAACAAACAAACACATTTTTACTCAAATTAATCAAAATGGATTTATCACGTTTTGGAACCAAACTCTAATATTCAGAAGTAAACAGTGTAGCTGACAGATTGTCAGAATGTTTATTTTTAAACCACAACCTTCTTGGGGCTTCTTTGACCGATACAACTCTCTAGTGTCAGAATGTTTATTTTTAAACCACAACCTTTTAAAAATGATATATTTAACGATATCTTTTGCATTTGTCATCCAAACAATGTCAAACTTGGCACTGCACTTACTCGTGCCCGTAGCGAGACACCTGTCGAGTTTGAAATCAATCGGACTAACGGTTCGAGAGATATGCGAGGAACAGACACACACACACACACACAGACAGACAGACAGACAGACAGACAGACGTTTCTGTAATTTATAGATAGATATATAAAATACACACATATTAATATGTATTATATATATATGTGGATTTAGTTTTTTTTAAAATACTTTATTAAATTGATTAATAAAGACGTTTATAATGTAACAAACGTAAATGCCGTTCTTTTAAAATGCATTTTCAAAGAATCCTGGAAAGTTTTTACATAAATATTAAGCAGCACAACGGATTTCAACATTGATAAGATTTTTTTCTTTAGCATAAAATCAGCACTATTAGAATGATTTCTGAAAATAAAAGACATGCAATACTGATACTGGCTGCTGTAAATTCAGCTTCACTGGAATACATTAAATAAAAAAACTTAAAAGATTCCTTTTTATAAATACATAAATTATATTTAATACATTAAATATTAAAACTTTCTAAAAACTGCTTCAAGACAACAAAATGATGTAAAATACTTTATTTCAACAACAATCCCCAAAAAAAAATGAAAGAAAGAAAAGTACAGTCTGGTAAAATTACTTTTGTTGACAAATTCACTTGCTCCTGGTGAACACAGGATTAGGTATTCTGTCTGAAACAGATGGACAAATTAACTAGTTACAAAGCATCTCTATAATATTCATTAATGTTCATTAATGATTGAAAAATACCCCCCCCAAAAAAACTGCAATTCTAAAAATGTTGTCGGAACACTGAAGTGCATCTAATGTATCCTTTCTAGAGTTACTTTATAAGAATTTGTCTAAAGAAAACCCAATCTGTTGAACATCAGCATTCTTCATACACCCAAGCAGAATAACAGACATACATAAAGACTTTCAAGTTTCAGCCATAAATGAGGGAGAGGGAAAGATAAAACTGACTCTCACATCAATAAGAACCCAAGGGGATCTTTGGCATCAGCTTTTTCAACACATTTCTATTGCCAAGACTGCTTGACTGCGGCACATTCTGATTCCCACATTCTTAAATAAGACCAACTGATTGACAGGCAGGGTCACGTGCATATACAAACAAACCGAATAATTCCATTTTGCTCCAGGACATCCAATAATCTAAGACCCCCAAAATGACCAGTTTCTCAAAACGAGGGGTAGATGAGACACACAAAACCATCTCCACAAAACACACATGGCTATTCATCTAGAATGCCGAAGGATGAAAAGACTGAGGTTTGATTGTGAGTTGGGAGATAACGGTCAGGACGAGGCAATGTGTCGGGCCGGGTCCCAAGCACGGTTAAAGTGCCATATTTAAATAATAGGAGATACAGCAAATGGAATGAGAAATCAATAGTGTGGCATCAGTTTCACTACTAGTTTGGTAACATCTCAAACTAGCAGGCAGTCTCTCCTCAAAGCAAACTTGTGTCATTCCCCTACAAACCAAGAGAAAAGACCATGTACGGCAGACTTTCAACACAAGCATTATAAAGTGAAGGAAAAAAATTGGAGCTACATATATACATTTATACAAACATATGTATATATATACACATACACTCAACAAAAACGTGCCTTTACAAATCTCTGTACAGGTAAAAAATATACAGTTTCTGGAGGAAACAAATTAGCCCATGCATTACTATAGTTTTAGGTTTGTGACGATGAACATAAGGCCACTACTGAAGCAGCATAAGCGTGTGGATGAGTTTATTTTCTCCAAAGAGGCACGTAAAGGGGAGGCACTGCCTGTGTCCCTGAACAACCAAAACTCAGCTCCATCTAACACAAGCACGTATTCATACACACTTTCACATTGTCACTTCCCTTCAATCCTTCTCATAGCCAGCACGAAAAAAGAAAACACTGCAGAACATTTGGGAGACAATCCCCCGTCACATTGCTTTAAACTCAGTGGAGGAATACCTTGAACTGAGGCAAAGAAAGCACCACTTTCACCCATCTTAGCAACTCTAAAGACATGTACAAGTTGTGCCAGATGAAAAAAAAAGAATCGCAAATCAAAAGGACAAAACGTGGTCCGCTGATATATTAAGGCTGTCTGTGAAGGCCACTACCTGATATGGGCATAGAAAAAAAAAGAAAGAAAGAAAACAATCTCAACAAATAAAAAGTACTGAAATATACCTGCAACTAGAAAAAGTACATTTTCAAAATAAAAAAAATAAATAAATACAAAAAGACCTGACCTCACCTACTTCAGGGGGTCTGTATGAGCTGAAAAACATATTTTTATCTTTGAAGAAAGAAAACGTATTCCTTGGTTTCACAGAGTGCCGTGGTTTGCGTTCCATGTTATAGTGTCTTGTAGGCCAGGTAGTCTTGCATGGAGAAAGGAATGGGAAGCGTATAAACCTGCTGGGTGGGCATGACTCGCCGCAGGGTCATACGGCACAGGTGCTGAAGGCTCGCAATGCTGTGTGGGGAAGCCCAGAAATGCACACTGCCATCACGAGACCTGCAAGAAGACGAACAGAAGGATTTAAGTGTATTCGACTTGCCATTGAAACATTCTACTGTTTTAGTACATCATGATCAAACTGGGTCTTGCTGTGTTAGTACAGTACTAGTCAATTGAACTGTCAGATTGCAGCCATGCAGAAAAGTTTGAGGGTTTACACCCCCGCATGTGACAGCCAGTCGAAATAAAATTAATATACAAAGAAAGCTGCAGAACCGGTTTGCTGCAAGTTATTTTTGGTATCATACCAAAACCGAACAGTTAGAAAGGCAAGACACATATTTAATAATTTATGTAGTAACACGATCCATCAAACAGTGGAACAGATTCATACCCAGCAGCTAAAACACTTCCGTCAGTAGAAAAGGCACAACAGAGGCCATTAGTGAGAGGGCCGATGGCTTGTGGACTCTTCTCACCGATGCTCCAGAAACGCACCAGCCTGAAAAATGTAAATACGCGTTGACTTTTATTCACAACTGTGGTTTGCATTGTCTTGCAAATGTAATTTTAAAGCATACAAAGCATAAAACTCAAAGTATGACATTTCAATTAAGGATAGTATAAAATTAGACAAAACTTTGGGGTCAGTAAATTTCTTTAAAAGAAATTAATACTTTTATTCAGCAATCAAATCAGCATATTAGAATGATTTCTGAAGGATCACGTGACACTGAAGACTGGAGAAATTATGCTGAAAATGCAGCTTTGCCAAATTACATTTTGAAATAAAATAAACATCTAATATTATAATATTTCACAATATTAATATTTTACTGTATTTTTGACCAAAGGAAGCATAAGTTGCCTCGGTGAGCATAAGTGAACTGTAATCTAAAAACAAAATAAATCATACATTAATTAATGTAACGTTCTTTCTCCGCCATTTTGTAGAGCACAAATGCATTCATTCTCTCAGTACAAGAGAGACGCCTCCACCCAGAATCGGCAGGAGGCGCACCGAAGGCTAACTGGGCGCCTCATAGTGATTAATGGATGTCATATGAGAGGCATGTGATCTTTCCCAGAAAGAGGCCCTGCTACAAATCACACACTCCTTCCTGACCCCGTCGCTTAATGCAGGCTACTAACTGCAAACGAACTATCGAGTATTTAAGAGCAAATAAACAACGACTTGCATGATCTCACCTGTCATCGGTGACGCTGGCAATGTGACGACCGTCGTGACAAAAGGCAACGGAGCGAACCCATCGATCATTTGCTCCTCCTGCAAATATGGGGGAGGGAGGAGGGAAGAGATGCCTGAAGGGAAGACAAGAAATCAGTCAAACAACATGACCACACCAAGCAGAAGTTTAGAAAGGAAAAGGTGGGGAAGCAAGTGACATACCCCAGCTCGAACAGAACAGTGGCTGTGTGAGGGTCCCACACTATGATACGAGTGTCGTAGGAGGCGGTAGCCAGCAAGGCCCCGTCAGGAGAGAACTCGCAGGACACCACGTCGTTATGATGGCCCTCCAGCTTTCGGATCAGAGTATACTTATCCATGTCCCACAGGAAGACCTGCAATGGAAGAAACGTGTTATAGCCAACTGTGTTTTCCACACAGATCAGAGACAAAGAATTCAAAAAGAATTAATTAAAATTAAACAGCAAGATCAAAATGTGCTCAGTGTCATTTAAGCAAAATCTTAAGCGCTAAAAACCAAACCCAGTAAAAAGTAGCACATGCCAATGAAACAGCAAGGCTTAGTTGCACAAATGTCAATCTCTAGCAAGACTTAATAAAGAAATAACATCACAGCTCAATTTTGCAAAATTAAAATGTAAGCTACAAATGTGCATTGAAACACATACATATCAAATTATATTTAAAACATTTTTCCAAGAATTACTACATAATGTGGAAATTTAAAAAAAATATACAAATAAGTAGTAACTTAAGGTAACATAATGTTACTCCACTGGCATCCCCTTTCAGTTTTAGTTCACTTGAGTTTACAATAGGCTTGCACCGCGCCGGCGGAGGCCTACGAAGAGACACAGATACTGCAAAAGAAGAGAACATTTGATGGCCAAAAGGTTGACGCCTTTGGCAAACACACAATACAGACACGTCACAACTGCAAACTCTACTAATGAATCAACCATGAGTTTCTAGTGCTTATAACTTTCTAGTGCTTATTTTGCTCCAGCACAATTTTATGACTTTAGAAATTATCACGATTTAAGAAAGTGTAAAGGTGTGGTCACATGCTGTTGGTAAATTTTCATGAACGAAATATAGTAATTTTATTAGGAATTCATGCAATCGGGAAATCGAGTGTGGGCGAAAGATTCTCGCTTAAGCTGCGTTTCCACCGCAGGAACTTTACCCAGGAACTAGGGATTTTTGGGTGGTACTCAGTGTGTTTACACCGCAGGAACCAGGGTCTAAATGAAGTTCTGGGTAAATATTTCCCCCTCCGAAAGCCCCTACTCGCGAGGTAGTACTTTTTCAAAGGTCAGGAACTTTCAGGGGTGGGACTTGGGCGCTGAACATGCTGATTGGTTGAGTTCATGCCGTATTTTGATTGGTTGACTCCACGCAGCATTTTATTCAACCACCATCTGTTACGGTGAGTGCAGTAACAGTCGTCTGCTATTCGAATCAACAATGGAGTTTAAAAAAATATGACAGATGGACCGACGACGAGGTTCAGGCTTTATTAAGCTTAAATTCAGAGGATGAAATCCAGTGCGAACTGTAAAGTTGCGCACAGTCCTACGTCACCGGACTATTTGCCTACTCTTCACGGTACTTTAGATCGCGGTGGAAACGCGGCTAGCAACAGATCTGGGGGAAAAAAAGTTCCTGGGACAAACTGTTCCAGGTCATTTCGGTGGAAACGCGGCTATAGATTCCACAACAGGTTAAAAAACAACAGAAATAGAAAGCTGCTTGATTTGACAATAGACAAGAAAACCTTTTTTTACCACAACATTTCACTAATGTGACCACACCTTAACAGCGTATTTCTGAGTGCCAAGTAGTCAAGCTTCCTTTATGGTTATTAATATTAAGGAAATATTATTTTTTATTTTTCATAAGCTACAGACATTGCACTTGAGCAAAAGTGTACATATAATTCAATAGCTATTTGCAATATAAACATTTTGGTGCTGGTGTAGAAACTACAACGGTGCGTACACAAGGCTAATGTCCCATTTTCTCTAACTTTGCAATGTGAGATGAAAGGGCTTCAGGGTCCATGACTACTGCATTCAAGACTAAGCCAAGCCAGATATCTTGCACATAGAAGAAACATTACAGCCTTTTTTGGAAGTTGTACTAGTGCAATTTTAACTACTGTTTCAACATCATTGAAACAGACTCTGCTTTGAGAACATGATAAATTAGGTTATTCACAAATGGAAAACAAAATGTGCTTTCAAATAGCAATTAGCAACCAGCATGGAAAGTACCCACAGGTCTTGCTTCTGGTGGCTTGACGCAACTGGGAATGATACATTTGCGTAACCCGTTTTCTCAATCAGAGCAATTCCACATTAGACTGACATAATCAATATGCAGGCAGCCTGTTGAGGCACAAGGAGCCCTTTCATTGCTCACACATACAAACAATGCTCCAAATCCCCCCCTCAACTATTAACCCCATTACAAAAACATCTGACTAGGCATTACGTACAGAAAAATTGACCAGCGGCTGAGCGTTGCGACTCAAGGGTGTAGTGAGTTCAGTTAACAAAGGCACTAATGAGTAGGAAGGGGCTCTACTGGCTGGCTTGTGTACACATACAGCAGACACAATGCCTAGATCTCCTGCTTTAGGGTAAATGTGGAGATGATAGGAATGCTACTGGATATATAGAGATGGAAGGAAATTAGGAAGGGAAGTAGGGGGTAGGAGAGGAGGGGGATCTCACTGTCAACTCTTTTGAGAGACAAGGTAAAAGAAGTGAGAACTGTGACAGCGGGAGGTAGACAGACATGGAGCAGAACCTACGTACAGGAAGCCCTTGTGGGCAGGAGCATGGAAGCCCCTGGGGCGTGGGCACGGGCACATGAGCGTCCAACGGGGGCCGCGATGGCAGCCGTGCCCCGCGTGGTCCGCACCGGCTGCTCTATATGTCAGCGCGGCGCTTCCCTCAAAATCACTCAAACACAGAGCTCTGCCACCACCTGGGACAGGGAAAGCAAGACACTTATGGACACACACAACCGTAAAGTTCAACCACTGCAGCCTGTTCATGGGAGGAGAGTTAAATAGGATCCAGAAAGACTCGTCCTGGTTTCAGAGACGTCTTATTGACGGCTGGCAAACTTTGCTTGTTGTGCCTTTAAGGGCTTTCACATGCAACCAGCATGACAACTATGTCATTCTATGTAATTTACTGTTCAAAAGTTTGGGACTGGTAAGATTTTTTTTAACATTCTTAAAAGAAGTCTCTTATGCTCACCAAGGCTGCATTTATTTGATAAAAAAATAAAAAAATAATCGCTTCTATATTAATATATCTTAAAATCCATTTTATTCCTTTGATGGCAAAGCTGAATTTTCAGCACCATTAATCCAGTCTTTAATGTCACTTTATCTTTACTGTCACAATTTAATGCATCTTGCTGAATAAAAGTAAATATTTCTTTAAAAAACTTTTTTTTTTACTGACCCCACACTTTTAAGCGCTTGTTATGTTCTTGATGCCAGTTGATAACAGAGTTAATATAACTAGTATGTACATGGGAAAAATCATTACTACTGTCATTATATATTATTCAAATTGTTTTTTTAAAAGGGATGTATATCGTGCATGTCTTAGCATGTATTAGCATGTTATTAATGGAATAATGGAGTGGAGGAGAATTGTGAGCTTTTTGCATTTCTATCAACATGTGCATAATAATCAGGCACCCATTTGTTTGAACAACAACAAACCAGAAATCAAAACTACAAGCAGGGTTTATAGAAGCAGGTTATGGCACTGAGCATTGTGATGATATAAAGATTCATTTAGCACTCATTGATTGGACTATTAACAGAGAGAAACACACCAAACAAGTAATAAAGAGGAGGAAAGAACTGCAAAACATACCGCTTTGCCTGCGCCTACGGAACAAAGGACCGATGAATCAGGTGAGAAAGCACTGCAGTAGACCCAGTTTTGATGACCACGGAGTACTTTCACCATGTTACCTATTAGACAAACAATTTAGAGTGTTAAGGGTATAGCAATAGCTTTAGCTAGCTTTCTGTTCAAATTTTTAGTTGGTTATCATATTATTTCATAGCAAAAAACTGTTAAAGAAAAAACTGTTTGCAAATGCAGTGAGCTCCATTTTATCTCACAGTTTCCAGCATATAAATAAGATTAATCTGATCCTATTTTAAAAGCAAGTTTGTCCTAGGATTTTGCAAGAAAGAGAAAATATCAGCAAGCATTCCTTTGGGCTTGACATTTAATTATTTTCCATCTAACCCCCCCCCAGCCCAAGTGCCAGAATCTTTGAGTGAGTGTGCACATGCAGACTTGAGCAAGTATGTGTGATGGACTCCATGGAGATCAGATGAAAATAAAAACAAAGCAGGTTGCCGTGTAGGAAACTTCTACTGCAAAGACTTTTCAGTTTGGGGTTACACCAAATAGCCGTAGCCTGTTAATATTAATATGTAAAGAACTTAAAAAGTTGTGCCATTTTACAGAACAAATTATTCCAATGTGCCAAATTACTCAAACAAAAATCAACATTTGTTACTCACCGTCATCTTTGAGGTCCCACACACGTAGGGTCTTGTCTCTCGATGCAGAAACCAGCACTAAACTCCCATCTGGGGCAAACGTCAGGTCCCGCACAATGTCTGTGTGGTCCATCAGGTTCAGCAATAGCTTTCCTTTACACAAGAAAACAAAACTGAGGATAAACACTAAAGCACAAAGTCCAGGCTAATCGATTCAAACTGCATCAATATTAATATCTTGGGAGCTGCATTTCACACAAATTTCATTTCACTTTTTAGAAAATATTTTGTCTTCTTAAGAATCAAAGAGAGAAGGATTATGCTTGTGGCTTTACACTTATGCAGGAGTCAAAAAGGCATTTCCCAAGGCGTCTCAGAAATACAGTAGGTTATACACCGGATTAAGCTCTTTCTTTGTGAACAGTATTGAATTGCCTTGAGGCATATGGAAGTACAATCACTGACACCTGCCAGACTAATCCACATTAAATCCCTACAATTAGTTGCACCTACAATAACAAATCTTTCACATGTATTTCTGGAAATATAATTGGGGCTTAGCAACAGGGTATATTTGCAACCTGTCAAACGTGATAACATACATTCACTTAGCTATGTGAATGACGGGTATATGTGGCACAAATCCTGTCAAGATACTTTACAATACACTGCTATCAGATTTCCAGCATGTTTTCAAAAAGGGGAAAAATATATAAAGGCTGCTGGAGGAGGAGTCTCGCACCCGAAAAGAACAAGTCTGCTGGGTAAATTTATGACATTGCTGGTTTAGCTAGAAGGGAGGTGGAGTCATCAACTGAAGAAAACATCTCTATCCCCTCAGAACAACCAATGGCAATGTCTGTACAGGACCTGCCCACCTATTAATACATTTTGCAGCTGAGCGAAAATTAATTGTATAACTTCGAAGAGCTGCCAGTTTTTCCTGAAGTCAACAACTACCTCTTAGTTTTAGGTTTTCCGATAGCAGATTTACACGTTATGATCATTAGAACTGTGAAAACTGATCAGAGGCACAAAAGCAGAAACTCTGTGGCCAAGGAACGAATGGCGAAGCGGTTCAAAGGTTCATAAAGTAGAGAGATTTATTGTGAAAGGGAACAGAGGACCTCAAAGGCTGAGCAAATATGTACTAAAAATAATTTATTACTGACTGGCGACTGCATACAAATAAAAATAAATTGTCAGGAGGTGTATACAAGAGACACATTTGGAAAACATTGATGGAAGTACGATTAAGATCATGTCAGCACCTTATATAACCACCACCTCCCCTCTCTCTTACACACGTGCGCACACACGCATCTGTTGGGAAAATGAAAAACAGGAAGTGGGCATAGAGAAGTGTTAAGAGGGGAGAGAATGGGTGGACTGTGATTTCTAAAACACATTAACTCAGTAGCACTGAAACATCAAAAAACCACAACAACAACTCGATGATTAATAAACACATTAACCTACCTCTGTTTAATAGTATTAATTGTTAGGATTCTGTAAACAAAGTCACCTGGACAATTGTTAATGCTGAATGACCTGCAACCTCACTAATACAAATTTTCCAGTTGCTTAAACTGATTAACACAGTAGATTAGCCTGTGATGCTTGAGTCTGACACACCGAGAGGAACCTCACCTGTATAGACGTCCCAGATTTTGATACGGCCATTGTTGAGACCGGTGGCAAGCAGCAACTGGTCCTGTCCGAACTTGAACCGGTGCCATTCGATATTAACGCAGCGACTCTGCTTCTCGGGAACAGAAGAGCCAAAGGCCAGGCCCCACACAATGTCACCACAGTCGATAGTGTGCTCTCTGGGCTCGCCTGGCAGCAGACTGCCCTCACTGTTCTGCCGGGAGAGTCGTTGAGGACCTGCACAGCTCGACCGATCTTCCTTCCTTACAGAACTAGAGTTAGGGAAAGAGGGAAAAAAATATTGCTGTGTGTTGTTGGTATGAGAATCATGTCTCCTCTGCTTGATGTAAACTGACAACAAATTCTCTTTGATAAATTAAGAACAGCAAGAGGATGTTTTACTTTTTAAAAAGGTTATCTAGTACGTCATCTGTTGAAATAAGCTTAACGTTTTAACTCTCAGGAATATTTGAACACTGGGTAAACTCCCAGGCAGCTTAAGAGATTACAGAAGTGTTGCATCAACTTTGACCCATTTAACGTCCCTTACCCAAATCTACAAGCTCTTGTTCATGAAACTCAACAAGTGTGAGGTACTGGAATCATTACAAGAGGTTATTATGTGAATACATAGCAGGCGCTGCAGACCTGAAACAGATAATGCCTGCCACGTGTCCACTCAAGCTTTTAATGGTTTCTGCTTTAGCATTAAAGGAACTGTCACTCAAAAATGAAAACTCTGTCATTACTCACTCCTATGTTTTTATCCTTTTTTTTTATTTGTTATTTTAGTGCATCAAGTTCAACTAAACAAAAAATAGCAGTGGTGCCTAGGCAACTAGCTGAAATAAGTTCTTTATTTTATTTCAGTTGACAATTTTTTTAAATGGTTTTAGTTAACTATAATAACCCTGACTGCAAATGCATTTCTCCTTATCGTTTCTGAATTTTAGTTCAGTAATAACCATTCCTAACTAAACTTAGGCTAATTCATTTAACAGCTGCCACATATTGTCCTTTGTGTGTACAACTACTAATAAAGTTACTACACTTAAATGTACAACGACTGAAAAATGTTTTACAATACCATACTTCTCTTTTATGGAGACAACATAAAAAAAACTGTTTGTTTTACTTCAAACTATTGTAAATTCTCTGTTAAAATTTTACCCTGTGTGTATTTTTGGTGTTTTTATGAAGGCTACTAGCATGAGCACAACAATTCTGTAATAAAAGCACAATATACCTTCTTTTCCCAGAAATGCAGAATAACATTTAATATAGTGACTGCAGAAAGAAAAGTTAGGATAGATCATTTTGCAGCCAACTCTATTTACATTCATATTGGCAAAGAGAAAAAGAAAAGAAACAGCCCCAAAAATTGCTTAGTTCAAGGCATGCAGCCAAAGGACAATGATGTGAACCTCATAATGAGGACTTCACATTCAGAACAGGACAAAGGCTGGTTGGCAGTGGTCTCTAAAAACCACAGGGTAAGGTGAGATGACCTATGCTGTGCTACTGAATGCTAAACAGGCCCAAACACTGGGCACCACTGTGGTGTAGCCACCATGTGAAAGCCCAGAGGACCAGACCAGACAACCAGCACACGCGTAGACTGCCTTTGTCAGTCCATCAACAAACAAGCTGTATTGTAACAAATCACCATAGAGGGAAACAAAGAGATCAGTGTGTATACTCACAAGCTGGCTAAGCAATTTTTCCATGGTACAAGTCTCACTATTCGATGCCCTTGAGACCAAGCAAAGTAAGAACCATCAGGTGCAAAAGCTACAGTCCAAGTCTCCCGTCCAGACTTCTGGTCAAAGGGAGCAACTGGAGGTATGAGTTCCCCGATGAACTTAGCTTTACCTGTTGCAACAGAAAGCACAGTTTAAGCCTTTAAAACACAGAGCACATTTTAAGCCTTTAAAACTTTTTATTAAACATGCCCCTGGTTACAGAGACAAGGCTTAAGACTAAAATGCATGTTTGAGCTGGTTTAACTGAAAGCAACTTGCACTGATATATCTTTAAATGTGTTAGTGCCATTGTTGTCTCAAGATGAACACCAGTAATGTTTTTTCTAAATGTAGGCTATGTTTTGTAAAAGTCACTTAAATGTCCTTATTGAATTAAGGGCTAATCCTGGCTTAATCTAAGCCCTGTCTGTGAAACCAGGCCAAAATATTTAATGTGTTACAGCAAAATGTGTGAATTCTAGTTATATTTTAACTGCATTTTCACCTACTTTTGCGAATTAAAAACCTATTCAAAAAAAAAAAAAAAATGGGTTTACTTACCCATGTGTCATTCCATGTGTCATGCATGCCTTTCAAAAAATATGTTTGTAACCAAACAGTTTTGGTTACCATTGACTTCCAATGTACGGACAAAAACTTTTCTTTTCTTTTTTCGCAAAATATATTTTTATGCTCCACAGACGAAAGAAAGCCAATGTTGACCGAATTTTCATTTTTGGGCAAACCATCCCTTTAAATTTAAATTCCTTTATTTAATCTAGTATCATCTAGTAAGCAATCCAATAGTTAATTCACTAGTAACTATTCATTAGATTCTAGTACTTGTTACAATAGTAAATATTTAACAATTTCAGTGTCATTAATGTTAATGTCTGAACCACAAATCCTGCAGAATTCAGTGACATTAGCAATTTCTTACCAGCAACAATAAAATAGTTACTTGTCTCTACCAGGATAGTGACTGGGAACATAGTGACAAACTGAATAGATACTAGACACTATATGAATTCGCCAAGGATATTAGAATTAAAAAAACACAAGTAACATACAATTGTTATTTCTCCTGAAATGTTAAGTTTATACGTAAACGTGTAACAGTTAGCTCACATGGTGACTCGCTGGTGATGGTGAGTCATTGTGAGTGTCTAGCGGTGGGGGAGGGTTACTGTCGACGCAATCTGGGTGTGTGGACATTGGGCTCAAGAAACAACAACTGAATATTTTAAGTAACGGCCAATGTTTTTCCGTCATTTTAATAAACGTAATACGTTTGTGTGAGTGCTATCATTAATATGATATAGCCTAGACACGACACACTGAAATGAGTAACGTTAACGTTACTCCAATTCATAGCTGCACAAATGTAAATACGCAATATATAATATATTATACACACGGAATACACACGTTTCAAAAGGAAGACGCGTTTAAACTTAACTAAATCAAGACCCGCCCCCATTCAAAGCAGTGGCAAAGAATCCAAAAACTCACCTATTTCATTTTCGTTGACAAAATCTGGGAAGCTTGCCATCTAAATCGAAGCAAGTCTCTTCAATCTAAATCTTCTTGGTTAACTAAATAAAGGCGTTGAAATGTTTGCGTGGGACAAGAGGAATAAGCAGTTTTCGCGTGTCTCCAGTGAATGCGACGCGTCGCACGTCGGCGCAACGCTGCCTCCTGCCTATATTTACATATACGACTGTTTGGAAAATAGACAATTGTATGGTCTTTGAAGTACAACTTGAGTTTAATAAAACTGACAATTAAACAAAGAAAATGAGCGAATAATAGACTAGTCCCTTAAACCGCGTAGCGCTCAGCTTGAATACAGTGTATTGTAATGGCTGCGAGAGTCCTCCTAGTCCTAAGGTTTTGAACACACACACATTGATGGGCGGGATACTCTAGCGACGTCATAACAGTTGCCGAGGCAACGGAGGAGCACCGCTCTCTGATTGGCCCAAAGCCGTTTACGCGTGGCCTTTGATTGGCTGGTCATTCGAGAATATGAATGGAATGGATTCGTGAAATACGTGCTGATAAGGAGTGTGACGATGAAACGCTAATCCAGTGGTGAATTCAAATCTTTGTCCCTGAAAGAACAACATAATCACAAATTAGTAGATGAAATTGCTTGATAGGTTTCAGGAATTTAAAGTAACATTTATTTTGTGTTATTATTTATCCACTGTCCCTGTAATGACTCGTGTTGTGAAAAAGTCCACGTAAGCATCTAGAGAACAAAGAAAGTTTTGTTAGTAGGCCTATATGTTTTATATAAATTATTTAGTTGATCAGAAACTGCTGTTGAAGTAGGCCTATTTCTCTACAATGTTACAACAAAAAAGTTTCAGTATTTCTCTATAATGTTACAATGAAAATATAGGTGTCTTCAGCGTCATATTGTTCTTCAGAATTTTACTTTTAAAAATCTGAATATCAATCACTGATTAATTTACTAACAGTTTAACACCTTAGTAGGTATTTAATACATTAACAACATATATATGTTATATATAAATTTTATCTTCACCATAATGGTACGTTTGCATATAAATTATAGGCTATTACAATTTTTTTCTTAAAATAAATCCATACAATATGTATCTTATTTTATCATATTATTTTTCAAAGTTGTAAATAAAATACAAATTATTGGAGTATGTTTTAGAAGAAAATACTCAGTCTGTATACTTCAACATTTCACATTTAATTAATTGTATTACTTGCCGTCTTTGTCTTTGTTTTTAACTCTGATGTTCTTTGAAACAAAATGGGTGGGAAAAAAACAATATTGCACTCTAACATAAAAGAGACTTCTACTACACTGAGCGAACAAGAAAGAAGGTCAGCTGTTGCCATGTGTCTTACAACGTCCTGAAACAGGAGAAAATAGCCATCAGGCTCTTCAGCGTTTTACAGCTTTGACCTCTTAAGAAGAGGTTGAAACCAGCTACACCCAAGCAGCCCAGCACCATTCCTGTAGATTGCTAGAAGCCATATACAATAACCTGAAACATTCTGAAAGAAAAAGTGGTACGATAAGTCTAAAATGGAGGCATTTGGCTTCAAAGAAAAGACGTAAACTACATTTGTGCAATCCCTAAAGTCAAATATGTGATATGAGAATATGAGAACTTGGAAAGTGTGTTCCTATCAAAGGCAAAATAGATGGCGCTAAAAGCAGGTGGTTCCTGTAAAACATGTTGTATAGAGCTGAAACAAAAAACAAATGCAAACAGCAAAAGCTATAGAAATGGTTTGGAAGAATGATTATTCACCAATTTTGTCATTTAATCACCCTCAAGTTGTTTCAAAGCTGAATGAGTTTCTTTCTTCTGCTGAACACAAAAGAAGGTATTTTGAAGAATGTGGGTAATCAAACATATAGGGAAAAAAATACTATGGAAGTCAGAGGCTACCGTCAACTGTCTGGTTACCCACATTCTTCAAAATACCTTATTCTGCGTTCAAAAGAAGAAAGAAACTCATATAGGTTTGGAACAACTTGAGGGTGAGTAAATTATGACAGAATTTTCATTTTTAGGGGAACTATCCCTTCAATGCTTGTATAAATAGTACATCAAATAATCTTTCTTCTAGAAGAGGGTTTCATTTATATCAAGGACTCAACATACACTAGCCAGGACATTCAGCACAGATGTGACAGAATAATAATGCATGATTATGTTGTGATAATCTATGATGAATGCAATCAGTTCTGTCTGTTTATCTTTATGTGGTTAAATCTATTGGACTTGTTTCTATCAAAAAGTCAGTATGCAAGGATGATTATTGACAAAGAGTTTTGGATTAATACCAAATGGTTCAAGAGAAGTGCATGTTTATTTCTTGCCAGATTATTGTGTTTAAGAAGGACATTTCTTAAAGGAATAGCCGAGTTCACTTAAAAATGAAAATTCTGTCATAATTTGCTCACCCTCAAGTTGTTTCAAACATGTATGTATTTCTTTCTTCTGCTTGAAAACAAAAGAAGATATTTTGAAGAATGTCGGTAACCGTACAGTTGATGGACCCCATTGACTTCCATAGTATTTTTTTCCTCCTGTTGAAACTTTTGTTGTTGAATTATTATTACATTTTTCCTGAATAGACACATATATGATGCTAAGTGTAAATAATGAGGAAAAACACTTTATTACTTTATGTTTTGTGTTTATTTTGAAAGATTGCAATGATGTGCACCCCACCCTGATATACTTCAAGTATACATACTAAGTAGCCTATACGCTGATATCTTCATTGATTCAGCCATGTCAAGAACTCCAGTTGTTGTTTTTCTGAAGTAAACAAACTAGAAATATGACATCCATGTAAGCGTCTCAGTTTTCTAGAACTTTCACTAACACCCAATGGAAGTCAATTCAGCCTACATCAACTGTCTGGTTACCAACATTCTTCTAAATATCTTCCTTTGTTTTCAAGCAGAAGAAAGAAAATTCTTACATGTTTGAAACAACTTGAGGGTGAGTAAATTATGACAGAATTTTCATTTTTAAGTGAACTATTCCTTTAAAGGTAACTTAGTGTGTCAAACAGATAAGTGTTAGATACAGGAAGTTTTTTTTTCCTGCCATGTTAGCTCACTTGATGCTTGATAGTGGAATGTTTTTATTTAGTCTTTGGCTGATAACTGATGGAGCCGTGACCATGGAGTTGTTGGATAGGGCTCTGCCTAGTAATTCCAAGAAATACCAGTTCACATGGTCAAGATGGTCAAGGGAAGAATGTAAATCATTTAAAAGAAAAATGTATGTAAATTAAATCTAAAAATGCAGCAAAGAGGAAAAACAAACTCATGATAAGGGACTGTGTACTGCCCTCTACTGGTTGCAGTTATATAGAACAGGGGTTTCAAACCTTTTAACTAACACACACACACACACTAAAGATGTTTAAAGTTTTTTTTTTTACACTTTGTCTGCAAGTTATAAATACTTTATTTGTATCGTTTACATTTTCTATTGACACCAACTCCATGTACTCCTGTACCTAGAATCTTTGTTGAATACTTGACTTTTTGGGGAAGGAAAAAAATGACATGATCATTCAGAGTACAACAATTTTATTATTTATTCCAATAGCTAATAAACATCTGGATTGCAAGAAAAGTCCAGAACTTGAAATAGTCTTAAGTGAATGATGTGATGCGGGACAATCACATTTATTTTGGACAAATAGAGGAAGAGTCAACTTAATTTGGTGAGAATAATATTCTTCAAAAGAAAGCGGACCGAAAAAAATAATTGCAAGGTCAAATATTTTATGTTAAAAAATTGCCAATTACTATGTACAGTTGTTTCCTTCTAATACAGTATAAATATTACATTCCACTAATTGTTAAGAGCCACTTAAAATCACGTGGCTCGCACACGACACTCTCTGAACACATCTTCCTCTATCTCTCCCATGTAAAGACAGAAGATGAAGAAGTAGATCTTGAAAACATTTCGGGTAAACACGCAAGGACACGTGATCAAAAAAAGGAACTTGGCTACATACCGAAGCAGATCATCCACACAGTCCTTGAATTGTTCATATCAACCTCATGACTAGTAAACAGACGGCGCTACCTTGCATATCAATGAAGCATCTGCGCTATGAAGTTTTCAGTTTTAGTTGTGCTTTTAGCAGAAAGTGAAATGAGAGCAAGTTCCCTGAGAGGATAAAATATGTTAAAAAGCAGGATGGAAGGGAAAATATCACACAGTCCAGCCCTAAATCGCAGATGACAACGTTGGGAACATGGGCTCTACGGTATGCGTTGCTACTCTCAACAAGGTTTTGCTCTTACAAAACCTTTGTTCTTTCAATTCACATCATTTTCAAAACTAATTACTGACTCTGTGCCATCCATAAAGATCTAAAAAAAACCATCATGCAAATATGCATGGCACTGGCACATATTTCATAAAGGCTATTACACTTCACAGAACATATAATTACTGTATGTGAAATATACGTCATTGATGATGCCTATGGATACCTATATAATCTGTAATAATGGCAAAAATCATTTAATAACATAAGTGACATGAACATGATCATGACTTCATATACTGTACATAATGCCCTTTAAACAAAATTAGCAAGTTTCAATAGCCATTTCAGGAGCTTGAAGTGTATCAGTACCATTGAGGAATCCAAAAAGTGTGCTTCGGCACATATAATACTGTGACTAGGTGGTTTCAAACTACCAGATTTACCAGTTGGACAATCTGACATACATAAAACACAAACAAACATCATAAATGTCACACAGTGTCCTCCAATTGGCTACTTTACACTGAATCAATACTGGGATGCACAACACTAAAAGGAACATAATGGCACATTCTTATTGGTGGATCACAGTTAGACCTCTGACCTTACGACATAGTCACGTGACCTACTGGAAGCACAGCGTTAGGGTAAATCATTCAGTGTGATTTGCAAGAAAAAGCAAACCAGCGTTTTGGTTGGTTCAAAGACAGAATCATTAAAAAATGTACTCCGCTTGCTCTGTTCAAAGATAAAAACAAAACAAAAAACTATACCGGCTCAAACAAACAAATCGAATCACTTTTCACAAAGACCCATTCAAATATTTTATAAAACAGATATGGCAGTGCAAACATGAGAAGCAGGCCAACCTTTGGGTTGATCTGCGATTCGCCTTTCTCTTTTTCTGTAAAAATGACTCAAATCGAATTTTGGCATTGACAGTGTGCATTGCCTTTCTTGGCCGGAGACCACTTAAGAGAGGTCAACTCATCTAAATTAACTCTGTTTTGATTTAATTGTATGAAAAAAGTAAAAATGGGCCATGGAAATGGACTATTCAGCACCCTAAAATCACACCACACTAAATGGAGACCTGAATAATGTTTTTTTCCTTGATAGCAATGATTAAGAAAGGATAAAACAAACCCCTAAGAAACCCGAACCCTTTGAGTAATAAACGTGACAGTCTGGGTACATTCTTTGAGGAAATGCTGTTGATGTTTAATGTGCAGATTAGACTGAGAGTGGCAGGGTTCATTGAAAATAAAGAAATAGTTATATACTAATGCGCTGAAACAACTGACAGTTAGTTGTGTCACTTCTGGACAGTAATAAATCAAATATTTGCCTCTTTTCTAATGGTGACAAGTCAAATCAAACTTAAATGGGGAAAGAAACTCCTCAGGTAACTGATATTTTTAAACAAACATAAAAGGGAATTTCTTTTCAGATGATTAGGGATAAAAAAGGAAAAATACATAGGAAATCAGTACTATAGCTGTTGAATTTTACATATGAAACCAAATATTAACAAACAGTTACAATACAATAATTATTATAGTAATCAAATGTAGGTAACAATAATCTTAGGCTTGCAAAAGGCTGCTACAAAATGATCATACAGTCCTGCCTGGGCTGTCCCTCTCGAGTCTGGGATTGCCTGCACTGGAGCCGCTGAGATAAGGAGCTATCAGCCATGGGTCATTCTGAGGTCACCATGGAAATCCTAATTTCCCAAGAGCACAGAGGAGGGATCTGGAATGAAATCTGCAAGAGGTTAGTTACTACTCGATATCTATGTCAGTTGCAGGATTTTTATTCTAGCGGAACGAATTTGAATATCATCTCTGAGATGATTAATTATTGGCACTGAAGCCCATGTAGTTGGGTTTAGAAAATACACAAAAGGACACAAAAAGGAAAGTGAAGAATCTCACTACATGAGCCACTCACCATGATAGTGGTTCCTTACGTGGCTCCTCCTCTTCCTGTGCAGCCAATCGTCTGAGCTGACTTTCTTCATCTAGAAAGACACACCCCGGCATCCCGAATTAAAAATGTAGTCCAAAGCAGGACTGTACAATTAACTGAATTCACAATATGGCCTCATTAAATTATTAAATTAAAAGACAGACAGACAAATAGACAGGTAGATAGATAGATAGATCCAAAGGAACAACTTCATATTGGCTCACACACCTCCAGAGGATGTGACATCTTCACACATTAAAAGATCACTGATCATAAGATCACAGGGATTCTGGAAAATTCTGATGTGAAGATGATGATGCTGAGCTAGAAGTCTTCAAAGGAGCCCTAAGCTTGTGCAAGGCTGCGGCCTTGTCTTTTCATTCACCAAAGATCCTCTGACTCCAACTGGTTCTCTCTCATCAAGACAACATCAGCAAAGATCAAGTGGAGCCTCAACAAATTACATCAGGACACTTTTATTCAAAAGGGTGAGACATGCAAGTATCAAACTTAGTCTAATTATTTGATCCATTAAGTATCCCTATTCCCTACCCCTTTTAAAGAAGGGTTTGTTAGACTAGAAACTGATGGTTTGCTCAAATGCTACAACTTCTCGCTTTCCTGTATTCTGCTTCAGCTCTCTTTCCATTGCTAAACTGTATTCATGTATGAGGTTAATTTATTGTGGTATGAATTCTGCTACATCAAGTTAAAGCAATAATTTGAACAACAATATGAGAAAATCGTGTTTTTTTTCAAAGACTACAACATGTGCATAAGCAATGCTTCTATCACTTGTTTCTACAGTACTTTTTGACTGTTTTGATCCGGAGATTCTGTACTATTTCAAAAGATGGGTAATAGCGCCTTCTACCGTATAACAGCGAAAACATAGATTGCCAGAAAATTCTATCAATGGCAGGAAGAGTACATCAGACATTAAGAAAAAATGGCTTGGAAAATTGGAGAGAAAGTCTTACCACATGGGTTTCCTTCCACGTCGTCTAGGAGGTTGGCAGTGGAGTTGGCTGTGCCCAATCTGAGAAAGTGCAGTCAAAGTAAACAGTCAACACTAAATTTACTCGACTGAACCAAAGTTACTTTGCCAAGAACCATAAATAGCATTTGTTGGGGAATTCGCTGAACACAAAACAGGGGAGCCACTGAGTTCAACATTAAAAACACAGCATCATAACTCATAACTCATTTTTGTCCTATTTTCGATTTCATGCTTGCTCTAAAAGTTCTGATTTCACATAGTATTTTATTTTTTACACTCCCACTGTTTTGATTTAAGCTAAAGTGGTTCTGGCACATTTTGAAGGATACGAATGATGCCGTAGCAACGTTCTTCTTTTAGACTTCCTCCGCTTCGTCTTCTCTGAGAACCCTCTGGCGATTTCAAACAGCTTCTTCCTGGTTGCTGCAGGTGAGAATGAAGAATGTTTCAATTCAACAGAAATGTTAACGTTCAACAAGTATCTTTAATAAACAATTATTTTCAGGTGAACTTACATTTCCCCATGTGCTTTAGCTTGTCTCTGAACAGAGCGTCATCTGAGACTGCTGTGCAGGCCTCTACAGATCCGGAAGCATAGTGGTCACCTGTGTTTCAGGGAAAAAAGTAAAGCATCTTGATTTCTACAACAAAAATGTTGCAAAATGGGTTACATTTTTAATTTGACACTTTCTACCCTTCATTATGAATAACCGTAATAGTGGTGCTTTTACTATTGAGAATTTAGGGGTTTTGAAAAGGGAAAATGTGAAATTTACTTCAAGCGAAATTGAAGAACAAACTGGCGTGATGTAATTTCGGACAAAATCACGTCAAAATTAAGTTCGTGTCTGGAGTTCGCAACTTCGAAGCGAAAAGTTCGCTCTGGCTGGTAAACACCTCAAACTACCATTGGTCGGTGGCGATTACATATTAGGTACGTGTGGTCTGTGGCTCCTTCCTCTTCTGTGTGGAAATCTTCCTTGGTTAAATTTCTTCTGTTCAGTCCGTCAAGGTCAGACGTCATGAGAGAGCCAACTAGTGAGCGGCTTTATAGTAGAAACTGAAATTCTGATAGAGTCACTGTTTTTTCATGTTTAATACCGTAAAGCTGCTTGCTTTAAAGCAATCTGTATATAAAGTGCTAAATAAATGTAGCGTGTTGAATTGCAGAGCTCGTGCAAACATATCCACATCCATATCCATATGATCAGAATGCTTTCGTAACTGCTGTTTTCTCACCACTGTCATTTTTTTGGGGTGTTTTTTTTTTTTTTTTTGAGAGGAAAGCACTCAGAACATATTTACATATTCAAACAGCTTTGGCGGTGTCGGGACGTTTGCTAACAGTATACCACTGCAAAGGTATTTTTAAAACTTGTTTTAGCCCTAAGTGAAGAACATAAAAGACCTTTGCTGTGAGCATATCAGGGCCTTTTTGCTTATACACACAGACACAGCGTGACATACATACTAGGGTTGTGCCGATAGACGATAGTATCGTGTATCGACGATAGACAGAGATATCGCCGATGGCAGATGCCTTTGACGATATCAATACGATAATTGGCTCGTTTTCCTATTAATGTATTAAATCATTATTATTATTATGAAGCTAGTATAGTTACAATTATATTTGCCTTGCCTAAATTCATAACGACATCTCACCACATAACCACACTTGCGACATCACATAACCACACATGCAACGTCACCGACGCGCGCGTATGAGGACTCCTCAAAGAAAATATTTTTAAAACAGAAAAAAATTACATCCCACAACGAAATTGAATTGCAAGGTGATCCATTCACAAATTGCCAAGAGTGCTTGTTTTAACAGACGCATATTCTTATACAGAGCCAAGATGAAGACGCGGCATCGTTGTTCGTCAGTATTTTGTTTCCATAGCACATTAACAAAATATTTAATGACAGTAAAAACACTAAAAACAGTAGGCTACAATTACAAAATATTAATTATAATAATAATATCAATAAAATTATATAGGCCGCCTATGCCTAATAAAGTCTTTAGTAGGCTACACGAAGCATCTGTGAAACTCTGCCTGTGGAAATCACAAGCAACTTCAAACTTGTTTAACAAGAAATATTCTTCTATTTTTTTTTCACTGTCAATAATGTAAGTCCACAAGAGAAATATTAAGCCAGTAAATTAAGATGCTGTAGCCTACCGTTATATCCACCGTCGTCTCTGAGAGAACGCGCAGTTAATGCAGTGAAAGCGCAGTCCGTTTCTGCTTTCGTTTTCAGGGAATGATCGCGTTTACATGCACGTTATTAACTCGATTATGCTGAATAAACTGACAATGCATGTGGTCATGTAAACGGATTAACCCATTTTCCTTTATCAGAGTCAAGTCATAAGTAAGTACCGATCGACTTTTAGATTTTTGCCTCTGATTTCTCCCGGCATTTAAAACCCGCGTTATTTCGGTTTATTGAAGTGCGGTGCGCATAAGTGAAGTGCATCCAGACAGAGAGAGCACTGGTAGGAGGACATATCGCAGACTCCGACTCTTTCTTGACCCAATAAATTAAAACGTGTTCTCATGATCTCGTGCAGAAGCAGCCTACAGTCAAAATGCTGCATCAGTAACGGCATGAGGGGATCATGTGTGTCCGTAAATTTCCCGCTGACATGTTGAAATATACAAGAATGGTCAGATACAAGAATGATTAGGATCTTTTTTTTTTACCTCACTATACCAGGAAACAACCTGATTTAGCCTATTAATAAACACTCCACCTTTGCTAGCAAAATAGAAAAAGATTCTCATTTAAAACGAAGTAATAAAACAAGCAAATTGATGAGTAAATAAGCAAGTTAATAATCAAATAAGTAAGCCCCGCCCCCCTCACGATAATATCGTGTATCGCCGATCTCACAGGCTGACGATAGGACGATATGAAAATGGAGCATATCGCGCAACCCTAATACATACTCACACACGCAAAATGCAAAACCACAGTTCAGGTGAATGATATCTACCTGTGGAGTTCTCCATGCTAGCTGATGAATGACTGGATTTGGATTTCTTTGACTCGTATTTTAATCGATCTAAAACATAGAAGGCAGGTGTTATGGAAGTCTTTGACATTCTGCGTTCAACGAGGATATGAAGTCATCCAAAGAAGACCACTCATAGGCTCAAGGTATATCAAACAATCTGTGTGGAAAAGCACAAAATGTGTATGACAAAGCATAACAAAATCTTGCTGTGAGGAATAGACACTGCTAATGGCCTTGGAGAAAAACCAAAACCATTAACGTTCACAGCCGGGCTGAGTAAATTTGCATAAGAATTCACTCTTTAGGATTTGTGTAGGTGGAACTGTGAAAGGAAGGGAAGTAGAGTGTATCAGAAACTGCTCATTGTCCCATTTAGCGTGTGGGCGTCTTCCTACCTCTTTCCAACGCAACGAGGAACTCTCGGTTCCTCTGCAGCTCTTTCATGAACTCCTCGTTCTGCAGGAAGAGAGCGATACGCTCATCCTCCAAATATTGCTTCAGTTTACGTTCCTGCTCTGAAGCTCCACCTGTTCCTGTGGCGGCCGCCACAGTCGGGTCCTTCTGGGGTACTGAGGAGGAGGAGGAAGAGGAGGAAGAGGGCATGGAGATGCTACTCTGAGAGCCCTGCAGAATATTGAAGGGTACGGAATATGTAAGAAAATCAGACTCGCTTTCATTAAAATCCAAAAGAACTGGCAAACTTTAAAACAGGGTTGTTTTAGTGCAGTTCTCTGTAGTAAAATTTTGTAAATAAACAGTTTCTGAAAACAAATATTTTAATAGAAAGCAATGCATTTTTTATTATTTTTTCCAAAGTTTTGACAACTCCGTGTTAACTAAAAATTGTTGCAAACTGGTACTACCAACAAAATATTAGTGCATTCCTGGAACTGGGCATCATTGCACTACATCCTCCTTATGCATCACTTTCTGCCAGGACTTTTACGGGCTTTTCCCAAATCACAGAAGTGACCTCGACGTCCGGGTTAGCGGTAGCATAAGCCATCAGCCAAGTGTTGTTTAAATAAACTCCTGATGTACTCACAAACTTTCCAATACCTCGTTTTATGAGTACAGAACCTACATAGAAGTTTGGTACCATTCCGGGCATTATTAGTGGGGTAATTTACGTGATACAACCTTGGATCCATTAGCCCCTGCACTAAGCCATTCTGCTGATATCTCTAAATAAGCTCTAACTTTAATAATGTTCGACCAAGGGAAAAAAGGCTTCTGGGGGGGTGTTTGGCTCGAGGTCATGGTGCAAAGGACCCTAGGTTGAAATTACTCCGAACCATCCCTTTAAAGGGAGGAACATATGCTTAAAAACAGGGTGTTTTGTTATTCCTATATTTCTGTTTATTTTTAGATGAATATATGACCCAGACATGTTGAGAGAAGATTCACTCTCCTAAAAACACATACTGTTTAAGTGTGAACTTTAATAACATGAGACTGTCATGCTGTCATAGTGAATATCAAATACATTGCTTTATGTTTGAACACTCATCATATGCAGGACAACTGTATATGTACAATGGATCAAGGACACCATTATAGTTAATCTAGCCATTAAGAGAGCATGATATGGCATAAGAGCTTAAAAGCAACTACACAATGGCCTCCCTGCGGCACTTCTGCATTGCATTAGCATGTTTTAATGACCAAACCTCTGTACCTCTAAAGATGTTTCTGAACTATTAATGTTTTTTTTTTATATTGTTGAATAGCAAAAGAGCCCAGAGGGCACTTAAAAAAAAAAAAAAAAAAAAAACCTGCCTGGATTCAGAGTTTGTGTTAGATAACTGAGAATACAGACTGTGCTTTAACCCTTAAACAAAAAGGAAAAGTGTTAAAGGCAGTGTGATACTCTAGTTCAGTCTACGATACATTACCATTCAAAAGTTTTAAGGTAACTACGATTTTTTTTAAATGTTTTTCAATGTCTCTAACCAAAGGGCCGTTCACACCAAGAAGGATAACTATAACAATAACTATATTAGCATCCACACCAGCGGACGATATCGTTCTGTTTATTCTAAATGTCCGCTGCAGTTTTGACATCTGCTGCTTTAAATGCTCGAGCTCTTTAAAGCAGGATGGATTCTGATTGGTTGTCAATGCTTTTATCGTTAATCAGCTGGAAAAAACGTTCTGAAAACGATTCCAATGATATCATTTATCTGTGCCGTTATCATTATAGTTGTGGTGTGGACTCTGCTTTTCTGTTATATTTAGAACGATTATTAGGACGATATCTTTATTGTTATCATTATAGTTAAAGTCCTTAGTGTTGATAAAGAAACAGTAATATTATTACAATTTAAAATAACTTTTCTATTATTTAAAATCTGATTATTCCATTTTATTATAATATTCTAATTTATTCATGTGAGGCAAAGCTGATTTTTCAGCATCCTTACTCCCTGTCAGTGTCACATGATCCCTCAGAAATCATTCCAATATGCTGATTTGATGCAAAATAAACATTCCTTGTTATTATGAATGTTGAAAACAGTTGTGCTGCTTAATATTTTTGTGGATTTTTTTTTTTTTTTTTTTAGGATTCTCTGATGAATATAAAGTTCAAAAGAGCAGCACTTATTTTGAAATATAATTAATTTGTAACATTATGTCTTTATTGGCACTTTTGATCAATTTAAAATACATTTCTTATTGACCCCAAACTTTGAAACATTGTTGCATCACATGACAAATGCTCACCTGTATACTGTCCAATTGTTGGGGCAGAATTCGCAGGAAGTCATCAGGCAGATTGCCAAGTAATGGTGGGTTCCAGTTTTTGTAACCTTGGACTTGCCTGTGTCCAGGGGGAGGCTGGGCCTCGAATCTGAAAGATAACAGACCCCAATGGCACTTGTTTCAATACTCGGAATGCTCACATCAGTCTAATAATTCAATTATAGCTCCTGCATTGTGTCTGACCCAATAAACATTTGTGAATTAATGAGTATTACATCTGTGGACAAATGGAATTACAAGCATCTTGGCTATTAAACCGCAAACAAACGGCTCAACAGGAATTGCAATATGGTTTTTGAACACCAGGGGGCATCAATTTAGAGAACCGTGACTAAATGAACAAGGACCTGTGATGACCCTATTTCCTAGACTGATGATGTTTCAGTAATTCTTTTAAAATTGCTCTCAAAAACGTTTCTAACCTGGGTGGAGGAACAGGAGGAGCATCAGGATATTTCCTGTCATATATGTGCATGTCATATGTTGGTGGTGAGTAGACAGGGGGTGGCTCTTCATCTGAGCTGTCTGGCTCGAGGGTCCGCTCAAGAATCTGATAAAAGCACAAGAGAAAACAAATGCAATTAGCAGTAACAAGAAACTTTTATTGAGAAAAAAATAAATGATTTTTCTAATGCACAGAATCATTCATTTGTTTAGTATTGGTCAGCTATTAATTTAAAATGAGTAATGGTAGAAGGAATGTAAAAAAATATGGATGCTTAGGCACCAAGTTGATAATTAAATAAAACTCGACTAGTCTTTGCTTGAACAATACAAGCCATTGTTTTAATTAAATTTGTTAATATTTAAATTCAATTTAAAAATAAAAATAAATTTTGGTATTGTGACAATCCTAAATGGTACTAATGGATCTTTTTTACACAATGTAATGATAAATAAAAATATTTAACATTTTTTTAATGAATCAATGTGCTGTAGGCTACTGCAAAATCATGGCAAACAGAATATGAATTACTGCACATGTAGACACTGCTCACACATTCAACTGTTGATGCTCAAATAAAAATAAATAAAAAAGTAGTGTTTTTATTTAAAAGCTCCAAGCCATTTTTTATTGGATAATATTTAAATTTAATTTAATATCATATTAAATGTAATTAAATTGATAATTAAATAAATAAAAATATAATTTAATTAAATGCAGGTGATATAGTAGACTGTTATTGGTGTGACCTAGTGAAAGAAAATTGACCTAAAACATTTTTTTTTAATGCATCTCAGGTCAATGTTTGCTGTGATTTTCATACAAACAGCTTGCACAGTAAAGCACATGCACATACTGTTCCAACACATCCCCATATAAACAGAAGATTATAAATAATGCAAGAGAAAAAAATACACCAGTGGGGAATGTTCTTAAAAGCAGCTACACACAGAATCGTGGCAGAATGTATAAACAAAATGCACTGCAGTTTATGCTTCACTTAGGATCGCATCGAAGTCTAATGGCAGAGCATCTCCACTGGGCCATGAAGCAGATGGAGAAACAGACAGATACACCGTAATGTGTCTCAGATCCGTCTCCAAGCCCAGTCCTGACACAGTTTCTTATCAGGGAAGTCAGGTGTAAGAGGACTGTCACAGTGGGTGAGAAACGTATTGATTATTACACCCCGCTTAAAATAAGGTGTGAAGAATGCGACAAAAAACATAGTTTGCTACAGATTCAGCTAAGTGCACAAGCTGAATGGACCGCTTTTAATTTATTAAAATGTCACATTTCAGGAGCCAGTGCAAAAGATGCTTGGGACAGTTCACGAAATTGTCACTGTTAGACCTACCTGAAAAACTAAAAGCATCTATTTGTGCTATTGCTAATTTATTTATTTGTTCTTATTTTATTACTGACTGTTTACTTGTCTTTAATAATGTTTGAAATGTACATTAGTTAGGCAAGTAGTTAATTGAGAATTGTTCAATTTCACTGGTATCAAAATGTTTGGAGCCATAACTGTATTTATTACAAGGTTACATGAAACAATGAAAAAAATAATTATTTTATTGTATTTTTTGTTGGGGTGCAGGGCACGTCCAAATTTAAAACACTGGCCTTGACCAGGTCTGCAGAAAAAATCCTTAGCGCTGAGCACTGCTTTTGTCTTCCTCTGAAGAAACGCAATCATATGGGGAATATAGGTACTTCAAAAGACACTGACCTCTGGTGGGATGCTGTCATCCGAATCCGAACTGTCATCTGAGCCTTGCCCGTCGATGCTCATCTGCAGGAGCTGGTCGATGGTGGCATCCACAGCCCCATTGTTGGAGCGCAGGACGCACTCGATCACCTCATAGTCCATGCTAGGGAACATGGTTTTAAAGTCCTCCATGGCCTGGTTGAACTCAAGCCGTCGAACTTGCCGGTTGGGCCTGGAGTTGTTGAGCTCGCCTGCGGCCGAGCCTCCGCCACCCCTAGACCCTCCATTACTGCTGCTACGTCGGAAAAGGCTGGTCATCCCCGTTTCCTTACCCGACCAACGATGCCACGTAAGAAACGATGGCGCCCACTTCAGCCCGATGTCCCCCACAAAAGTTCTAGGTCCGTCTCACAGGTTTTTTTTTGGTTTCTGGAACTATTCAAGTTCACTTTTTCATCATACCGAAAACAATCTAGTCCGCTGGAGTGAGAGAAATCCTTTCTTTCTCTTCTTCTGCTTATTAAGCTGCATCCAACACGACAGTATGGAGTCCCTGGCACGAAGGAAGTAGATGATCTGGTCTTGAGCGTTCTAGCTTTGTGTCCGCCTGTGTGATCTCCCCATTAGTTCGGCTCAAACTAAAAAACAAACACAGAGGCATGCAGTTAACAAGACGGTTTGAAACGAAACAGTTCATTATAAAAACCTTTGACTGCCAAACATCAACCAGTTAATGGTCTGAAATTCATGCTTCTCATTGGCTCGCTCTGGAGACTAACCACCCTGTATTTAGTCCACACACGTTGCTACAAAGCCATCTATCCCTGAAAGATGGCAATAATGACATCCGCAGATATAATGACACTGGCAGAAATAAGCAGACGAAAGAGAAGGAAGAAAAAAAACCCACAAAGCTAGTGAGTAGAGCCGAATTCTAGAGTAGGAAATAAATAAACGGGTGAGAAACCAGGGGCTAGATGACAGGAAGGGTATCCAAATACTACATATGGAAATTATTACACTAAATTCACGATTTAGAAACATTTTTGAACATTTGGAATCTGAACATTCACGCCAATAGTTCAGATTTGTACTTACCAACATTTTAACTGGCCCCACCACAAATGTATTTTATTTGATATAACTTTATTCTATTATTATTATTATTATTAATATTAATACAAGTTATTTTTATTTGCAATAATAGCTGCTGGAAATAAATCCAAATCCATGATGGCTATAAATTCATAAGCACATGTACACTTTTGTTCAAAAGTTTGGGTTTTTAATACTTTTAATATTTTTGAAAGAAGTCTCTTAAACTAACCAAATCTGCATTTAGTTGATCAAAAATACAGGAAAAACTGTAATATTGTGAAATGTTATTACAATTTAAAATTAACAATTTTTTAAAATGTCATTAATTCCTGGGATGCAAAGCTGAATTCTTAGCATCATTACACACTATAGTCTTCAGTGATCCTTGATCCACATGATCCTTCAGAAATCATTCTAATAGGATGATTTGGTGCTCAAGAAACATTTATTTTTATTAATGTTGAAAATAGTTGTGCTGCTTAATATTTTTGAGGAAATCATGATACATACTTTTTTTCAGGATTTTATGATGAACAGAACAGCATTTATTTGAAATGTACAATGTAAAAGTATTTACTGGCACTTTTGATCAATTTAATGCATCCTTGAATAGAAGTACTAATTTATTCAAAAGTCTTCAAAAAATAAATAAATAAATATCTTACAAACCCCAAACTTTTGAATGGTAGTAATACATTCTTGCAGTTTCAGTGCAAAACATTATTTATGTTAGCCAGCTAGACACTGTAACTTTATTTGCAAATCTGCAATATATATATATATAATTTTTTTTTATATATATACTTAAAAGTTAAAAATACATAAAAATATATAATATTTAAATATATTATTAAATGTATCAATTTATAAATGTCTAATTTTATAATCCTAAAACATTGTTTATTTTCAGGTTTAAATAAACCTATTTTCAGTGTGTTCTCTTTAGGCCCTACACCAATCAGTACTAGTGTGACAAACAGCAAAATCTATTATTGCCAAGCTCAAAACATAATTTTAGATGCAAGTGCATTCCTTTACCTTCAGACTACTGAAAGCAAATCCTGACCACTCTCAGGCCCCAGTCCTCTCGACATCTAGTTGTCCAAACCACCTGCTTTCTGTTAAAATGCGAAACAAGAATGCTAAAAATGCACGAGTCTGCAGAACATGGCTACAACTTTGCTGTGATGTTCTGGGATCTCATATGCCTTGCCCCATTTCCACACTCCCTTTCCTCTCTCCTCTCAGTGCAGGGCAGAGAAATCCCTGCTTCATTGAAACAATACACACAGCCGAGCCCGAGCCAAGCCCACATGGCACTGCCAGGACCCAGCACCCCTCACCAGCCTCTCGTTGGCATGGAGACATTTTTGTGATGTAAACAGGATGCTTCGCCGTACACTGACATGAAAGCGTATGCATGCCTGCAGGGATGCCGTCAAGAGAGACGGGGAGCACGGTTTAGTGACCGAGGAAAAATTCCTCTCGTGGCCAGTTTCAGTGGCTTGAGGATTGTGTTTTGAGTGAAAAGGTATTGTTATAGTTCCCTACTGAACTCAGTGCCTGTTTTGCATCTACTTACTCATTCGGCTTAGACGCTGCGATGCCTTGACGACGCACAACAAGAAAGGTCACAGAAACAAGAGCGGTTTTCTAAGAGTATGACCTACTTGGCTAGTAGCAATGGCAACTTAGAAAAATAAGCCGAGAAGAACTGCGACTTCTGGAAAATCCTGATAATTATTTAACAGTTCACTATAGTGCTTTCAAGGCAGTGTCGTATTGAAATTCCTCAAACATGCTTACATGCAAACAATGCTACATGAGCATCAAATAAGCACATTAGAATGATTTCTGAAGGATCATGTGACACTGAAAAATGGAGTAACAGCTTTGCCATCACAGGAATAAACTACTTTTAAATATATATAAATAAAACATTTACTTGTAATAATGTTACTGTTGTTTCACTGCATTTAAAAAATACAAATAAATGCTGCCTGGGTGAGCATAAGAGGAAAAATTAGGGATGCACCGATTTGAACATTTTGCCCGATACCGATCATTTTTTAGATTTGGAAGCCGATAACAGATATATTGGCCGATAAATCTAAAACCAAATTTTTATATCATTTTTGAGAACCTGGTTACAAAAACAAAAGTCTCACCATTTAAAGCCATGGCCCAAGCACAACATTTTAAAGTTCTCATTATAATTGTATATATATATGACAGACTATTTTCCTTTTTTGAAGTGATTCCAATTATATTTCAAGCAATTCAAAACCATCATGGTGAACAGTGCGCATCTGAAATGTCTCAGCTGAAGGAAATAATACATTATTTATCGATTTTAATTTATCGGCCGATTTTTCTTATCAGGCCGATAACGATAACGTTAAAAATGAACATACAGTGGGTATGGAAAGTATTCAGACCCCCTTAAATTTTTCACCTTTTCCTAAAATCATTTAAGTTAATTTTTTTCCCCTCATTATTGTACACACAGCACCCCACATTGACAGAAAAACACAGAATTGTTGACATTTTTGCACATTTATTAAAAAAGAAAAACTGAAATATCACATGGTCCTAAGTATTCAGACCCTTTGCTCAGTATTTAGTAGAAGCACCCTTTTGATCTAATACAGCCATGAGTCTTTTTGGGAAAGATGCAACAAGTTTTTCACACCTGGATTTGGGTATCCTCTGCCATTCCTCCTTGCAGATCCTCTCCAGTTCTGTCAGGTTGGATGGTAAACATAGGTGGACAGCCATTTTCAGGTCTCTCCAGAGATGCTCAATTGGCTTTAAGTCAGGGCTCTGGCTGGGCCATTCAAGAACAGTCACGGAGTTGTTGTGAAGCCACTTCTTCGTTATTTTAGCTGTGTGCTTAGGGTCATTGTCTTGTTGGAAGGTGAACCTTCGGCCCAGTCTGAGGTCCAGAGCACTCTGGAGAAGGTTTTCGTCCAGGATATCCCTGTACTTGGCCGCATTCATCTTTCCCTCGATTGCAACCAGTCGTCCTGTCCCTGCAGCTGAAAAACACCCCCACAGCATGATGCTGCCACCACCATGCTTCACTGTTGAGACTGTATTGGACAGGTGATGAGCAGTGCCTGGTTTTCTCCACACATACCGCTTAGAATTAAGGCCAAAAAGTTATATCTTGGTCTCATCAGACCAGAGAATCTTATTTATCACCATCTTGGAGTCCTTCAGGTGTGCTTTCATGTGTCTTGCACTGAGGAGAGGCTTCCGTCGGGCCACTCTGCCATAAATCCCCGACTGGTGGATGGCTGCAGTGATGGTTGACTTACTACAACTTTCTCCCATCTCCCGACTGCATCTCTGGAGCTCAGCCACAGTGATCTTTGGGTTCTTCTTTACCTCTCTCACCAAGGCTCTTCTCCCCCGATAGCTCAGTTTGGCCGGACGGCCAGCTCTAGGAAGGGTTCTGGTCGTCCCAAACATCTTCCATTTAAGGATTATGGAGGCCACTGTGCTCTTAGGAACCTTAAGTGCAGCAGAAATTTTTTTGTAACCATGGCCAGATCTGTGCCTTGCCACAATTCTGTCTCTGAGCTCTTCAGGCAGTTCCTTTGACCTCATGATTCTCATTTGCTCTGACATGCACTGTGAGCTGTAAGGTCTTATATAGACAGGTGTGTGGCTTTCCTAATCAAGTCCAATCAGTATAATCAAACACAGCTGGACTCAAATGAAGGTGTAGAACCATCTCAAGGATGATCAGAAGAAATGGACAGCACCTGAGTTAAACATATGAGTGTCACAGCAAAGGGTCTGAATACTTAGGACCATGTGATATTTCAGTTTTTCTTTTTTAATAAATGTGTAAAAATGTCAACAATTCTGTGTTTTTCTGTCAATGTGGGGTGCTGTGTGTACAATAATGAGGAAAAAAAATGAACTTAAATGATTTTAGCAAATGGCTGCAATATAACAGAGTGAAAAATTTAAGGGGGTCTGAATACTTTCCGTACCCACTGTATATCGGCCGATATCGATATGGTGTCCAATATATCCTGCATCCCTAAAAAAAAAAAAAAAAACTCACTGACCCCAAACTTGTGAACTGTTTATATTTAGCTATAAATAACAGCAAGTTTTCACTACAATTAGGAACATTTACCAGTATTAATAATAATAAAAAAAATACACTTTTAGTTCAATTTCATGGTCATAAAACACAGCTTGGTTACTGGGCCTGTAAATAGATCCTCCTCAAAACCAATACTATATTTAGGTTGTCTTTTGGAATATTTCAGTATGGAATTCTTTCTGCATTATTTCAACTCCCATCAGGGATCCTTAGAGACAGGAAATTGGGAACAGGATGCTCCATAACAAAGCCTTTAGAAGTACCAGAAACTTGTAGCATGGTTAGTGCAAAGACTATAGCCTATTCGATAAAGTAAAATGAATGTTAACAAATCAGGAGCCCCAAAGATTTAGTAAACTACTGGTCACAATGCAGGGCTGTAAAACTGGAGCTTGATGCAAAAATGTACAAAGAGCTGTAGTCAATATAGATGAGCTTATCGTCAGCTGAAATTCTAAACATCTTACTTTCCACTAACCCTTCCTTGCTTGAGACTCTCACTTCCTGTTGTGAAGTACCCGTCTGACCCATCACTAACACCCGATATCAAAGAGCTTTGAACTGAAGGTGAACACAGCCTAGATGACTTGCAGTGCACATAGGCTATATGCGTGCGCTCAGAGTTGGCACGGATTGCACAGAGCGAAGGCCATGCATTCCACTGAGCTATTTTTTACATGACTATGATCTGCATCCGAGAACCTTCTATATTTACTAATGGGAGCCAGAGCTCGATTTTGCTCTTCCAGAAAACCAACCCACTGTCTCCACTGCCAATGTCATGACAAAAAAAAATTCAGAGCAGATGTAAGCCAGTCATGCTAAATGTGCTTCATAAATCTGTTCTGTTACCTGCTTAGGAATTGTGTTTAGTGAGATGTTTTACAAACAAGCAAAGGTTATGGAACTTTGGGCAGTTTGTCTTTTTACTAGGCAATAAGTAACTTAAAAAAAGAAGAATTCTAGTCCTTTGACCACAATCCACTTTACTACATGCTTTACAGCCTTCATGTCTGCTGCTTAACTATTCTTTGATGAATAGAAAGTTTAAAAGAACAGAATTCATTTGGAATAGAAATCTGTTGTAACATTACAAAATGTTTTTTTTTTGTGCCATTTTTAATCAACATAATCCATTAATGCTGAAGAAAAGTAAATAAAAATATGTATACACACTAACACAATTTTAATAAAACATATTTAATCTACTTGACAGCAGCAAAGAGTTTATTTAAAGTTTGTTAAAGTGTGTACACACACACACACACACACACACACACACACACACACACACACACACACACACACACACACACACACACACACACACACACACACACACACACACACACACACACACACACACACACACACACACACACACACACACTTTAAAAGGCACCTATTATGCCCCTTTTCACAAGATGTAAAATAAGTCTCTGATGTCCCCAGAGTGTGTATGTTAAGTTTTAGCTCAAAATACCCAACAGATAATTTTTTACAGCATGTTTCAATTGTCATTTTTTGGGGCTCAGAAAAACGCACCGTTCTAGTGTGTATCCCTTTAAATGCAAATTCACTGCTGCTGCCGACCCAGGGGGCGGAGCCTCATGAGCTCGCGCTAAGAGCCAGGACAATCTCATCTGATAATATCAAAACAGAAACTCTCAGTAGTGGTGTTCTGAGCCGCACCGTAATGCCCACAGAGTCAGAGAATATATGCTGTATGGAGATAGAACAGGAATAGTTTAGTTTAATTACGGTTATTTGTCATCTGCTTTTATCCACTATTAATACAAGCCTGCTGTAGCAGACCCCGTCCGAATGATGACCAAAATATACCGATGAGTTCAATTAAGTTTATTGTACCTCACACAAAAGATGAAGCCTTAGTTTTACTCCAGAAAATCACTAAGAGCCGAATAAACAGTATATAAGTGCGCATTAAAGTCTTATCCATAAACTCTCTCTCTCTCCCTTTCATTATCATGGAACATACACAGCGAAATACACAAAACACTCGTTAGAACTAACAGTAAAGAAATATATACACACCTTTTCAGTGGGTGCTTAATCAACTGGTAAACTGTATATCCACGACTGGATGAGCTGTCAAAGTGCGCGCTCTCACTTTCATTTTTGCTGTGATCAGTAACGTTAGGCCTGTCGCTCCAGAGACCGTAAGCTGGATCATGAACAGTACAGATCCATCCTCGAGTAACAATGAGAGTAAATGAAGACTAAGGCTGCGTCTCATTTCTCTGTCTTACCCCTTACTCTTACCCCTTCCCCTCGGTTTTGCGCGTTCATGTGAGGGGAAGTGGTGTCCCAATTCTCATTTTGATTAAGGGCTAGGGCCAAGGCGTAGGGCTACATAGCCCTTGAAACGAAGTCTGCGGAGGACCACACTTGAAAGAGAGGGGTAGGAATTTCTCAGAAGTGAGTCGCACAAATGTATGTATTTTCAGCAGTTTAATGACACTCGTTTTTTATGATACCTTTAATAAAACGTTCAAGCGGTTTTAATTGTAATGTTTTTATTTTGAATCACTAGTTAACCGCTAGCTAGCAGCTATACGCTATTTGCCGTTTGCTAATGTTTTGCTTATGGTGTCGCCGGCGCCGCCGTTAAATACAATGAAACAATGTCTTTGACTGATGGCACACAAGCGTGCAAAGATAAAGAGAGACCAGGCAATCGATATCACAACCCGAGACGACGGCATCTTCGTTTGTTTATGTCAACGCGTATCGCCTCTGTTGACGTAGCAGCCAGCTAGCAGAAAGGGAAGATGACGCAAACGGTAATCGAGTGGTGTCTCATTTCTTAGAGAAACGTTCTTCCCCCTGCCCCCCTTCACTCGGTATCGAAGGGCAAGGGGAAGACGCAGACAAAGGGGTAGGGGAAGGGGAAGGGGAAGGGGAAGGGGTAAGACAGAGAAATGAGATTGGCCCCAAGTTCATTCTTACATCCAACAACATAACACCTCAATCGCTTAGGAGACATTCTTGTCTACAGTTGCTCCAGCATGGAAACAATGGTGGACTGTGTCCAGCTCACTCAGGGCAGGTCTATGCTCAAACTGCAGTGTCAATCAACAGTCGTGGGAGGGGCCTGTGCAAAGTGACGTCACATTGCCCTGAATCTGAGAACAGCTCGTTCTGAGACAGTGCTTATGATTTATGGGGATTATAAAAAAAGCACTTGGTGGATTTTTATCATTATAGGGTGGTTGTGTACACACACTGCCAACACACATTTATGTTCAAACACCATGTAAAAGTGAATTTTGCATAATAGGTGCCCTTTAAATAAACTCTTTGCTGCTGTCAAATAGATTCAATGTTTAAACAAATAACAGAAATAAAACAAAAACAGTGAACATGAGAATAACATTGAACAATTTGTATTTAACTGCACAAAGATAACAATACATAAACAGCAATACGTACCTACATATCTTTTGTCTTAAAACATTCGAAGCATGCAAATTACCACAGTTGAACATTTTTCAGCGATGATTCAAATAAGTCATGAAATAAAATTTCTGAATCAATTAATTAAATAAACAGTTCATGTACTGCCCCCTTGTGGGAAGAGTTATTTGTGTTTTGAGTTTCTTGCGTTTTGTCCACGCAGAGCTTCCGTAGTTCAGTGATTCTCCTAACAGTCCCACAGCAAGTCGAACTCCAGAGTGTTAAAGTCTGTAAATTATTATTTTGGTCCCTAAAAAAGATCTGTCTGTAAGTATTTGTTTGATAGTGATCTTAGCTTCTTTTAGATACCAAATTTAGTAATTTTAACATGTTTTCAATTCGTAATTTGTAAGGAAATATGTGGCGCTAGTATTGTTAGCTTCCCTATGGCATTTTCCATGTATATTGGCATCGTGCTTGTCGCTCGCTAATGCAATCTTTTTGTGAGGTTTTTAGTTTATTCTAAGCTACTTATTTTATATTTGCATTGTATATTCACCCTATTGAGATTGTAATATGCATTTTCTTTGTTTCTGTATGTTACAGTTTTACAGTCTTTCCAGTAAAACACACCAACAGAGCACGGTGCTTCCTGGTTCTTTATTGGAGATTGTTAGCTATCTGTAAAGCTAGTTCACACACACTAGTAAAGGCAGAATAGTAAAAAGACAGATGGAAGGTCAGCCAAAAGTCAATACAGAAGACAACACTGCTGTCCCGGACCACCAAAGTACAGTCAGCAACGTTGGTGACCTGTGGGAAACGAGATCGAACTGTTCTAACACCTCACGTTCCAGTCAGCGGTCACGGGCCAGTCAAAGGTCCAATGCAAGCATTTTGGCAGCAAAAGCACGTGCTAAAGCAGCTGCCGCTCAAGCACAGGCATCATACGCCGAAAGAGAAGCAGAGGTGATAAAAGAAAAAGCCCACATCGAAGCTGAAGCTACAAAAAAGAAAGCAGAGCTCAGTGCTGACCTCCTCAAACTGCGTCTACAGAGTGCAGCTGCAGCCGCCAACGCCGAGGCAGAGGTCCTGGAGGCAGCAGCCGAAGGTGAAGGTGGAGATACCTGGTTTCCAAAAAACAGTGACAATGTCGTCCAGCCCATACCAGTTCCACCTCCGCCGGCTAATACCCACTTTGACTCCACACAAGCTACCACACTAGTGCTTCCAGCAGCTCAGCGAGGAAATTACAGTGGTGATTTTGTGCAAAATAAAGTCAAAGAGCACAGCGTACAAAACAGTGAGATTAGTGAATATGGGTTTCAAGAGCTACAAGTGGCGCATTCCTCACATAATGGCATCACCAGTGGAGCAGATCGTTCTTATGCCCAAAGCTCATTCAAAAATGCTTTTTTCACATCTCACTCGCAGTATCCAACCCCAGTTACTACTGACCACAGATTTCAGCCACGCTCTATCCATCAGTCTCCCCCTTTCCAGCCCAGGCTATCGTCTCCACGCCCTGCTGTCAGTGCGAACGAGCCCAATTCCCCAGCTACATCAGACTTAGCCAAATATTTGGTTCGCAGAGAGTTGGTTAGCTCAGGGCTTCTGACGTTTGATGATAAGCCTGAAAATTACTGGGCTTGGAAGGCATCTTTTTTGAATGCTATAGAAGGACTCTATTTATCCCCAAGAGAGGAGTTGGATCTCCTCTGCAAGTGGTTAGGCCCCAAATCATCAGAGCAAGCAAAACGATTAAGGGCTGTACACACCTATGATGCCACAGCTGGTGTCAAAATGGTGTGGCAAAGACTGGAGGATAGCTATGGGTCCCCGGAAGCGATAGAGAATGCTCTCCTGAAAAGGTTGGAAGATTTTCCCAAAATCGCAAACAGAGAAAACCACAAGTTGAGGGAGCTAGGTGATCTCATCTCAGAGCTCGATGCTGCCCGTGTAGATGGTCTCCTACCTGGCTTGAGTTACCTAGATACGTCCCGGGGCATCACTCCTATTGTTCAAAAACTCCCATTCCACCTCCAAGAGAAATGGATTACTTCAGCATCCTACTACAAAGAGCAACACCATGCTTCATACCCGCCATTCCCTGTTTTCGTGAAGTTTGTGTGCGACAAAGCTAAAACTCTCAATGACCCAAGCTTTGCCCCCTTGCTCTCTACTGGTTGCCCAAGTGTTTATAGGCCTGAAAGGCTGAACAAGCCCAACTTCAAAACTGCAGTATCTGTTCGAAAAACTGAAATAACTGCTCCAAAAGGCTATCGTGACTCCTCTGACCAAAAGATGGTTGATCCAGATAAACTGTGCCCGCTCCACAACAAACCACACTCCCTCCGCAAGTGTCGTGGTTTCAGAGCAAAGACCTTGGATGAGAGAAAAGCCATTCTGAAGGAAAAGAACATTTGTTACAAGTGCTGTTCCTCCGTCGACCACATGGCAAAAGACTGCGACACAAGTGTACATTGCAATGAGTGTAAAAGCGACCACCACACCACCGCGCTGCACCCTGGACCAGCACCCTGGAAAACGGAAACTCCAGGCTCTGCAGCCTCAGACGGGCATGGCGGGGAGCAACGAGAAAGTTCTGTCCAAGCCATTGTGTCCAAATGTACTGAGATCTGTGGCAAAGGTACCAGCTCACGCTCATGCTCCAAAATCTGTCTAGTAAACATTTATCCTGCTGGACACAAAGAAAAGGCAGTGAAAGCCTATGCTGTGTTAGACGAGCAAAGCAATAGGTCTTTAGCAAAGACGGAATTCTTTGAGATCTTTAACGTTAACACAGGCACCAAAGTTTACACTTTGAAAACCTGCTCAGGTGTAAGTGAGACAAGGGCACGCCAAGCTGACGGTTTCATAGTAGAGTCTCTCGACGGCAACACTAGCGTCCAGCTTCCCACATTAATCGAGTGCAACATGCTCCCAGATGATCGATCTGAGATCCCGACGCCAGAGGTCGCAATACACCATACTCACCTCAAGCATTTGGCAGCCAAGATTCCAGATTTGGACCCTAATGCTTCAATACTGGTCCTCCTTGGTCGGGACATACCAAGAGTGCACAAGGTCAGAGAACACTACAACGGCCCCCACGATGCTCCGTACGCCCAACGCCTCGACCTTGGCTGGGTCATAATAGGTGAGGTCTGCCTTGGGGGTGCTCACGTGCCAAGCAAAATCAGTGTTTACCGCACAACAGTGTTGAACAATGGACGCACATCTCTCTTGGACTCTTGCTCCAACTCATTCCATGTCAAAGAAAAGGTCCTGAGCACTGTCTCCCCATTTAACTCTTTGAGCATGACCAGCTTGATTGACATAGATGAGAACGACTGTCTCACCAACAAATTGTTCATGAGAACGCCACATGATGACAAACCCGCTATGTCAGTGGATGATGAACTCTTCCTGGAGATCATGGATGAGCAGATGTTTATGGACGAGTCCAACAGCTGGGTGGCGCCACTACCCTTTAAACCAAACAGGCACAGACTACCCAACAACCGAGACCAAGCGGTCAAACGTCTCAATTCGCTGCGTCGCGTGCTTAACAAAAAGCCCCACATGAAAGAACATTTCTTGAACTTTATGCAGAAAATGTTTGAGTCAGGACACGCGGAACCCGTCCCGCCACTCGACAAAGAACAAGAGTGTTGGTACCTACCGTTCTTTGGTGTCTACCATCCTCGCAAACCTGACCAGATACGTGTAGTGTTTGACTCTAGTGCCACTCACGAAGACACGTCTCTGAACAATGTTTTGTTGAGCGGCCCAGACATGAACAACACACTTATCGGGGTCCTCTTGCGTTTCCGCAAAGAACCTGTGGCAATCACTGCGGACATAGAGCAAATGTTCTATTGTTTTGTCATTCGTGAGGACCACCGCGACTTTGTGCGTTTCCTGTGGTATGAAGGTAACGATCCCACAAAAGTCATCAGAGAGTACAGGATGACTGTACACGTGTTTGGAAATAGCCCGTCTCCCGCCATAGCAATTTATGGCCTCCGGAGGGCGGCGCTGGTTACACAAGAGGAGTACAGTGACGAGGCCAAACAGTTTGTTCTTAAAAACTTTTACGTTGACGACGGACTGGCTTCCTTTCCTTCAGATGCCAGCGCCATTCAAACTCTGAAAAGCACCAAAGAAATGCTTGCAGACTCTAACATTCGTTTGCACAAAATAGCCTCCAATAGCCCAGGTGTAATGGAAGCGTTTCCATCTGAAGAACGTGCAAAGGAACTGAAAAACCTTGACCTTGGTGCAGAGCCCCTGCCCTTACAGAGAAGTTTAGGACTGAACTGGGATTTGCAAAATGACTGTTTCACCTTCCTCGTGTCAAGAGAAGACAAGCCATTCACAAGAAGGGGCATTCTTTCTGCTGTTAACAGCTTGTATGATCCCCTGGGGTTTGTGGCCCCCATCATCATGCAAGGCAAGGCTCTCATCAGAGAATTGTGCTCAGAGAACTGTGAATGGGACACTCCACTGCCAGCAGAAAAAGAGGCACAATGGAAATCTTGGAAAAACTCGCTTGTTGACCTTGAGAAACTACAAATCCCCAGACAGTATGTGAACACGTCACTGCAATCTACCTGTCAAAGAGAGCTGTGTGTCTTTGCAGACGCCTCTACATCAGCCATATCAGCAGTTGCGTACCTTCGAGCCATAGACACCGAAGGTCACGTCTACGTAGGCTTCTGCATGGGTAAGTCCAAATTAGCTCCTAGACAAGTCCACACAGTACCTCGTTTGGAGCTATGTGCTTCAGTTCTGGCGGTGGAGCTGGCAGACATGCTACTAAATGAACTTGACATCGAAATTCACAAAGTGAAATACTACACTGACAGCCGAGTAGTCTTAGGCTACATCAACAACACCAGCCGAAGGTTCTATGTCTACGTGGCCAACCGTGTTGCTCGCATCAGAAAGTCATCTGAACCCAGTCAGTGGCACTTTGTGAGCACGGAAAGCAATCCTGCCGATCATGGAACACGGCATGTGCCAGCTTCATTACTGAGTTCTACCAATTGGTTTACTGGTCCTGAATTCTTGAGGAAAAGTGATGGAGAGTGTCCTGTGCAACCAAACAGCTTTCAACTTGTTGAACCGGCCACAGACACTGAAGTCCGCCCACAAGTCTCAACATTTGCAACAATGACTGTGACAAAATCGCTCGGCTCACACAGGTTTGAGCGCTTCTCCAGTTGGAAACGTCTTACACAAGCTATCGCCAAACTCATTGAAAAGGTCAGATCTATCTCAAAAGCTCCTGAGTCAAATGAATCAAAGATGGACGCTCTAACACAAGCAAAGTTAGTTATTGTACGGACAGTTCAAGGCGAGACATTTGAAAAGGAAATAAAAACTTTGAACAAAGGAGAGGACATACTAAAACACAGTCCACTGAAGAATCTCAATGTGTTTTTGGACAAAGAAGGACTGGTGCGAGTAGGAGGACGTGTGACTTCTGCAGAAATAACTCAAGAACAAAGCCAACCCATTGTTATTCCAAAGAAGCATCACATTGCTGCTTTGCTGGTCCAGTTCTACCACGAGCAGGTTGTGCACCAAGGTAGACACATCACAGAAGGAGCCATCAGGTCTGCTGGACTGTGGATCCTTGGAGGAAAAAGGTTGGTGACAAATTTTCTCAACAAATGCACAACCTGCCGCAGGTTAAGAGGAAATGTACAACAACAAAAAATGGCAGACATTCCAGCTGATCGTCTCATCCAAACTCCTCCTTTCACACATGTCGGGGTGGACGTGTTTGGACCATGGAACATCAGCATCCGCCGGACAAGAGGTGGAGTGTTAGAGAACAAACGCTGGGCAGTAATGTTTACCTGTTTAGTCACACGAGCAGTCCACATCGAGGTAGTTGAGTCCCTCTCAACTTCAAGTTTCATAAATGCTCTCAGAAGGTTCCTGGCCATAAGAGGCCCCACAAAGCTCTTTCGATCAGATTGTGGAACGAACTTCGTTGGAGCGTGCAAAGAGCTTCAGATAAGTTCAGAAGATCCAGAGCTTCAATCCTACCTCAAAAATGAGGCATGCACTTGGAAGTTCAACCCACCTCACTCCTCTCACATGGGAGGGGTGTGGGAAAGAATGATCGGAGTGGCCCGACGTATTTTGGACGCTATGCTGCTGAAAGTTCACTCTCCAAATCTGACTCATGAGGTTCTTGTGACGCTCATGGCAGAGGTAACAGCCATAATGAATGGTCGTCCATTAGTACCTGTGTCATCCGATCCTCAACAACCCGACTTGCTGACACCAAGTGCCCTTCTCACTCAGAAAATCTGTCCCGTCTCTGTTCCACCTGGAGACTTTGATCCTAAGGACTTGTACCGTAAGCAATGGAAACAGGTGCAAAGTCTTGCCAACTCGTTCTGGAAACGATGGCGAGAAGAGTATCTTGCAACGCTTCAACCAAGAAGAAAATGGCAAGCAGATCAACCAAACTTAGCCATTGGTGACGTTGTTCTCCTAAAGGACACTCAGGTCAAAAGAAACGAATGGCCTACTGGACTTATTGTGGACACTTATCCTGGTCGAGATAAGAGAGTACGTAAAGTAGATGTACGGATAATTAAAGAAGGTACTGCTAAGGTGTACACAAGACCTATTTCAGAAATTGTGTTATTAGTTAAAGGTTAAGAGTGTTATAGCAGTATACCAGGCGGGGAGTGTACTGCCCCCTTGTGGGAAGAGTTATTTGTGTTTTGAGTTTCTTGCGTTTTGTCCACGCAGAGCTTCCGTAGTTCAGTGATTCTCCTAACAGTCCCACAGCAAGTCGAACTCCAGAGTGTTAAAGTCTGTAAATTATTATTTTGGTCCCTAAAAAAGATCTGTCTGTAAGTATTTGTTTGATAGTGATCTTAGCTTCTTTTAGATACCAAATTTAGTAATTTTAACATGTTTTCAATTCGTAATTTGTAAGGAAATATGTGGCGCTAGTATTGTTAGCTTCCCTATGGCATTTTCCATGTATATTGGCATCGTGCTTGTCGCTCGCTAATGCAATCTTTTTGTGAGGTTTTTAGTTTATTCTAAGCTACTTATTTTATATTTGCATTGTATATTCACCCTATTGAGATTGTAATATGCATTTTCTTTGTTTCTGTATGTTACAGTTTTACAGTCTTTCCAGTAAAACACACCAACAGAGCACGGTGCTTCCTGGTTCTTTATTGGAGATTGTTAGCTATCTGTAAAGCTAGTTCACACACACTAGTAAAGGCAGAATAGTTCAAAAAGAACTGATTCAAGGGAATAAATTAAACTTCACAACTCTATTGGCATCTTTGTTACTAAGATTTAGGCTAAACCAAAGATGGTTAAAATATCTCAACATATAGCTATCATATTCGCAAGAAAAAAAGATACAAGCCTTAAAAAGAGATTTAAAAATCTACACAATGCTACTTAATTTAGTATCTGCAGCAATATATTATTGAATATATTGAAAAAAAAACAAAAAAAAAAAACATCCAGCACCTTGTTATAATCTGAGAGATCAATGGAACTGGATCTGAAAAGAAATCTAGTACAGATGCCCGTGACACAGAATAAGAAAACAACTGCCAACCACAGCAGTCATGAACTCTTGAACCAAGGATTTAGCAAACTCATCCAGGTTAGTTAATAACTCACATGGTGCACAGACGGTTTCCAGATCAAACACATGATGTGAATTATGGGAAAAGAAACGCATCATATCCTGTCAGCAAGCTGGCTGCAGTCCAGTGGACATCCAGACGCTGCAGTGCTTTAAAAACTCCATTTAGAAAAACCTAAACACCATCACCTGCTCTGAGGATACATGGATGTGAGATGTCCACTTTCACATGCATTATATAACTCTGTTCAGTCTTATCGTTTAGACAGAGATGGATTAAAGTGGGTAGATCTTGATGGGGGACACGAAACGAAAGAGTGTTCAATACTTAACACCAAACTATGCTTGCTAACAGAAAGCAGGCTTGTAGTTAATAGGCATCATAATTGGCAGACCTGCAGTTTAAGTGTATTTTTGAGTGTACAAATTCTGTGGACAGAATCTGCACAATTCAGAAGAATGGATTTACAAATAGTAAAGACATCCAGGCTAGACAAGAAATATAGTGTATAATAAGAATATTTAATACATAATTTGTCTCATTATAATGCCAATTTGACAGGAAAGCAAAGATTTTCAGTTGAGATGCAAATAAAAATGATGAATATACTGATATCAAAAACAGTAAAAAAAAAAAAGAAAAAAAAAGGGAACAATCATGCATGCCCTTACTACACTGGTTAAATGTGACTATAGTTTCTATGAACCTTTTTTGCCATTTCATTATAAAAACTATTTAGAAATTGCTAAATGAATTATAAATGAATTCCTAATGTCACTGGTAGCCGAAAATCATCAAATTATCTATCAATCGCACAGAAATCGATTTCAGCAACGTTCCCAACTGCATTGTGCGAGTAAATCACATGCGACGTAAAGCCCAAAGCTCACAGTTTGTGTGCTCACACTATACAGTCCGATCATCGAGCTGCGACTCGTAGGCTCACACTATATCAGCTATCGATAAAGAGGATTTATGTATTAAAGTATTATTTTTTTTTTATTATTAAATTGATATTACAATTAATATTCCCCGCATATTTTCATAGACAGCGGTTCACATTTCCCATGATAATAAAATTAAGTAAATTTTAAATAAATGAGTAAATAAAGTGAAAGTTAAAAGTGAAACAAGTAGCTAAATTAATGATCAAGTACATTAATAAAAGGGTTGCTGGTGCAGCCTATATGCAGGCTACACGCAGGTGGCTTGGAATATGTGGGTAATATGGTTTATCCATTTTGAAAAATGAACTGAAGGTAAGCAACAGTAAATTGCATCTAGTTTGATGGCTTCAGAACTTAAAGATCTCACTCTTCGTTTTCTTTCTTGCTGCATTAAAGATGAAATGGTTTAACTTCTGTTTTCGCGCAGGCACAGTGAGAGAAAAAAAAAAAACATTGAGTTTAGGGCAATTGGTTCGTAGCTCTGCTTCAACTGTGCGATACCCTCACGAGCGGCGACATGCCAGAAATTCATCCGACCATCCGATTGCCGATCAGAGGAGGTTTATCGCCTCTCGTTTCCCCTGTACACTGCACGAACAACGCATGACAAATGATGCACGACAAAGCTGAACATCGTCCAGACTCAAATAAATAAATACAAAATAAATAAATAAAAAAAGAAATCGCATTTGCGGCAAAGCCACATTACTTTTTTTGTTGCGCATTGACGGATTTATTCAGTAAATGTGTTTCCATCGTAGTTTATTTGCATGTCTTAGGCTATTATCGGATTTAAAAAAATGTATCCACCTCAATTGAGAGCATACATTTTTTTATGTGCATCTTCGCATTTCCATCCAGTGTTTTTTATGCAAAATCACAAAATCCACATAAAACTAAGTGAATGGAAACATTGCTAATGAAAAGTCAAGGAAACATTAACACATTTTGGGTGTTGACCCACATAAATCGCACCATCGCCCTTCTACAGTGACTCCAGCCATCCTGATTGTGGATGCCAAATTGGTTGCACTCAGCTTGTTTTGACAGCCGATAAAGGCCAATTAAAGACTGCAGGTTGTATTTTCACAGGCCTTGTCTACAGGGCGTTTTTCCAAAATAGGTTTCACTTTGCATTAATAACGGTAAATCTGACAGACCTCCAAATGCTGTGAGGCTGAAGGACTTCAAAGGAACATAAAAAGCATTATTGGCAGGCGAGCTTTCATATAATGATTCCTCAAGTGTGTGCTGTGATCAATATTTAACAAAGCTATAATAACGTCAAAGTGCTTTTAATATAAGAGTTTGTGTGAGAGCAGCTATGGTTTAAACCTGCTCAAAAAATGCTGAAGACCCAAATGCCATCTTAGCAGACCATGTTAAACCACCGCGCCACTTTTCAGATTGGAAACTATCTAGCAGCAACATCAGTACAAGCTAAAAAAGATAACAGCAACAAACCAGGGGGAAAAAAGAAGCGAGAGAAACTCTCTTTCACCAAGAGCGAAGAGAGGAAGGGAAAAAACACAGGCTTGTTGACAGAAGATCTTTTCCGAGCAGTGCGTGCCATGATCAAAAGAATGCTAAATCTGGATGCTCAAATATCAGGGCGTTGCGTTCCTTCGACACAGCCTGGCTTCAAACTGTCAAACACAGATTAAAGACAACGGTTGCTCTGTCGGGTGCAAAATCAATCTAGGATAAACAGACAAAAATTAAGTTAACAAATAGACAATGACAATATTAGGTCTGGTGATTTTATTCTGAATCAAAAAAGGCAAATGTAGCAGTCAGAAGCAAAAAGATGGTTGTTCAGAAAACAGATGAACAGAAAGGACCCAAGGGGGGGAGAAACTGGAAAGCCTCCACGAGTTGAGTGAGCCAGTCAGCTCCAACACCTTGGCAAGAGCAAAACTAATTGCAAAACAGACCTTAGACAAGAGGCACAATCAATTACGCCGTCTGCGATGTCTGGCTGCTTCTGCTCATATGTGTTTCTGAATGAAGGATGTGTGAAGTCTGCAAAAGTAGAATAATTAATGGTTGAAAGGGAGTAACTCACTGCTATCTGTAATGGGATGTGCATCAATGCATCACTGACTGGATAGATGCCACAAAGCCATTCATTGGCAAAATCACTTGAATAGAGACACAAAACAGTTCGCTTTGATTCATCACTGTTTTTGCGTTCATTCTGGAAGCAAACTCGAAAAGGCTTGTGTGTGAAGTTTATATCCGCAGTATTTTTGTGGAAAAGCACTTTCGTTTGTGTCTCTAGGTCAGATGAATGAGCAGAAATCATTCAGGCAGGCACTGAACCAAATAGCATAAGGGCTTGACAATCCCCTCCTCCTCTCCTTTCTTCCTCCTTTCCTCTGACCTGGTTCCAAAGCCATAGCCAACATGAGGGAACTGGGCTTTCTGAAACAGGAAGGAGGAAAGAAAAAGGCTGACTTGACTATGACACCCCCAGCATGTCTCCCGTCACACTGCTGGAGGATCTTCTTGTTCCAATGCATTCTTATTTTCTTTATGTCACATTGATCTTGTTGCCACAAACTCTTGGCCAAAACTTAAAATGGCATTAACATTAACCCCCCGAGTGCATCTATTTAGGCTCGCACCATAAACCCATTAAAGATGATCTTAACAGACCTTTTTTGGGCCATCTGCCACATAAGGAACAAAAGTCTGCCATTATCCCCTGGGAGCCCAACACACAAAACATTTGCTAAAGACAGTGTCTGAAAGCACATTAGCACCTTTTAACCTAACTTCCACTACCCACTCAAAATACATAAACTTATTGCAAATGCAGTGAGATGACAGGTGTATAAAAGTTCCAATCTGAAGATTTTTTCAGAGGGGATGCATTAAATTAATCAAAAGTGACAGCAAAAACATTATAAGACATTTGTTACAAGGGATGTCTATTTCAAATAAATGCTGTTCTGTTGAACTTTCTATCAATTAAAGTATCCTGAAAAAAGTATCACCGTTTCCGCAAAAAATATTAAGCAGCACAACTGTTTTTAACATTAATATGTAAATGTTAAAGAAATGTTTCTAGTGCAGCAAACCAGCATAATGATTTCTGAAGGATCATGTGACACTGAAGACTGGAGTAATGATGCTGAAAATTTGTAGTGAATGTAGCTGAGTAGTGAATTTTGCTATCACTGGAATAAATAACATTTTAATATTTTAATAATATTTTTTAATTAATTTAAATTAATAATACTTCTTTTAAAAACATAAAATCCTCTTCTTAAATAAAGTATTAGAAAAAAAAAAATCGTACAAATTCCAAGCTTTTCATGAAAATGTATCATGTACAGGATAATCCACAGCTAGCTGTGCATTAAACAATTTTATTGCACAACATAGAGGTAAAGGCAGACAGACACAAATCCGTTCAAATTTCAAATCGTTTAATGCACAGCTTGCCGTGGATTATTACGCTTATACCATGGTTATTTGCCAGCATTGACAACTTAAAGTTGTTACTGATGTAGGCTATGCAGCACAATATATGACCGGAAGGGTAAAAATGACGGTTATTTCCGTCAGTCAAGGCTTGTTAGATCTAGCACTCTGCCCGCTTTGAATCAGACACAAAGATAAAGTAGTGCGTAAGATATTAAATGTATTTAAATTAATTAATTATAGTATAGATAATGAACATAATGAGTATATAATGAATTCATTATCGAGAGAGAGATATGAGAGATGCATGTGTGAATTATCTGCATCTGTGTGCGGCGTCTCTCTCTATTAATAACGAAGCTGTGAGTTTAATTACTTCAAAACCAGTGATGTTACCACCTTGTTCCTGAGAAAAATAATGTAGCGATTCAGTAGTGAAGCTATTTTATTAATAAAAGTCACAGTGCAGCATTGATAAGTTGACGTTGACGTATTTGTGTGTGCACTTCAATGAAAACAGTGCATTAATATAGAACGGAATTGACCTGGAACTACCTGCATTCAACGTTTTTATTGCACACCTTCCAGCCAATCAAAACCAAGTATTCAGATAGATAATGGTATAAATGAAAACAAATGTGTAAAAAATGTGTGACACATTGTTATATGCAAAATCAATAAGAATACTGGCGCAATTAATAATACTGGCACAAAGTTAGCTTTATGTATTTTTGTTTTATGAACACTGATGAAGACAGACAGCCAAAACGTTTGTATTGGTTTTTAATCTCCTTTTTTTTTTTTTTTTTTGCATTTTTTGACTATAGACCACTTGGCATCTAATTTGCGCGCGGTGAGTGCTTTGATTGAATATGAACACTGAAAATAAACATAACTTGCAGCTCAGGAAGTGAATAAGATGTTGCAACATTCGTCAGACTGATTCAAACTGGTGGTAACTCGTCTTTTAAAACTGTTTAATATAATAATTGGCACATAAGAGTAATTTGTTTGGAAATTAGACTGCATTGGTCACGCACGCTGTATGGTTTTGCTTTTGATTTCCAATGTTTTTGATTCAAACATCTTGCCTGAATCCAAGAGAACACAAACATAGAGAAGATCTTTTTAAACATTCCTTGTCAGCTTTAATAACTACAAACCAATAGCCTTGAAATATTAAAATGCTTATTTATTAACATTTGTATACAGTTTATCAAAACTAATCTGTTTATGATAATTGTTTGTATTATGACTCCTATTATTTAAAAAGAGGCTTGGGAGTTTGTTGTCCTAGGGTCATATTTTAAAAATGCAGAGGCTTAAACACATTAGACAGTGATGTGCTATTTTTGGGACTAAACTCATTTAGGAATAAATCTCTCTGAATATGTCCCACAGCAATACTGGCTGCTCTGCCTGCACTTAATTCCCAAAAGTCTGACCAAATTCTCTGACTGCAACTATTCACATGCTCACAAAAAACACATTAATAAATAAACAAGCTTTTTAATGCATGTAGCCAATATGAGTGAGCGCTGACATTGCCAATAAGGAGGGGATCTGAAAGGGCCAACCTACATCCAGTTCATCACCCCTGAGATCCTGGTGGATCAAGCGACATTCTTAAGAGCTTTCAACGGGATAATGCCATACAAAATGGGAGGTGTGTAAGTGGATAAGATGAGTCCATCAACCACTACAACATCTTCAAGAAGGGCAAAAAACAGGGTCAGTGGCCATATGCAAATCTAGAGTCTCTTGAAAGGAAGAGGAGTGGACACAGCTGTCCGACAGACAGACCTTCACCACCTCCTTCATCATTTATAACACAGTGAGAACCATGAATATGGCTGCTGCCAGACATCTAAGGGCCCTATTTTAACGATCTAAGCGCATGGTGTAAAGCGCACGGCGCAAGTGCACTTAAGTCGTGTCCAAATCCACTTTTGCTAGTTTAGCGACGGGAAAAATGGTCGGCGTGCCCAGCGCATGGTCTAAAAGGGTTGTCCCTATTCTCTTAATAAGTAATGTGTGATTTTTGGGCGGAACGTGCAATAAACCAATCAGAGTCTCATCTCCCATTCCCTTTAAAAGACAGTTGTGCTCGCGCCATGGTGGATTCGCTATTTACGTGGCGGAATTTGCAAGCGGAAAGACTGAACACTTCTCCAGAGAGGAAACAGATCTGCTCGTGTGCGTCTGTGCGAGGTTAAAGCGCGCAAACAGACCATCTATGGGACAAGGCGGATTCCACCATATCTTTATGTACACAATAATAATCTTTTATCTTGAAATCCTTTTATTTTTAATATCTGGCGTGTTTGTGTGCTGCTACACTGTGTGTGCACCCGCCTATAGGCTCATATTACTAATGCGCCCTTTACATAAAAAAAACATACTGCGCCATTGACTTTAGACAAGATTAGACCAGGTTTCCTCAACGTGCCAACAATGCACCTGAACACACCTCGTTTTCAGACCAGCACAAACAGATGGGCGCAAATGCATTTGCTATTTAAACAATGTGGCGCAGGACGTGAAAATGATAACTGCGTCAGGCTGAAACTAGCAAAAAACACTTGCTGGCACCGCATTGCACCGGGTGTAGGATAGGGGCCTAGATCTTTGAACTCAGCAATGTGCTTAACAAGCCAAACAAAGGTTTCTTAAAATGTGATGGTTGAGTTCTTATAAGGATTGCATTAAAAAGCACTAAGTACACTTCAGAAAATAACAAAGAAAGGTTTTGCTAGATTGACTGATTAAAAAGCAAATTCCAACTGTGCAAAACTAAATAAAAATATTAACTTTAACTTCTTGACCTACATGAAGTTAAACAGTGATTATACAGAGAACTGATTTGTCAGATCTGAAATCTAAGGAAAAACTAAAGGCCTCAAACAAAATGGTTATTTTGTGGTTGGAACAGCATGTCAGCCAAGAAAGCACAAGAGACATCTAGTCTCAGATTTTTTTTTTCTTTTAACCAAGCACTAATAAATAAGCTAAAATTGCTTCCTTTGTGTAAAGTTGTTAGGAAGCTGTTAAAAGTGTAATGAGTAAAAACATTATATCTACTGTTGCCTTTACTGAGCCTCTGTGTGCATGCTGATTTATACACTTAAAAGAAAACAGACATATGACGCCCAAATAATCAAATAATCATTGGTTAAACAGGAATCGAACGAATCGAACATGTCCCAGAAGAATCAATGACTCAATAACAACTCGAACCGAATCGAATCTCTTAGATTAAAAAAGACACTCGAACCGATTCCATTCGATTAAAAACGAATCGTTGAGAGTTTTGCAAACAGGTTTAACCGATTCACTAAAAAGATCCGATTCAAAATAACGATTCGTTCACGACTTGGACATCGCTGTCGTACGTACCAATGCAGACCAACAAATTCCATTCGAACTCTATGATGTACAAACAGACTGTTTAGGCAGACAGCTTTTAAAACGCAACCAATCAGATTGATGGCAGAAGGACAGCGCTGGTCAGATCCAATATGTGGACTTATCAGACTTTAATTTTTAACAAGCGTACAGCAAAAACCCACTTCACATATAAATAAACATATACTACTGAAGTGTAAATAAGACGTGAGGCCGCAGCAGTTCGCAACACTCCTCAACAACAGACAAAGACGTGTAAAACAACCATAAAACATAGTCATAGCGATTGTATCTGCGTAGTAACTACATACCTGTTATATAACGCTAACATAATGTGAAATGCGCAGAGTAGAATGTTAACGCAAGCTAGTGTAAAAAAACAAAGCTACTTACTCTTGGTGAACAGAAGCAGACTGCCCCAGTGCACGTTCCCAATCCTTCTCGTTTTCCGCTTTTATCAAAAATATAAACACTATTTGCTCATTTTCGCTGGATTTATAAGACTATTCACATCTGCATGTATCATCTCCATCGACACCGATTCGGTACCGGTCGGCGTGTTCATGCCTTAGCGCCTGAAATCCCCACAGAAAGGGAACTAGCAGTGTGTTGTTGTATATGGGGATGAATCAAAGAGATGGGAAAAAATCTGTCACAGCCAGAATCAGTGTGTGGAGGAACAAAGAGCCACACGGCCGCCTAGTGGACAGAGAGTGGAATTACACCCACTGAGCCCAAATGAAAAACAAACAAACATCAAGACTGCTGGAAAATGGTTGAAAAAATGAGCATGAATATAATTATGTATTTCTAAAGAAGAATATGATTAAAATAGGAATAACTAAGTTTACATTAAAAGTAATACAATTAAGTCCACATATTTTGTAATGTTTTAATTACCTGTACTTACACGTGCTACATGCATACCTGTAACCTGAAATATATTTTGTCAATTTAATTTTAAAATAAAATAAACAAATGTACATTTTCAGTAATACTGTAAAGAGTTTTAATTCTTTGTACTTAGGTGTTCAGTTTTCAAATGCATATCATGTACAATTATTATGCATAAGTTTAATTATTTATATTGTATAAAAGTGTTGTACTCAGCCTGTATTTATAAATAAGTGATTATCTGCATTGCAATTCTTTAAAAACATTACAGACAAAAAAATATAGAGAGCCTTCAGTGTCCTTGCACTAATACTAAAAGTTTTTTTAAATGGTTATGTAACAGGAATTATGTCTAACAATAACACAAAAATACTTTACTATTGATTTGTATCAACTGCATTGCACTTTGTAAACTGGAACCTAGATTTACAGATCACAAACCTATATACACTCCTCCGTCATCATCATTATTATTTCTCATGGCATTAGAAGACAAGACACAATATTTTGTCATTCTATATGTTGACATCCACAAATATTGAGTTTAGTATTGATGGATGGATGCATTTAAATCCCTATGACATTACCATAACCAAACATATACAGGACACATGAAAGCAGTGCGTCGCTATGGTCAGATGCCTAGTGTATGCACTATACATTAATTGTATATTATCATTCAAAAGTCTGGATTTTATTTTTTAAAGAAGTCTCTTTGCTCACAAGGCTGCTTTTATTTGACCGAAAATACAATAAAAAAAACAGTAATATTGCAAATAAATTATTACAATTTAAATGAACTGTTGTTCAATGTAATTTCTTCCTGTGATGGCACAGCTGAATTTTCAGCATCTTTACTCCAATCTTCAGTGTCAAATGATCCTTCACAAATTATTTCTATGCTGATTTGGTGCACAAATAATATTTCTTATCAATGTTAAAAACGGTTCTTTAAATATAAAGAACAGCGTTTATTTGAAATACATATTTCTTTACTGTCACTTTTGATCAGTTTAAAATGTGTTCTTTCTGAATAGCTTACTGACCCCAAACTTTTGAACAGAAATGTAGAAACTGATAATAGAACATTTACTGAAAGATACTCAGTTTGACAATGTTCAGGTAAGATTATACTTGGGAAGTGATGCGAACACACATTTCTTTTTGTTTGCTGTTCTATTAAATCAATTTGCAATAGCAAAAGCTTTCAGAGAATGAGGCAAATCATACTTGACAGTTTTCTTTTATTTAGACAACCCAAATAAAAGGCACATAAAACATTGCGCAATGTGTTTACATAATTATTCTTGACATACACTTAAAAAAAAAAAATTTAGGAATGTTTTTTTTTTTTTTTACCTTTCTGCTAACCAAAAAAAGCCTAGTCTTCGTATATACAAAATTACCAATGTTAATGTTCTAATACAAAAGGTCTTATAAAAGGTTATTTTCCTTGCATGTGTCTATCATAACTACCACGTTCTCTGAGCTAAATGTTTTTGTACAAAGATATACATTCATTGGCCTTCACATGGGTTTGCCAATTTAATCAAAAAGGACATGAAAGGACTGGACTCATTTTAAACTCTCCAATCCAAAACCAAACACAAAGTCTTTTCTCGTTTTTCCCCATTAATGTTCTTTAAAAGATACTGATGCATAAGGAGTAACTTCATTAGCAATACTTTATAGGATATAAAAAAAATAATAACAGATTCTTAATTCCTCAAACATGGCAACTTGATATTTCATATGCAAAATAGATTCTAAATCTCCACACACATTTGGTAAACAGTTAAACTGCAGTTGGCCGCCCAGTTGTTTCCATCGCTGAGCACTGCTCGTCTTGTCAGAGAGAAGACTGATGTGTTTCACGGTGGCATTTTCAGACATGCAGTTCAGGCACGGAAGTGACGCCATTGCGGAAGGACACACATTTAATCACGAGCACAATTAAAAACGCTTTCTTGTTTTTGTTGTTGTTGTAGTGTTTTCAGTCACATTCCTCGAATTCCAGTTCGCGAAACTCATCCGAAACAATCCGCCTCGACTAAAGGCAACATTTAAAACAAACAGAACGAAAAATGAAACAGGCCATTGAGTTATTTTAGCTTTCGCATGTCTACATGTAAGTCCATGTAATACTAACTTAAGACCGCAAATGTTTTTCTACCAGGTCAACGCCGGTTGGGAAACAATGGGAGTGCGAGTTAATACAAACTAAACCTTTTTTCAGCAATTTACACCCAGACGGTGGTAGCTATGACATCTTCAGTTAAAAGTACGATCACATTCAGCTGGTTTTACTCTTTGTTTGAGACTCATTCACATTACACAAGCGCACGCAAGCCCAGTTTAGAGGGCGACACGTGACAACATACCTTGCATCAGTTTCCCCATATCATAACACATAAAATGGGCTGGCAGCTGTCCGGTTGGGAGGACTGAGAAAGGCATATTGCTTTTATATATCCCACTGAGAGAGAAAATCAAAGAGAAAAGCTAGTTTGGGGATAATTGCGATGGCCGATTCTGTTATTTCGAACAGGGTTACTCTGAACAAGATGACAAACCCTGCAAATTTGAAGGCAGTTTTGGTTTTCACTGTGACTGGGGTAAACAAACAAGCAACAGAGGTTAACTTAATGCTCCTGTGATGGACGATCACGTCAACAGCTAAAGAGTATTTGGCACCTCGACCTCTTGAGGTGCGTCTCAGTATTCGCCAATAAAGGAAACAATGTTAGTGTGTGTGATAATTGCTAAGAAATTCAGGCCTGGAAGAAAGCGTTAGGCGTGATTCTGTACACTACAGGAGCAGAGTAAGTTGGGACACCCTCAGCATATTTCCTGAGCAAAAGGTCCTAAGGAAAAACAGCCCTCGTCCTTCAGAAAGGAAGAGCAGAGACGTCACGGCTACAAAACTAAATGCTCTTAAGATAAGATTCAGGATAAAAATGGACCTTTCAGTGTTGAAGTCGGCCACTTGGTGACCAGGCATCTATACGAACACTCAAAATATTTGATCTAAGATAATACTGCCGTCAGAATAGTCACTAAAGAGATGTGTGTTCAGTGCAAGAGTTCATCAGATTGTTACTGTAAATGTTCAACCCCACTAAGCAGAAGAATATCCCAGCTACTGAAACAGAATGCAATTATTCTACAATCAGGAATGACCAACTGCAAAGATTACCTATAAAAAAATAATAATTGTAATAAAAACACAGCTACAGATTAAAAGGCTTACAACGTAAGGAGGCCTTTTAAAAATGTTTTCTAAATTTTAGTTTTCCTCATTTGTAGAGTATTGTCTCAAAAATAAAAAACCCTCTCATCTTCCATTATTGGAAGCCACTGTCCCTTTTGTTGTACGTGACTCATTAAAATGCATAAAACTATGAAATACTGATAAGCAAGCTAACGTAACAAAAATAAAATCCTCACAGTTAATATTTGCCAAAGTCCTTAAACCGTTAACACTAACAATGAAGCGGCGACGTGCTCCGCTTCAAACAGTCGACTGGCAAGGATTTTCTGGCACTAGAAAAGTGAAAGTGAAATCACCAAACATACAGCATGTCAGTCTTCCACTCCATGCAATAACTATTTTTTCTGTCCGTCACTAAACTCTAGACAATCTGGATCTGCTGGTCTCTCTGCCGAGCGTTGGAGACGCAAAGCGCCAGCTAACTTCCGCATGATTCCTTGCCGCTGCGGACTGTTGTTTTCCTATACTCGCCATTCCTCCAGGCTCTTTTTTCCCTCACAGCTGGAGAGGAAGACTATAACGGGAGACATGAGGTTTACGAGGAGAGGCCGGGTGGGACGTTCGGTTCTACCAGGGCGGGGAGGAAGGCAGGACTTGCGAGAGGAAAGGCATGCTTTCCATCGGCCTCATGGCGATGTTGAGCGGACCGGTGATGTTCATTGACATGGGCGAAGTGATGGCGACGGGATGGGCGATGTTCATGGGCCCCGTGGCTGGGATGTTGACAGAGGCGATGTTGACGGGAGTAGTGATGGTGACCGGGTGCTGAAGGCTGACAGGGGAGGTGATATTGACCGTGTTGGTGGTGATGTTCATCTGGGCGGCGATGGTGACGGGGTTGCTTGCGGTGCCGCGGTTCATGGCCGTAGTGTTGGATGCGGTTGAAGCAGTGACTGACGTGATTGAGGCAGAGTTGCACACGTTGTTAGAGTCTAGCCAAAAAAGGTGGGAAAGAAGAGAGTGAATAAAACATTGGAATGATTTCTAGGGTTTCTCTACGGGCAAGACAGACAACACAAGGGTTCATTAATACCCAGGGTCAGCGTGAGAGTGGTTCAGGCTAGTCGTACCATGTTGCCAATTTGACATTAATTGATAGTGTGCACTGTGCATCAACTTTTATGCCCTCCAAATGTAAACATTGTTTACTGTGAGATATTCTACGCTGTTGTGGCAAATTCTGCTGATTCATTCATCACTAAATTTTAATCAAAGTGGCTAACATATGAGATTGTCAAAAAATTACTTCTGATAGTCTTGAAAGAGTCAGTAAGATCTACAAACTAATCATTAATGTTTTGCATTCCACACCATCGTTCTCCAGCAAAAGCATGCTACGTTTGTATTTTTTCCTTTACAAAAATAATTTCTTTCTTTTTAATTTTTTTTTTTTTTTAAATATGAAAAATGTAAATACTATTTATTGGAAAAATAAAAACACATTATTAAAAAGAAATGATTCTAAAGAAAAAAAAATTGTTTTTGTAAAAACGTAACATGAAAAATATACTGAAGAAATCTGAAAAAAATACTTACCGTTGAGCCCTGACTGTCTTATTTTGATTCATCTCTACAAATATCTAACATTCACAGTAGACAGTTGACTTGTGGACTTTAAAAGACCAAGTTGGGGGAAAAAAAGAAGACTTTTAGCACGTAAAGGCCACATCAAATCACACTTGTGGCAAATGATCAGGAAGCACTAATGTATGTGGCCGGATCAAGAGACTCCAGTGGCACCTCTCTCTGAGTGTTAAAGTCATCCTGGAGGACATTTGAAAATTGTTGGAGAATTGGTATACCTTTGTTACAGGGGGATGTGAAGCCGGCCTGCCCGTGGGTCTTGAGGTGGCTGGTGATGTAGGCGGCACTCAGCATCTTCCCGCAGATGTTGCAGGTAACCTTGCCTTCGTGCCGTATCATGTGTGAACGTAGACGATCTTTGGTGGCAAAGGCGGATGTGCAGGCCTGTAGTGGAAAGACAAATCAGTGTGAAAGGAGTGTGATAGACCAATGAAACTCACAAGAGAGCATAGGACATGTGATCTTATGTTACTTAGCAGGGATGAAAATGTTTTTCTGTAAAAATTAAGACAATTATACATATTTATAAAAATACAATGTTAAAGAAAAAATGTTTCCAAAGAAAGAACATTTTGCAAAAAAAAAAAAAAAAAAATTCTCCTCAAAAACTATTACATTTTATGAAACATAAATACATATTTTTTTTCCAATAAATATAAAAATACACTCAAAGTAAAGAAAAATATTGTGGATCCTTTGTGAAAATGTAACCTTTTATGACAAATATAAATATTATTTTTTGTAAATATAAAATGTTTCTAAAGAAAAATGTAAAAAAATTCTTTGCAAAGAATTTTTATTTTTTTTGTAAAAATTAACATTTTATGAAAAATAATAAATATATATTATTTCTAGTAAATATAAAATGCACAGATTTTTTCAATTCGTAAAGAATTTTTTTTGGGATCTTTTGTGAAAATGTAACCTTTTATAGATAAATATATCTAGTAAATATGAGAAGAAAAAAGTAAAATACATTGTTAAATTATGTTTCTAAAGACTTTAAAAAAAATCTTTGTAAAGAACTTTTTTTTTTTTTTTAAGTGTAACATTTTATAAAAAATATAAACAAATCATATTTCTAGTAATATAAAAATACATTGTAAAAGAAAAAAGCAGATTTTTTGTGAAAAAGAACCGTTTTATGAAAAACACAAATGTTATAGTAAATCTAAAAATACATTGTTAAATACAAATGTTTATAAAGAATATTTTTTACATTTTCTTTGTAAAAAAAAAAAAAAAAAGTGGACTTTTTCTTTAAATGTAGCATTTTATGAAAAATATCATTATTAGTGTGCAGTCATACCGTTACTTGGCATTTAAAGGGTCGTTCTGTAGAGTGTACGTGCTTGACATGACAACTAAGATGATCCGGCCTGTTGGAGAGGAAGTTGCACACAATAAAAACAACTTCAAAGTACATGCAAGACATATTAAACAGTTTTTTTTTTTCATGAGACCCAGAAAGAAAATAATGTTGCTGTTAAGTCAATAGTGAATTGCTGAACCTACCGCGAGAAGCCTTTCCCACAAACGGAGCAGATATACGGCTTGTGCACGCCGCCGTCGTGCGAGCGCACGTGGTAGGTCATACGGTCCTTCCTCTTGAAGCGCTGGTGACAGATGGGGCATTCGAAGGGCTTCTCGTCCGAGTGCGAGAGCTTGTGGCGGTTGAGGTGGTAGACGTCACGGAAGGCCTTGCCGCACATCTCGCAGCCGTGATTCTTCTTCACAGGTTTGGGGGGTTTTTTGGGCACGGCCGGCTGCTGCTGAGGCAAGACTGACATGATGCCTGCGGCCGTGGACGCAGAGGTGGTGGCCGTGGTGAGGATGCCCGCCATCGTGGAGACGTAGGAGGGGTTGCCGTTGTTGTCGCGTGGCACAGTGGAGATGAGAGGCACCATGGTGGGCGCTGTGGTTGTCTTCTTGGGCCGTGACACCATCTTAATGCCCGTGTGACAGGACTCGTGCCGCCGGAGGTGGTAGCTGTCCCGAAAGGCCTTGTTACAGTAGCCGCATATGAAGGGCGTCTTCGACTTGGGCTCCTTCTTTATAACCACCGGACCACCGCCGCCACCACCTCCACCCCCTCCGCCCGTCCCGCCGCCCATGTTGTCTTTGAGGAGGTCAGCCGCACTGACTGGGGGCTTCTGGTCGAGCGGAATGGGAAGAACAGGCTTTTGATCCAGCGGCTCAGAGTTGAGCAGAGGCAGAAGACTGTTCTGCGAGACCTGATGCTGGTGGTGGAGGGCTTCATTGGCCTGCTGGAATAGAGGAAGAAAAGACTTTTAAAATGTTGAACATTTTATTAAAGCTTTTACCAAAAAACAAAAAATTTGTTAAATTTAAACAAAACCAAAACATTAATATAAACTACAGCTCAAAAGTTTGAGGTTGGTACGATTTTTTTAAACATTTGTTAAAAGAAGTTCTTGTCTTATGCTCATTAAGACAAAGGAAAACTGTCTAAATGCATTTACAAATTTTTTTTTTTCTGTGATGACAAAGCTGAATTTTCAGCATCATTACTACAGTCTTCTGTGTCACATGATCCTTCAGAATTAATTCTAATATGCTGATTTGAAACATTTCTTATTATTAATGTTGAAAACTGCTGTACTGCTTAATATGTTTGAGGAAACCTTTTGAAACATTATAAAAACTCTTGAACTTTTTAACAATTTAATGTATCCTTGCACACATTTATTTAAGCCAAAAAACAAACAAACAAAAAAAAACACACAACAACAATATTAAGCGATATTATTAAATAAATTTGCCTCTAATAAAACCTGACTGTATATCATTTGATTTGAACACACGATGCAAATTCATAGCCCTAGCTGTGTGAATCGACTGGCTGTGATATTATGGGCCAGTGTTGCTATTGGCCAGCATGAAGTAGACACGACATCAGCTGAGAGACGGTGTTAAATGTTTTGCAAAAATAGAAACTGACTCATTTCCAGGGCATCTGTGCAACTTGGAAAACAAGAGAAGCCCTGACTGGGACTTAGCAGGGGGACGAGTCAGCTGTTCAGCAAAGTGCAGGATGACTAATGAGATATTGGAGAGAGTGAGAAAGCTAGACAGACAGTGAAGGAGAGAGAGAATGAGAAGGAACTATCATTTATTTAGATGTAAGAGAATATGCTGAAAACTGTCCATAAAAAGCAACCTACTCTTTAAGAAAACAGCAACACACTTCAAGAGGAGAAAAAGCAGAGGCATACATTTTTTTATTCTTGGCCAACCTAATCCTCGTGTGACTAATAGGAATTTATAGATCACGTTAGGGCAAGAAGCAAATGTGCAGACGTGTGTATCATATCAGAGACTCCAGCGCTTTTGCAAAAGAAACTGCCTGCAAACATAAATCTACTGCATGTAAAATAATCTGAGTCTGTAATGAAAGCAGTTTCTCATGTGACTGGCCTCACAGGCTCAGGTCAGGACGCTCTGCTAAACTTACATATCATAGACAACAACGACTGCAATACACATATAGTGAGATTACATGGTCAGCTGAGCAAGTTTAAAGGCAGAATGTTCACATGATGGCTCTTTTCCATACAATGAAAGCCACCCGTCAAGCTCCAAAACTGAGAAAAAACACTGTAAAAGTATCTAGTGTATTCCATAAATGCAGTTCTCAAATCTCATTTGCACATTCAAACATGGCAAATAAAGACATTTGTATGTTAATGCTGCTAAACATTCTTGGTTCATGCATGTTTAAATATGTGGAAGTGCAAATGACATTTGAGAGCTACTGCGGAGGGGAAAACAATCTGTTTATGACAAAGAGCTATTATAAATACCTTTAATAAAAAACAAACAAACATGGAATATAGTGCATGGCTACTATTACAGCATTTTCAATTCATTTTTGGATCATGACAGTGTCTGTTTGCACTTACTTTGATTGTAAAAGGGCAGCACGAAAACTCTTAAACTTATGTAGTGCTCCACAAAAGACAGAATTAGGGATGCACCGAAATTTCGGCCGCCGAAAACAAGTGGTACTCACTGCAGAGTCAAATGACGTCCAACTCCTCCTCTCTGGACGTCTAATGGGGTGGGGATAGTCCAGATCCACCTCTCTGAATGTCTAATGGGGTGGAGGGATAGAGTTGTGGGTAGGGTTAGGGTTTGGTTGGATATTCTAGCTCCACCCATTAGGCTCAAATTACATTCGCTCCTCCTCGCTGGACATCTAGCGAGAAGGAGCTAGACATAAGCTCCACCCATTTGTTCTACAGTGAGCAGCCTCTTGCCAAAAAAGGCATTTTCGGTTTTTGGCCGAAAGAGAAAAAAATACATGCTGTCCCGCCCCTCATTGTTCAGCTGAGCAACGCTGGTAAAATGCGGTACAATCTCGTTCACTGATCCGCTCTACACTTCTTTGCTCACATGCTCTGAAAATAATAGCTTTGTAGGACTATACATTATTCGGATAATTTTGGTCAAAAAAACGTAGCTGTTAAATCTGATTCTGTTGAATAGAACTAAATAAATTATATATTGATATTTAATATGAATATATTTTCTGTCCAATTTTACAGTTACTTTCAATAAAAGTGAAAAGAAAAATATTTTATTGGCTTGTTAAAGAAAATAAAAATAATTATATATAATTAAAATGCTTGATTGTCATCAAAAAGTTTAATATTAATACAATTATGCAAAAAAAAAAGCTAATTTAAAATAAAAAATATAAAATTTTAAAAAAGCATTATCGGTTTTCAGCCAAGTGCACCCAGAATATTTGGTTTCGGCACAGAATTTTCATTACGGTGCATCCCTAGACAGAATCCACATGGGTTTAAAACAACATGAGGTTGTGAAAATAACGAGAATTATATTTGTTGGGTGAACCATTAAATACCTCATTAGATAGCAAAGGAAAAATTAATGCTTTCTTCAGTGTTGGCCAAAATTTGTTACAGATAAAGGAACATACTTATAAATTAAAGATACAGTCGACGAATAGGATTACAGTCATATTTTATCCACAAATGGATGAATTAGCAAAAACGAGAAAAGCTGAAACGAAACAAACAAAGTGGTATAATCACAACAACAAAGCAAGCATTGCAATATAAAAATAATACTCTCAATAAAAATAAAATAAAGAATTACAGATATATAAAAGTTGTAAAATAAAATGTAAAAAAGAGCTACATTTGTCATCTACTACTACAAAAAAGTATTATGGTTGAGAAAAAAAAAAAAAAAGTGAATGGAGGTCATAACTTGCTCATAAGGTGTGGGGGGACACTGATAGCAGGGCCTAAAACAAGAGCAGCTGAAAGATTACACAACTATTAGGATCCCCGTTCTGCAGCTGCCTGCATTGTCCTATTGGTCACGGCATCCAGTTGGTGGGTGGGGATGGCCATTCACGAACACAATTGCGCCTCTGAGGAAATATAGTAAAGCCTACAGTAACGAGAGACCTGCAGGCTAGACCTGCCTCCGACGACGGCTGGGGAAACGCTATAAACGTTAAACCTTACAGGCTTAAATATCCTAAAAGTATGAAAGAACATACCCGTTTTGGTTTTGGTTTTTACCTAAAATCCCCGTAGGAGGTCTTTGTGAGCTTGATTAGGTAATCTGGCTCTACAAAATGATTTGAACACTGTTGTTAACCCAGCATTATTTGGTAGGGATAGTACTTTTTTTAAGCGACATGGTTCTGAGAGTATATTTGTATATATGGACCCATTCAAGCAGCAATAAACGTTCAAACCGTGACAGCAACTTGCTCTTCATGCTGCTTGGATGCTTTTGACACAAATTCGCATTGAAGGCTGAGGTCACGCCAATAGAAATAATATGGAGGTTGAGCAGTGCACATAAAAACACAAGAACACTGTAGACACTTTGAAACACAGACCAATATCTGACAAGCATGACAAAGCAAAATGAAACCTGAAGCAAACTAATTGCATTTAAAATGTGGTGCTATTGTCAGTCTATATTTAAATGACGGTATTGGTATATAGGTTAATCCGCACTGTGACAGGCATAATGTAGGAATTGGACTTGACAAAAACGGTCTGTAGACACTCTGATCTGCAGCACAAACTTTAGCCGTGATCTGGGAAGATGGCAGATGCACGGATAAATCTGTTTAAGCCTATTACAAGCCTTGTTGTTGGCGGAATAGCTTATAACAATGATAAAATTAAACATCGGTGGGATGTAAAAACCAACATATCTCCTCATGTAACCTGTCCAAAACTGTAGGTAAGAGCAAGAGCGAGCAGAACTCCTTTACTCCAAAGACAGAACACAGTGAATCAAATTCTTGTTTGCTGCAGACGGATTAAGAGATGCCTGTTGGGAGCCGGACAAAGCCTTGCTCATGAATAACCTCAGACGCCTGCAGAACAATGAGGAGTGACGCGCTAGACAGTCGTCTCATTAGATGCCTCATCACATGGATGAAATCAAGCAGAACAAATGAAGCACTTTTTAGGTCTACAAACCAAATAACTGATGAAAGTTTGTAGCTACCAACATATTACATATAATATAAAAGGCACTTGGAAATAAATTTGAGCAAGCTTTTAAAAACAAACATGGTGTTGCTTACACTATCTCCTAAATGTTCAGTGAACTCTGGTTACTGACAATACCCGGATGAGCAAGTATGGTTAGGCTTACTCGAAATCACATATGGATTATGATCAGCGCACGTAAGATGTTGGAGGATGGCGATCCGATTGAAGAAACTTCTAAGAACAGTAGACAAACATGCATAATGTGATCAATAAAGTTTCAGATTGTGTGTAACAATGAATCAATTAGGGATAAAGCGGTCCCAGTTTGACGATAAACCACAATAAAAAAATTCATATTTTAAAACCGTATTTGATGATCATAATTTGAACATTTCACGATAATTACCGTTCAGCATTAAGCAAAGATAGCAACAGTCTCGCGCAGGTGCAGCACAGGTTTGTTTTGTGTGAAAACATGACGGAAGGCAGAGCGCATATGAAAGAATGTAAGTATGAATTAATTATATGAAGGAATCTCTAACGGGGAACCGACTGTCTTCAGGAAAGTTTCAATGCCATTTACTTTTCAGCTTCCCTCCGTGTTATGCCTAATAAAGTAGTGTTCTTTGTTAACGGAGGTTACCAGGTAAACAGCTCTATTGTGCAGTTCCATATGCGCCACCTACTGTCAGAGAGTGGATTTACATTTTCATTCAGCCTGTCTGTCGTTTTTGTTCTGACCAATGTGAAATCAGGCCGCTTTTTGTTGTAAATTTTAAGCAGCAGATGAAAAAATAAGCGAATGTGCAGTCTAAAAATCTCAACTATGCAGATATAGAATTGGTAATGGAGTGGGTAAAATGCCTATAGTTTATGATTTTGATTTTTTTTTCATTTTATAAAACTTTTTTTGGGTCAAAACTTTACTTGAACATGCAATACATGTTAGTAGATAAGTACATGCTATAAGTCACCTAGCTCATTTTTTTTTTTGTTCATTTCAAATCCGGCCATCGTTGTTAATGCTATTATTTTAATGTTTATGCAAACAAAAAGTGAATAATGCTGCTAATTGTATTTGTTTTTGTTGGTTTTCGACATGAAACTTGGTCAAATGATCAGCATAGCCATGTTTCCACTGAAATTACCTGGAACAATTTGTCCCAGGAACTTCTTTCCCCCCAGACCTGTTGCTGTCTGCGTTTCCATCACGGTCTAAAGTACCATGAAAATAGGCAAATTAGTCCAGTGACGTAGGACTGTGCGAGACTTTCCAGTTCCCGCTGGATTTCGTTCTCCGTATATAAGCTTATTAAAGCCTGCCCTGAACCTTGTCGACGGTCCATCTGTCTTATTTTTAAAACTCCACCGTTGATTCGAATAGTAAACAACTCTTACACAGCAACAGACTTTTAGAAATAGTGGTTGAAAAAAAATGCTGGGTGGAGTCAACCAATCAGCATGTTCAGTGCCTAAGTCCCACCCCTGAAAGTTCCTGAACTTTGGAAAAGTGCTACCTCATGAGCAGGGACTTTCTGAGGGATTTTTTTTTTACCCGGAACTTCATTTAGACCCTGGTATCTGTGGTCGAAACACACCGAGTACCACCCCAAAGTCCCTAGTTCCTGGGGAATGTTCCTGCGGTGGAAACTTGGCTTATCAGTACTTTCTGAACATTTCCAGCACATTTTAACAATAGCGCATGATCATTTTGATAAATGTGATCGTTTTGGACACTATTATTGTGAAATTAATTTTCATATCATTTCATCTCTAGAATCTATGCTCACAGGAGCTGATTGCAATGACAAAAATATTTCAGTACATGTCCAATTAAAAATAAGATGATGATGATGAAACACAAGATGCAGCATGCCTTTCCTACAGTTAACATTTTTCTGCTTCTATTCCAAAAGTAAATGCATTTTGGCAAACTTTTCTGGAACAAATCTTAGAGTCGTGGAGCGCTTCAAATGCGTTTCTCTCCCAGGGGAGAAGTCGATAGAAAGAAAACACTACTTCCTTGTACCTCTAGAAAAGAAAGCATAATTGGACTAAGATGAAGTTTAAATGTCTTGACTACATGTAATAATTGGGGTTTGATCAATAGGTTTTTTTTCTTTTACCAATATTTATTCTTTGTAACTAAATTAGTTTTTAACAGCTCTAAAGAATAGCACCCAGTGCATTAAACAGGAAACAACAGTTTTCACAGGTAAAGTAACTTTCTTATTTAACTTTTCTTTTCTAGGCTAATTTAACTTTCTTATATAATTGATGGAGAAAAGCATAGAAATTAATCTTAACTGTTGGACAGCCCAAAAAGAATATGAAAACAAATCTGTCAAATAAACCATTTAGATTGCAAAACAACTTTGCATAATCAATACTACTACTACTAATAATTTTAAATAAAAAAGTAGCATGATTATTATTGTGTGAAAAGGCAGAAATAATACATTTTAAAAACATCTATTTTGCATATCATTTATCATATATGTAAAAAAAGCAGCATTGGTATTGATAGCCTATTGGTGAATCTCTATGCATTTGCATTTATTCATTCATTCAGCAAACGAGCAATTTAAAAAAATAAAAATAATAATAATAATTCATAAGAGTCAAGAGTAAAAAAGGAAAGTTAATAACAGCCAATACCTAAGTGTTGCACTTTCACCATAAACATGCACAGATTCCTCATACATCAACATTTGCATCACACTTACATAAAGCATGCATTGCATTTGTAACATCATTACAAGGCATAATCATTGCATGCATAAGATTATGGATATCAGTAGCCTGAGATAACTATAAAGCATAGTTTAAAATGAATTCCAAATGAGCACCTTTTTAAAGTTGGACAGAGTATAAGTCAACATTTAAGATGTGTTTTCAAATGTGTGACTATTCATTACGACTGTGAGAAATCAACCTAGACAAAATTAATAATAAAAAATTAAAAATAAGTGTTCCATACAGTATTCTGTCCATAATGTGCACGTTCTGTCTCGATTAGGATGTCTAGGTGGGCAGGTCAGAAGGTTTTGAAACACAGCCATTATCCCCATGTTCCCTCCAATAAAAGTAACCAAGGGAGCTGCGTTGACAACAAATAAAAATAAAGAAAAGGAAAAGCGGTGAAACATGGCGATCGATAGGGAAAGATAAACTAAGTATTAAAACGCTGTGCCAAAAAATGCACCTAAACACCGTTTTCTATTATTATACACGCAGACATGGACGTTGCGTCTGGCCAAAACATCCAAATTGTGTCACAAAATCAATGAGTACCTAAAACTAAGGCATAAGCTGCCAGCGTAAAAGTGTTTAACTTAAGATAAAAAAGGCAAAAGGCACGTAAAAAAGTGTGAATGGGAAGGAGAGGTGGAAAAGAGGGAAAGAAATCCCTTTTACGTCTCCCTCATAGTTCACAGCTGGAAGTCTGGGGAGATGCAGCATTAGCGGCTAATGTGAGCTAGCTTAGCTACCATTGTTTTTACTGCCTTAAAATCCCGCTTTTAAAGCTTAAATCTCCGCGCAACGCGCTGTTTTTAAGAGTCCCGATCGATTTTCTATTTTTTCCCGCGCGGTTGGTATTTATTTCGAACGGCTGGCTTACCTGAAATAAAAATGAACTCCAGCTCGGCTCCATTGCAACACTTAAAAAAATCTGCAGGAAACCTACAAGAAATCTACAACAAAGCAGCTAAACATGGCAGCTGCTACAACTTCCTGTAACCCCGAGGGCCAAACCATTTCATCTGATATACGCTGCTGCTGCTGCTGCTGAGATTCTGCCAGCTCACTCCATCACAGCACTGCACTCACGAACACTTTAGAGCAACGATACTTTTTATTTGTTATCAAATATGTATTATATCATTAAACGATTTTTCACACGACAAAGAATGACCACGATGTGTAAATTAATTATCATATAGGCTATACTAAAAGGAAAATGTATAGCATATTTTAGGTGCTATAAAAACATCTGACTTAAGAGTAAGATTATTGAAATTGTTAAAACATTAGCTACGTATTTATTTTAATAACATCAAATATAATCTATCTATCTATCTATCTATCTATCTATCTATCTATATATATATATATATATGTCTATCTGTCTGTCTGTCTTGTACGTCTGTCCAGTTCTTTAAATTGTACAGGCAAGAGCTTTTTTTTTTTTTTTTACTCCACAGGTTGTTCCATAAAATAATAATATATATATATATATATATATTTTTAATTAGGCCTATATTAATGATATAAATTAAAAAATATTAAACATTAAAATAATAATAAACACAGGGTAAAAGGCACATATTATTTATACAAATAGCTTTCTTTAGGTAAAATAATATATGTTTAATAACGTATAATGTATAATAAGTTACTTGTCCAAAACAATCACTTTAGCAAAGTTTGTACTATTTTCTGTTTATTTTGATAAATAAAATAATAATTCTTTGTTCAATAAATATGTAATTAAAATCTTAATATAAAAATATATTTTATAAATACAGAAACAAAATTATCTAAAAAAGTAAAGATTCTGAAAGCATTGAAGAACCCATACAATTTTGATTTAGATTTACAGTAGTAACAATAAATTATTTTAATGAAATGATTCAGATCATATTTTTAAATATGATGGTTTCATTATCAATATGGCGATTATCTCTAAGGTGTCCACCTAACTTAATATATGATATTTACCATCTGAATCTAACAATGTCATGTCAACAGATGGAAAAGTCAGCCAGAAATGTATTATCATGTTAATTATTATTATTAATTATTATTATCTTTCGCCCCAACAGCAGGGGTGCCTTTGAACCCAATTACAATACTTTTACACATTTTTCCATTATTGAAAAACTGTTGCTTTAATTAGCTTGAACAATTCATGAATTGTTGAAACTGAATTTCATTAAGAAGACCTTTGTCTCAAAATATATTCAATAATTTTGCAATTCTCATTTGCTACTTAATTCTATAACATTTTAAAAAACATCACATAAAGCAACTTTGCGCTGCTGCCCGCGATCACGTCAAGGATCAGCCAAATTTCCAAGTGCATCTTGAAAAGCAGATGTTTTGGAAAGTGCTGCCATACAAACATAGTAAGAAATACTCAAAGTACAACAAATGATACATTCTGTTTTGGTGTGCATGGAGTGAGAGAACCAAATGCAAAATATTATAATATGTATATGGAGTAATCAAGGCAGATATTGTGCGTCGGGCAGATGGTGTGGTATGCAAAATGTTTACAGTAAAGTGCATCTGTCTGTCTAGCTGTTTAGCTTGCTTGCAGTTATTTGCTATATAAAATATTTCCATCCTCTAGCACAGAAACACAAATGGTGAAATGTTGTGTTGTGTTTATAATACATTTCAGCATAAGGGAGCCAGCGTTGACTCTATAATGTAATGGGTCAGTACTTACTTTACATTTGGATCATTTTCATATTATGGCATATGAGTTTAACGATTTATCGTGCAGAAGAATAATTTCATTAGCTTTCACATGTTCAGAGCAGGTATATGACAAAATCTCTCATGAATTAGCATTGTTTGCCCATTCCAGCAGGTTCTTTTAAACAATTTGTTTGACTGTTCAGGGACATTCATAGATGTTGCATCCCATTGTATTTTGAAATCTTTGTGACATTGTACATTGGGACGCTTTGTCTGAATACAGTACAATGAGGGTTTTGGATGGATGCCTGTGGTCAGCCCATTTCCCCCAGCTCTCACATTGAGGTCCTTTCCCAGTGACAAACAGCCCTTTTTCAAATGTAGCAATGAAATTGCTCATTTTGTCAAAGTTGTACGAAAAAAAGACAAATTAACCAAAGGTAAGTGTTTTTTTCTTGTCTATTTTATTATATTCATCAATGTAATGGTCATGATGTTGTACAATTTCATTAAATGAGTGAGACATTTTATGGATATTGATTGACCTATACCAAATAATGATGCAAAGAGATAGATTACACAAAAAATTCAATCAATTTTATATCAATTATGCATGTTGAAGAAATGCAAATATCAACATGTTGGGCATCACCAACCGAAAGTTTCTGATAATTTGCATTAACAGTAGGTTATTTGACTCTCTTAAGAAAAACTCATTTTACTTAATATATTAGATGACATCATAACTCAATTTGGTTGCCTTTTTCACCGTTTCCTTGTTTTCTCCAGATTAAAAAATGGGGGACTGGTCTATTCTGGGCCGCTTTCTAACAGAGGTTCAGAATCATTCGACGGTCATCGGCAAGATCTGGCTGACGGTGCTCCTGATCTTTCGCATACTGCTGGTGACCCTGGTGGGAGACGCCGTGTACAGTGACGAGCAGTCCAAGTTCACCTGCAATACACTGCAGCCAGGTTGCAACAACGTCTGCTATGACACCTTCGCCCCCGTCTCACACTTGCGCTTTTGGGTCTTCCAGATTGTGCTGGTCTCAACGCCCTCCATCTTCTACATCATCTATGTGCTGCACAAAATCACCAAAGACGAGAAGCTGGAGACGGAGAGGGTCCAGGCAGAGGCCAAGCACCCTGGGCGGCCGGAAGGGAAGAGTGTCAAACTGGCATATGGACCCCAGGGAGAAGAATGGGGTGGTCAGGATGAGGAAAGTGTGGAGCAAAGTCTACTGCAGGATGATTTCGGTGAGGTCAGCAAGGACCCAACCACACTCTCCAGTCAGGTTCTCCTCATCTACATTGTTCATGTCCTGATTCGCTCCGTCCTTGAGATCACGTTTCTTGTCGGTCAGTACTACCTGTTCGGATTTGAGGTGCCTCATTTGTTCCGCTGTGAAACATACCCTTGCCCAACACGGACTGATTGTTTTGTGTCTCGAGCCACCGAAAAGACTATCTTCCTTAATTTTATGTTTAGCATCAGCCTGGGTTGTTTCCTCTTGAACATTGTGGAGCTTCACTACCTCGGCTGGATCTACATTTTCCGCATGTTGTGTGCCGCCTGCTTTCTGTGCTGCAAGCCAGAGAAGGAGCTGTACCCTCAACACAAACCTTTATTGCTACGCCTCAGACACTCAATGCGGAGCAGGCTGGTCCTGCAGTCACCAACAACCACCCTGTCTCAGGAGAAGACGGGGACGGCTTTGCTTTCCCACGGCCCAGCCATCTCGTTTGAGACCGACTCTACACTTGAGTGCACCTCAAAGAGAAACCCAGAGGAGAGGGAACGCATGAGGCTGAAATTGGCCAATATGGCTAGATTTACTGGCAAAAAGTCCTGGTTGTAATGTGTACTGATGGTTTTTAATTTCTCGTTACATAAGCTTGTTGTACCTTTCATTCAGTGGCCTGTTTCATCTATTTTGGGGGCTTTTTGAACAAGTTACAGCTTTTACAATGCATGCGGTGGTGCTGCGTCCCAGAAGAAACAATGAAAGTGAACGTCAAGGCGCATTATATGCTGAAATCAGCAGAAAATAGAATGAAAGTGCTTACACTTTTATCTGAAAAATAAAGTTACATTTATTTATCATCAACATAAGAGCAACATACAATGATGGAGTGATCTATTCACCCATTTGTTTGAAAAAAGAGGAAATACACACTATGAAAAGTCTGTAAAAATTAGGCCCGATGTACTGTGTTAATATGAAGACATTTTCTGCATTGTTTTTTTTTTTTTTTACACAGGTGTTTTACTCGTATTTTGAATTACGCATTGCATTGTGATGTGTTTTAGGGTTGAGGGAAATGTCTGTAAACTTAACGGACAAGATACTGGTCATTTTTGCCCGGACATCCTTTTTTTTTTTTTTATAAATTGTTTTCCTACAGTGTAGTAACCCAGGCAGGAATCAGTGTGAAGCTCAACATGAGCCTGCAGGATGTATAAAACAGGCCTGAAACATTTCAGTGATGAATAATGTTATTGTGATCGTGTCAGCTGAGCAGAATTGTTGTGTTGTAATGTTCTGTGCCATTTTGTGTTTGATTCAAATGCTTTCAATGCTTGACCTAAAAAAGTTTCACCCTTTTAGAGCTATGATTATAAATCAAGATAAGCACCTTTCAAAATTTTTGAAATGTCATAAAAATTCATATTATATACAAAATGTCAGAATTTGATTATCAAATTATAAATGTATATTATATCACATCTACTTAATTCTATGAATACTTGACTGTTATTTCACTAATGAGATCCAAGAAATAATGACCATGATTTAATGTTTATTTTCTTTTTGATTCTGAGACACATGTTATGTATTGCCGCATGCACAACAACTCTTGGGCCAGTGCTTTATCTGTGCATATAATAATTAACACATGGTTGATGCGAGTGTTCATTTCGCTTTGTATGCAGTGCAAAAGCTTCTGTATATGCACTGCACAGTGAGAGTGCAGAATTGCTTGATTACCATATGTAAACGAAGCTCAATACAATCAGAAGGTGCTTCTATACTCAGAAAAAGAGAAATACATTTTTATTTTTTGAGAAATTGAAAAGTAAATATATTTTAAGCTGAACTTCTCTTAGATTTCATAGTATTGTTTATTTTAAAAATAGGTGATAGTATCAGACATTTATACACTACCATGCAAAAGTTTGGGGTCAGTAAGATTTAAGAAATGAATACTTTTATTCATTCATACTGATCAAAAGAGGCAAAGACAAAAACTTCTATTCTTTTATAAAAAAACAAAATATAAGTTCTTTCAAACTTTCACGGTATCACGGTTTCCACAAATATATTAGGCAAAATCATATTTGATTAATTTCTGATGGATCATGTGACACTGAAGTAATGGCTGCTGAAAATTCAGTTTTGCCATCACAGGAATAAATTATATTTTAAAATATATTAAAGTGTAAAACATTTATTTTAAATTGTAATAACATTTCACTATATTACTGATTTTACTGTTTTTGATCAAATGAAAATATAAGCATAAGAAGCTTCTTTCAAAAACATTTAATAATCTTAAAGACCCCTTACTTTTGAAAGTAGTGTATGCTTATAGGTTTTGTCCATCACCAAAAGGATGAAAGAGCCTTTAACATAAAACAATGCATGCATGATCAGAAAATGATTTCCAGAAACATTTCCAAATTCATCTTCATTAGCTTCTTAGGATGTGCAAACATAAAGTCAATGGCTTATTTTACATTTAAAATGAAAAAGAAAGAAGAGGAGGAACAAAAACACATAGAACGATAAACAAAAAATATGGATTTTCATATTACCCAGAATTTTAATGATATTGAGTACTAGCAACAAGAGCTGACCTCCTCAGCTGACTTCTCTCCACCAGGCCATAGGGGGGCACTGTTTATTTTGGATCCCATTTTAACAGTTTCATTCTGAACACTCTCTGTCCCGATCCTCTTCTGGATTTCAGAGGCCATTGTTAAAAATGCCTTCTCTACGTTGTTTGCATTCTTGGCACTTGTCTCCAGGAATGGAATTTTGAGTGACTCAGCAAATTCCTGAAGAAGTACAAATTAAATGTAATATATACATTTAGATTAGATTTGCCAATCCTGTAAAACAGACCTCACCATGAATTTGCATAAGCAGAGAGCTTACCTTTGCTGTGGTAAAGTCTACCACCTTTTTTGAGGAAAGGTCACACTTGTTACCGACTAGCAACTTGGAGACATTTTCACATGCGTAGCGATCAATTTCTTCTAACCATTGCTTCACATTGTTGAAAGACTCCTGTATAAACAAAGTATTTCATTAATCATTATTATTAAGAAATTCTCCAGGACCATACACAAAATGTTAAAATACTAAACATTCTGTAATATTCAAAAGTATTACCTGCTCAGTGACATCATAGACAATTATAATCCCATGAGCCCCTCGATAATAGCTGGATGTTATTGTTCGAAATCGCTCTTGCCCTGCTGTATCCCACTTCAGGACGGAGAAAAGCATGGCACACGTTTAAAAAAAGCAAAATGTTGTTTGCAAAAACTCTGAGAAGATGTCAATATCAATCCTTATGCAGGCATTTAGGACCTTTTTGCTCTATTGGGACCAACCCAAGTGATTGGATAGTCATTTCAGTAAAAGTTATTTTACAGTTATTGTTACTGTACAATAATAATTCGATTTTAAATGTTTTTGTTCCTTAGGGGTTTGTTTAAAACAGAACTAATAACTGGATCAAACAAACAAAAAAAGCAACTCAGACACAGCCAGGCACAGCCAGGCACAAACCAACTAGCTGACTCTGAACATGAATTGAAATACATTTCTTTACTCACAATCTGCAGTTTGACAGTCTTCCCCTCCATTTCTATAGTTCTGATTTTGAAATCTACCCCAATAGTGCTGATGTAGCTCTCTGTATAGGTGTCATCCTGGTGGAATAAGTGTTTTTCATCAACAGAAGAATCAACTAATTTTGTAAAAAAAAAAAAAAAACATATAGATTTAAAACGCCATGAAGGCGAGTAAATATTTTAGAATTTAGATTTTGGGGTGAGCTACTTTAAAACCATCCAAACAGAAAATGCCAGGCACTGAAATGTTTTCTTTCCTTACAGCAAACCGTAGGAGTAAACATGACTTTCCCACACCAGAGTCCCCAATCAGCAGCAATTTGAACAGGTAGTCACTGAAAAAAACCATCATATTATTAACTTTGCATGTTACTCTACTGGTGTTCATGCTCAATGCAAGCTGCATTTACTCATTCATTATAGGCACAACAGATAATACTGGCATTAGTGGCACAAACTAGAGGCCATTCTTCTCTCTAGTCATTGTAATTGAAGCAAGTCTGTTGACCGTTAGCAACACAGTACCAGTAATAAAGTAAAAATTCTTTAGAGGGATAACTACTTACTACTCAGGATTCATCCTCAAGGTTAATTGATCGCAGAATGCTGTACAAAAGTGCTTTTAGCTCGATTATCTTTGTTCAGCTGCGTTCTGTCCTTGGAAATGCAAACAGCAACAACCGTGGCAATAGTGAACCCAGATACTGCTCCATCATTTATTAAAGCCTCTGATCAGGTTACAAAGTGGCCATTACCTGTTTCTTAAAGTTGCAGCCTAGTAGCGACAACAAGTGTCAAAGGCATGGCACTCAGAAAAAGCATGTTGATTTCTTCCAAATTCTTAAGTCTAAACAACTTCTGAAGATATGAACTTGTTAAATTAATTATGTAACTGTACCAACAGTCTATCCAACAAGCTGTTATCACAAAAAAAAGTTATAAAGCTCATGAAATTTATATTAGCAAGAAAAAAAGAGTGCACCCATGACCATTACTTTTTTAGTAGGCCTAAACAGTCAAAAAAACTAACTTGTAATAGTAAACTACTGCCGCTAGAGGCCGCTGAAGAATAAGAAAGAGTCCACTCATCTCATTGCTGTTAAACATTGTTCAGTGTCAGATATTCAATGTCAGATATTAAATCCCCCCCACCTCCCAAAAATGATTTGCATTACAAGAAAAGCTAATAGAATTGTCTCAATAATTCTCAATAAGTCACATTTTGTTTGAGAAAGGGTGGCTGAAGAAAATTAGAAATTTGACAACATTTTGAAAAATAAAAAAGTTGAGTAAACTTAAAAAAAATAAAAAAATAAAGCAACTGGCTGGCTGCAAAGCAGTTTTGAGTTTTCTCATTTCCAGTAGATTAGTTATGCCAACCAATTTGCCTTTTTCTTTTTTTTTCTTTTTACAATTTGAAGTCCCCTGTGGTGATAATCAAGTTTTTAAATGTTGTTTATATGTCTATGTGGTGTTTTTAATATGCTTTAAGACAAACCATGTACAAATGCATAAGTCAGCACCGTTGCTGAATATTTTCTCCTTAAAACTGCAGAACCAAAGACAGTCTCAAAAAAGCAGTTTGAAATAGTTGGTGTTTCTGACGTCAACGTGTGATCATCAACGAGTGGATCTCTGAGGCTGAGCTGGGCCCTGTCCCACATGACACCCTAAACACTCGTGGTCTTCCTTCGAGTCCGCACTTTTGTGACGTAATGCTGCTTTGACTGTCGGGAAGAAGTCTGCTGTGGAAGTGCGCATCAAGGGCGCATATCGACCGCAAAGGGGGTGCTCGCAAGCATGACAAATGGGACACCCTACGGTCTCACGGACACGCGCATGCGGCAGCCATTGTAGGTCCAAAAGACCGAAAGTGCATATGAAGTGTGCCATTTGGGACAGGGCCACAGTTGCACTTTCGGTCTTGTAAACTTACAATGGCTGCCGCGTGCGTGTGTCCATTAAGTCTATGAGCCCGGAGGGTGTCCCATTTGTCATTTTAGGTTTCAGAAGGGTGCTCGCGAACGGCGTACCTGGTAGGTGATTTGTTCCAGAACAATTTTTATTGTTATGCTGGTTGAAAGTCTCTTCACATCCTGATAGGAATCACTAAGTTAAGTGGTCTAAATGTATTTATATATATCGTATGTGGAAGGTATATGATCATAAAATGTTTGTCCAATCATTGCATTTGGTCGAAGCACTGCTTCTTTGGCGGAGTGATTTGCTTGCAGCACCTGAGAAGCCCCGTGGTGAGGAGCAGAGAGTTCGCTCAGAGTTGGAGTAAATCACTCCACAGAAGTAGCAGTGCTTCGCCTTCTGAGAATATAGTTCCCAGTATGTATACGGTTAGAAGATGGCTGTGTCTCATGTGACCTTGTTATTTGTACATTCTGTGACTATACAAATCACAACATGTAAATAGGAAAATGTTGGCGTTATTTTGTCAATTATTGGGAGCAGTAGGCTAGATGGAGCTGTTTACCTCCAGTATTTGTGCTAAGCTAGGCTAGCGGTGGGTGCGTCAGACGGAGTTACGGCACGCACGGAGATGAGAAGGGTATGTATGGACTCATCTAACTCTGGGGGATACGGTGAATAAGCTAAAGTCCCAAAAAGTCGGCGTGTTCCTTTAAGTTATAAACAGGACATACCTTTGGAGTGATGGTGTTCCCGAACATGTTCTATGTATTTCCTCCTTTTGCAGCTACTTTGCATCCTCGAGGACAACCATGTGTTCGTTTTTTATATATACGTAGTATTCCCATACTGGCCAGGGGTTCGCTGTTAGCAATCTGCAGCGCACTTTCAGAAACCCTCCACTTTTGCCAGCTCCGCATGTATAGATCTGCTATGGAGGTTATAGCAAATAAGGGCAAGTATTTGAATGGTGAGCCACAAGCTCATTGGCTGCTGATGCAACAGCAATCAATAGGCTGCACTAATGCATGTAGATAACAATGTGATAGCTAACAAATTGAGTTTAGCAACCTATCAGCCTGCACCATCTAGAGTTTTCAATGAGAAAAATTGGTTCTGTCTATTATAGACTACACAACATTATAATTACTTTCAATTAATTTCAAAAGAATTATTATTATTATTTATATAAAACACATTTCCATTTATGTTGTAATTATTAATTTCCCTGCTTCAACAGGGTGCTCTTGCAAGAAAGTAGCAATGGCTGGTTCAGATTTTCAACTTTTCGGGCCCTATTTTAACGATCTGAAACGCAAGTATCAAGCGCGAAAGGCAAGTAACTTTGTGGGCGGGTCTTGGGCGCTGTTGCTATTATACCGGCGGGATAAATTACTCTGGCACCCAACGCAAATCTAAAATGGGTTGGTCTGAAGTAGCTTCATTATTCATAGGTGTGGTTTGGGTGTAACGTGAAATAAACCAATCAGAGCGACATCTCACATTCCCTTTAAGAGCAGGCGCGCTTGTTCCATGGCGGTTTGCTATTATAATGGCGGATTTGCCAGGTGCACACCAGGAGCGGTTCACAGCCGAGGAGACCGACGTTCTCGTCAGGGCCGTAAAAGACAGAGAAGTGACATTGTATGGGGATGGGAGAAACCCACCCAAATTAGCTTGGGTTAAAGGGATACTCCACTTTTTTCGGAAATATGCTCATTTTACAACTCCCCCAGAGTTAAACAGATGAGTTTTACCGTTTTAGAATCCATTCAGCCGAACTCCGGGTCTGACGGTACCACTTTTAGCATAGCTTAGCATAGATCATTGATTCAGACGAGTCCAGTAGCATTTCTTTCAAAATGACCAAAGAGTTTCAATATTTTTCCTATTTAAAACTTGACTCTTCTGTAGTTAAACCGTGTACTAAGATCGACGGAAAATGAAAAGTTGCGATTTTCTAAGCCTATATGGCTAGGAACTACTCTCATTCCGGCGTAATAATCAAGGAACTGTGCGGCCGTAACATGGGTGCAGCAGGCGTAGTGATATGACGCAGCGCCTGAAAATAGGTCTAATAGGTTAGACAAACTTAGTCCCGGTCACGTTGGAAGAAGTTACCGAGCTGGGGACTATTTTTAGGCGCTGCGTCATATCACTACGCCTGCTGCACCCATGTTACGGCCGCACAGTTCCTTGATTATTACGCCGGAATGAGAGTAGTTCCTAGCCATATAGGCTTAGAAAATCGCAACTTTTCATTTTCCGTCGATCTTAGTACACGGTTTAACTACAGAAGAGTCAAGTTTTAAATAGGAAAAATATTGAAACTCTTTGGTCATTTTGAAAGAAATGCTACTGGACTCGTCTGAATCAATGATCTATGCTAAGCTATGCTAAAAGTGGTACCGTCAGACCCGGAGTTCGGCTGAATGGATTCTAAAACGGTAAAACTCATCTGTTTAACTCTGGGGGAGTTGTAAAATGAGCATATTTCCGAAAAAAGTGGAGTATCCCTTTAAACAGGCGTTTAATAATTTGGGTAAATGTGTAAGCTAGATTTATGCCTATTTTTTCACATCTTCATGGACACAACAATGATTTCCCTCGTGTGTTAATATTGTTCCTTGTAATAATGTATGGTTTTCTAAAAATTAGATCTGCTGCATCAGTGTGTAGGCTAGATGAGATAAGCAAAGTGCATGCGCTACATTGATTATGGCCAAGCATGTGCCCTTAAAATAGCATATGAATAACATGCGCAACGCGCCATTAGACTAGGTTTTTCCTGGTCAGTGGCGGAATTGTTTTCTAAACCTCCAAAATAGCACCAGGGAACATTTGCGCCGGAACACGCCTCCTCTTTTTGCTGAACCGCCCCCGGGAGCGCAAATTCATTTCCTAATTTACCGACGTGTGTCTGTGGAGGGAAAAGTCCGCTGTGCGCGGGTGCAAAATAGGAATGATACATGCATCGGTGTACAAAGTCAATTGCGCTGGGTGCAAGATAGGGCCCTTCAACTGTTTATGCTACATGAAATAAACCTGCTCCTGAGCAGGTATGAGCTCACAGACTTCTTTCTATAACAGTAACTCGATGAGCTTCGAATAACCTAACAATCCTGGATCACGTCCAGAGATGGGCATAAATACATGGAAATGTATTTAAAATACAAATACAAAATACAGTATTTTGTATTTTGAAAACACACAAAATACATGTGAAATTGGCCATCCAGTGCAGGTATAGGTCACAGTGAATGAAGAAACTACATAGGCCTACTGACTTTTCATTCCTAACCTCATCTCTGCCCTTTGTCTTTCTTTCTTTCTTTCTTTCTTTCTTTCTTTCTTTCTTTCTTTCTTTCTTTCTTTCTTTCTTTCTTTCTTTCTTTCTTTCTTTCTTTCTTTCTTTCTTGCAATTACAAATAAACTTATGCAAAACAGCAGCCATTTATATACTTATTTCTGGTTACAATGTAGTCTATTGCTTGAGGTGAACACTATTAAAAAAATTATACTGTATGTAAAACAGTGGGAACCTTTTCTGCTATCTAGCAAAGAATATGGGTGGGCGATATGACCAAAATCTCAATTTTACTTCACAGTAACAATATCATGTTTGTTTTTTATTTGTTTATTTGTTTCTATAAGTTTATTAAAATTAGAAAGTGCATCTAAAATGTAAAATTAGAATTAATTTAGATTCATTTGACACTATTTACCCCTTTTTTATTATTATTTTTTATGTACAATAAAACTAAAAGCTGAAGATTTTTGTGGTGTATCATTCATCAGTGCTTCTTTTCCTGCCCACTAAAAGCTGCACGGATAAATTTGCTTACCCCACAAATAGGCCTATCTATGTAAACGATTTAGAAAAAGTTCCATCAATTCACACTTTATATCACTATGATATGTAGTGTCATATCACCCAGCCCTAACATGCAGTAATGCTTTAAACACATTTGACAAGCTAGTTGATAAAAATCAACAACCGGTCAAGACTGATTGGCTAATGCTATTTTCCCACTTGTCTGTGCTCTTTTATTCTTTCATGTTAACTGACGTGAATAATGCACTATATTAACTTAAATCAACAAGTAGAATTGATCATGACATTCTCACCTTATTCCAAAAAAAAAATCGCTGATCCAATGCTGAGTTAGTGAATGTCTGAACTTTGATGCACAAAATCAATACCCTGATAAAGAGGTTGACTGGCAAAAAGTATTTTATGTATTTTGAAAATACAAAAATACTCATCTTAAATGTATTTAATACAAATTACATTTGATTTTTTTCCAAAGGCTTTAAAATACAAAATACAAAATAGTATTTTGTATTTAAAATACGTATTTTAAATACATGTATCTGAAATACTGCCCATCCCTGATCACGTCAAATCGTCAACAGTAAAATCCAGATAACTGAGTAATCTACATACGATGAACAGGGCCCGATGATGTTGGTTAACTATTGATGGGGACATAATCATCATCTAGGGGCCTGATTCACTGATTTCAACTAGAATCTAATCACTGATTATATGGGAGTTGAAATACTCATTTCATATTATTAATGATATTAGTCCTGTGATTCTACAACATGAGGTCCAGCCGTGGATACTCAACTTTTTACTCAACTTTTTATTTTTTACATGTGAATGATTGAAAACATCTCCATAACACATGATTAAATAATGTACAATCTAAAGAATATACTTTTATTGTATTTTACTTCACTTTATTTCATTTTTTAAAGTGTATTATTTTATTATTTCATATTATGCTTCACAAAACATCTTTGATAGTTTAACTCAGGCAAACATTTTCAGGTCTATCAATGTTAGTAAGTGCTGTTGCTATTGTCATTATTAATAAGCCCACCGGCAACTATAGTTACCGCAGTGCATAGTTGTCATTTTCCTTTTGTAAGTATTTTTCTAGATGTAGTCCATGTTTTATTTCTCAATGACATGCAAGCAAACAACCAAATAAAGGATTTCAAGAAAAAAAAAAGGTATTCACTTCCTCCTTGTCACACGAGGCTGTCAACTTCCTACCCCTACTTCCAGGAAGCATGGCGAAGGCAAACCCTCCCAAAGAAAGGTCATTTTCATGTTACTAATAAGTATTTTTTGTTGACATATACATATCTACATAATCATGAAGGTCTCTAGAATCATCCAAACAAAACAAATCTTACAAGAGATCTAAAGTTTTTTGTACACTTAGGCAAAAGTCCAAGCGGCAACTATAGTTGCCGGTGGGCAAATGCCTTGTAAGTACATACAGTATATCATGGGAAAATGGGGTATACTGTGTTAATAGGTTAATAAATCAAGGTTATTGGTCTTGTTCAGTGCATAAACATAACTTAACCCTTTAAATTACACCTCTACTGTTCATAAATCGTCTGTATGTACTGTTATTTTTGTTATTTGCCTTTTTTTTTGTTTTGTTATATATATTTTTTTTTTCTTCATTCTATTTATTTGTATTTATTTATTTTCATTTAACGTTTTGATACACAATGCCCTGTTATGGCTGCACTTTGTTCTGCACTATGTTCCACAACTTTAACCCTTGTGCGCTGTTCGTTTGCGGTTTACAGTCAGGCTGTTTAGGGTCTGAGAGACCCCAGGCAACAAAATGTAATTTTGTAACAATATATATATTTTAAACAAATGTAATTTTACTCAGTTTATTAATGTTTTTACTCCACATTTGGACATTTTTACTTCTCAAAATGTTCAAAAAAAGAAAAGAAAAATTCTCCAAAAAGAAAAAAATCTTTTTATGTAAAATTCGCCTTATAAAATACCCACATTTCTAACTTTCATTCATGGGGATAACATGGATAATAAAAAATAAAAAATCACGTTAACCAGTAGATGGCTGCAGAGCTCTAAAAGTACTAAAAGTTTCAAACTAAAAGACATCTTTTCACAAGTTTTTCCAGTTAGATTCACATTATAATGAAATCACAATTATAACAATAAAAGTTACTTTTTGTCAAAGTTTAGCAGTTTTTGTACTAAAAAAAAAATCTGTTTTTCAATAATGTTACATTATGATTAGAATCAAACCTGATCAGGATGTTACAAAGAGAAAAGTTGGAGTTTTTAGAGTTTATCATTTATTTCAAACATCTGTTTTTCATATAATTCTACAAATTTAAAGTGTGCCAATTCATTTCTGTCTATGTGTGTTCTGTGTTGTTTCTGATAAAATTAATTTGATTCTAATCATAATATAACATTACTGAAAAACAGATTTTTTTTTTCAGTACAAAAAGTGCCTAAACTTTGACAAAAAGTACATTTTATTATTATAAGTGTGATTTCATAATATGTAGATATGAATACAACTGGAAAAACTTGTGAAAAGATGTCTTTCAGTTAGTCAAATAGCAAATAGTTCTGCAGCCATCTACTGGTCTAAAGTGATCATTTGTTACTTTTAAAACAGCATTTTCCAAAAGATTGGCAAAACTCTTACACTAAACCATGTCAAATTATCCATGTTATCCCCATGAATGAAAGTTAGAAATGTGGGTCAAAAAGACCCTGAACAGCACACAGGGGTTAAGGCAAATGGATTTGTTGTTTGTTGTGTTTTCATATTCAAGAGATTATAAGCTAGATGCAGTTTTTTTTTGGTTTGCATCAAATGTTCTTCGACTTTTATACATAATAAATTTGTTTATGAATAAAGATTGATCTGTTGAAAGCAGTTATTTTGAGGTAAATGCCAAATGTTCTCCTCCTATTCATATTTTACATTGAGGGGGTGCATACAACATATTTGCCCACCGGCAACTACAGTTGCCACACATTCAAATATGATTTTCAAGAAAAAAAAAAAAAAAAAAAACTTGTGAAAACATGTTCACATAGGACACTATTAACACGATTATATGCATGAAACCATTCAGAAAAATTTGGCCACAAATGGGTTAAATATGATTTTATTTTCAGACTTTTCTTTTTACATTACAGTTGTTTTGTTTGTCTGTATGAAATAACAAATACAGTCATTATTATGGAACAGTTGCGACAATGATCTCGCTGCTAACAGAAACAGTAACAAAAACAACGCAGACCTGAGATGAGGTCCAAGAGAGCCAATTAATGTGTTCCCTGGACACTAATACACTCAAGAGGCCTACTGGAAATAATACAACAGAAAATATGTATTGTTTTTCCCTGTAAAGCTAAGGAGATCCTTCTACCTCTACAATATTTGAAATGATTTGAACATTGTTTCTTTTTTTTCTTTCTTTTCAGAAATTCCAGAAATAAGACTCAAACTGTTTACAGTTCCACATGCAGCACATTTCTATGTTGTTTCTGTCTGTTGTAGTTCTAATACAGAGTAATCAGTTACATGATATGAATGGGTCAGATGATTGGCTCAAAAGATGTTTCTTAACTCATTGATCATGACATAAAGATGGCAGCAACTCAAAAAATGTGACTATTATAATGCACAATCCTAAAACTCACATGCATGTGCACATTATGTGCAGCATAATAGTCAAATTTTTTTGAGTGCTAATGTACCTGGATATTTTGGCACCCCCATTCATCTCAGTTGCCGACATGGCCTGGTAAATATCTTGAATGCTGCCATCTTTATGTCATGATCACTGAATTCAGAAACATCTTTTGAGCCAATCATCTGACCCATACATATCATGTCACTGATCACTCTGTATTAGAACTGCAACAGACAGAAACAACATGGAAATGTCTGTTTTGTTTCTATGAACCCATAGAAAAATGAGAAAATTAGACATACAAAAGTATTTTATCAAAGTACATTGCTAATGTCAATGCTTTCAATGTAAAAACACATTTTGGACACATTTTGGTGTAGGTGAATTTACAAACTCTACCAGCAGGGACAATGTTCAGTAACTCTGAACTCCTGGTTCCACTTAGGCCTCTCTAATCCACAAGTGGCCTACTCTACATTCATTTAAATTGACCTGAGGCTTAATTCACTTACTCAATTCAGACCCTTAGTCATAATCAGCTCACAGTGGCTGTCCCCTGACCAATGTTTCACAGACTTAATTAATATGATTCCTTTCTGGTCTTTAGTCCCAGTAGGGTCAGTGTTTTCATTGAAATAAACTAGAGAATCTTTGGTAACTGGATTCTTTTAGACCTGTGCTTCTCAATACATTTCTTTTTATATGTCTAACTAATCTGACACCCTCAAATCAAGGTCAAGGAGCTCTGTGCCAATGTGCTAAGGAATAAATGAGCCTGTTATACGATTTGCAAGACACAAATGTGACCCTGGATCACAAAACCAGTCACATGTCGCACAGGTATATTTGTGGCAATAGCCAATATTGTATGGGTCAAAATTATTGATTTTTATTTTATGCCAAAAATCATTAGGATATTAAGTAAAGATCATGTTCCATGAAGATATTTAGTAAATTTCCTACCATAAATATATAAAACATTTCTTTTTGTGAGTGAATGCAGCACAATCGCGAACATAAATGGACAAGTTTAAAGGCGATTTTCTCAATGTTTAGATTCTTTTTGCAACCTCAGATTCCAGATTTTCAAATAGTTGTATCTCGGCCAAATATTGTTATATCCTAACAAACCGTACATTAATGGGAAGCTTATTTATTCAGCTTTCAGGTGATGTATACATCTCAATTTAAAAAAATGGACCCATTTGACTGGTTTTGTGGTCCAGGGTCACAAATAAGGTTCTTTATTAGCATCTATGGAACTTTTGCATTGCACAAATGTTTCTTTACAGTGATTATTTAGATTATAATATTTCTATAAAGAAATATTGAAAGGTATTTTTGTGGAACCCAAAATGGTTATTTTACAGCCTACTTTGGAACCTTTATTTTTAAGTGTATAATGGTGATTATAATGATACGGATTTATAAGTTGTTCAGTGACTGAATTTGTTCATGTTATGCATTCTCAGTACAAACAACAGGATGCAGAAATTTGTGAAGTAAAGCCTGATATCTGACAATAACATGTTTTAGTTCATGATGGGAATATTTCTTGAAAGCAAGTGTGCAAAAACTGTTTTTCCAAAGTTTGTTGTTTAAGAAATTGTTGTTATGATTAAAAAAAATATTTAGAATAATTTTCAGTAGGCTCACAAATCCCCAAAGTTTTATTAGCAACATTGTTTGCTATTAGGGAGTTGGATAAACCTAATTGGCAAGTCTATTTGAAGCGATTTAAGAGATTTATCAAGGGTTTATGATATGTGATAAACAAAACTGGATGCCATTAAAAAACTCTCCCACAGGTCTCATTAAGATGTTTCAAGATGATGAAATGGTCTAACCAAAAGTCCCAATGGCCCAATAAATATATGCCAGGGTGAGTATTTTATATTATTCAGATTTGGTTTATTATTCAGATTCAGTATTCTAAAAATATAATGTAGGCCTACTGATTAAGTGGAAACCTTACCAATAATATTTCTTTTTTGAGTAATTGTATTTATACATTTACAAAATAGGGATTCATTTAGGCAGTTATTGTGGAGTGATGGCCATTAAAAGAGTTAAATATATTTTATTTGAAGTTTAGGCTATATACTGTATATCACACAGATATCATTATATTTTCAATGCATTATAACATTTACATAATTGTCCAAGCTGCCATGTGAACACACTCTAGACACGGATTTGAGTCTGATCCTTGAGTCTAGGCCTTATTTAAATTCAGTCACCATGGCATAAGGAGCAATAAAGCATCACTAGATTTAAATTATATGAAGATCTTTCTTACATACTATCACAGAATGGTGGCTGTCCAAAGTGCACTATGCAGGAGTAGGCTATATCATACAAACGTCTTTAATCCAAAAAATCAATAGATCACAGGTCATAGAAACTCAGGAGACTAAAACACACACTGCTGTGAGGAAGTAAGACATGCTGCTGCTGTACAATACAGAGAACATGAATGTTCGGTAGCAAATACAGGTGGAAGGTGGAGGGTTTCTGAAAGTGCGCTGCAACTGCTACAGCAAATGCTAACCAAGTATTTGAAGGTTGAGCAGGGAGCTCATTGGCTACTGTTATAGAAGGAACCAATCAGCTGTGCCTTATAAAGAATGGTGTGATTGCAAGCAGGTTGAGTTAAGGAGTTTCATGACAGAACTTTGCATATATACAAAAAGTATATATTTGGGTAATACAGCCTGTGGTTATTTTTGAGAAAATCACCACAGGCTGTATTACAGAAACTTGCTATCTTAATTCTTCACTTAAGATTTTAAAAAGTTCTAAATGAAATTACCATGGTTACTAAACAAATAGGGTAGAATTCTGAGTTTGGATGTTTCTTTGTTTCATACAATCATTATTTGATTTTATCAGATTTAGGCAAAAGATTCTTGTTTATCTCTCAGTGATCAATTTCGGCCCTCTCCTTTAGTTTTGATGGTACTCTACGAACACACAATTATCAGTTGAAATTGCCTGATCTTTGACGTGCAAACAGTGAATATAAGGCCAGACACATCAGTCCTTAATTTTTTAAAGAACAACAAGAACACCACAAATAGCAGGCTTAAAGGCTTAAGAAATCAAAGTGGCTTGACACTTTTTCCAAAAGTGTTCCACCAACAAGTGCCTGTGCCGTTGTACTTTGAAGATCAGGAGCAAATTGATGCTATCCACACTCAACTGACATCAATTCTGAGCAGCACACCAACACACACCCACGGTGCCAAGATCAAATTCACCTTTTACATTTTTTTAATGTTTAATTTTTTTTTTATCAGTGAGCAGGAGCACTTTGACAGGAGGATAAAAAAAAACAGTTAAAGAAGAGTGGCAAGCCATTGGGGAGTCATCATAATTCATAAATGGTGTTAATAAATAATTTGTGAACAACATTGTCTCTTTCTTCTAAATGGCCCTTGGAATTTTAGAAAAGGGATAAATTGTGTTCATCTTCATAAAATGCTATGTAGAACACTGTTTTGTAGCTGTATGACGACCAATAGAGAATGGTACAGCAGATATTTCATAGAGGATCCATATGATTACACGGTACTGTGGGCTAAATATGGTTAATATCTGAATGTAACTTTATATAGCCTAAATTCACAACATATTTCACTCAGTCTCCTGTATAACCTACGGTGACTGTAACTATTCTACAGTAGGTCATATATCACTTGTCATCTGATCCAACTATGTGTATTATGAATTTTTTAATTCACAAAAACAAATAGTCTTCTGTAGGCTGAGTGAAGGGAGTGAAGCCCAACTGAATATCTACAGATATTTTAATCCGTAGAGATCTACACTGTAACGTTTATATTTACATGAACAAAAAACACAAAGTCTATGGACGGGACGGTTATTAATGTGTAAGTTTCGAGCGTCGATTTAATGATGTTCTGTCAGGTCCATTAAGTCAAGAACACACATGACAATAAAAATGATTTAGGAAATTTTTATTGAATAAATTGCAATTCAAGTTGATAAATCTGAATTAAATTTTGGCGGTATGGCTCTGTTCAGACAGCAGCAGCATAGGGAACGCTCACACAGTTTAGGACTGGGAGAGTTGAACTATTCCCCCTATGAACAGAGCAGCAACGATGACAGAAAAGCAAATGCCACGTTATACACGACAAGGAGGAGCTGGGGAGGTGGCGGGCTGCAAAGCAGCTAGCATCAGCAGTTAGGAGTGCATCTCAGCTAAGCAGAATCAGCTGATGAGACCGTGTTGTTGGCCAATAGCGTTAGCAGCATCTTGACGACCTGGCCTGCCAGAACTGACGCTTACGCTTAATTTATTTCACAGTATGTCCCCCTACTGGACACATCAGGTACAACAGAGGTGTAAAACTGCCTGGGGCGTATATCTACCAGCTCCAGGTCTGCAGCCTCCCCATATTGCAGTGGTGGGCTGTCAGGGCCATCAGGGCCTTCTCTGCTGACCCTGTCAAAATATAAATTATATTATACAAAATAGATATTTCTCATAATTAAATTAAATGTGTGTCTGAATGTGTCTAAATTCAATTGCTGTCTATTTCAGTACGTTACAATTATATTTCCAGAAAGAATATGGTTATTTTTTGTGAGGCCGAGCAGGATTTTCCATATGTCATCTAAACAGCTCCGTGGACCAGTAGTATAGCTAGCCTTCTGTTGAAGCTGCCATTTTCCAATTGATCATAACTTTGACTGACGCGTGTTATCAGCCAATCCAGTAGTGGGCACTCCTGCAACATAAGCAATGTCATACATCTAAGTGAATGAGTAAGAGAGAAGTTAGCGAGGGGAGGGCATTAAAAAAGTGGCATAATAAATGCAACACCCTTAGTCACTTGGAATCTGCTACCCCAGACTTAGGGAAGCCCCCATAACCCTTAATGCATGAATGTTTCGCCAGCCATGTTTCATCTTTAGCGACCTGGATCTATATCTAACATGGATTGATCTCTACCTGTTGCGATAATATAAAACTCCTGATATTAGAGTAACAAGTACAGAAGAATAAAATTGTCAGGTTTAGAGATGAGTCAGACAGGCGAGTAAAATAAACAGTAGTTTTATTTTGAACAGAAGCTCAGAAACATCAGATATTGTAATGAGTTGATAAATGAACTTAGCTGGAGAATTAACAGAATGTCTTTTGCAGATGGAGGGAGACCAGGCTGGTGAACTGAGGATGAAGGAGATCAGCGGTGATGGCAGATGGTAAACAGGAACACAGACTGAAGATGAGTATCGCAGGGAAGTAGACCAGGTAAGTCTTGGGAGTGAGTCTAGCATGTCTTGGTATAGACAAGACCAGACAGTGACCTGAAGGTGAAGTGGTGTTATATAGGATACTGCTGATGATGAGGTGCAGGTGAGGTGAATCAGTAATCAGGGGAGAGTGAACGAGTGGGCGGAGTGTGCAGAAACCCTGACAAAAATAAAGCCTATTTTGTAACCTTTTGGAGCTTGGAAGAGTTTGAGCATATGTTTTATACCATCATCACTGTTTTTGTCAGAGCTCATTTCCCAGTACATTCAGCATCTGGCTCATATTTGCGATCTCATACATATTCTCAAAACTATAATTTTCAGCATTCAAAATCAATATTTTGATCACTGACAGCTTTCTTCACCAGGGGCCTGTACCATGAAGATAGCTGAACAAACTCGGGGTTACAGGATTAGTTTTGAGTTGACAAAACCAAACCGATGCAATCAGGCTTTATTGGTACCATGATGCAGCTCATCGACTTTCTCTGTCAACTCAGGCTTTGATCTTAAGCTATGATTACTCCACGCGCGCGTGCACATAAAAGAGTGACGTCGACACTGAACAACCAATCGCGGGTAGAGCGAGAGCGATATATTTTTCCGCGGAGGAGCAAGAGATAATCATTCATAATTACGATGAATTTAAATATGTATTTCAACCTCGAAACAATACGGTCTCTGCTGCCAAAGCAAGAGAAGACTGTTGGAGAAAGATTGCTGATTGTTAATGTGTAAGTTAAACAAAAAGCCTACGTTCTATATTTATGTAAAATTATGTATATGTATGTGTAGCCTATATGTGTAATATAGCCTATAGCCTATTTTTATAATATATATAAAAAATGTGCATGTATGTACTAAGAGATTAATATTCTTTTTTCTTTCTTTCTTTTTTTGATGCACCCAACTCCAAATGTTCTTGGCAGCAGATAAAGACAAAATATAAAAATATAATTCAAAGTGGTGAGTATTTACCACAACCTTTTATTATTTTTGTGAACATTTTATCACAAACACTTGTTTGCAGCAAACAGAAATAAAGAGTTAAATTCAGAAAACCAGAATACACTGTGCTATTGGAGTTGGAGTTGGCTCTGAGTAGCAATAAGGGACGGCCGATTATGGATGTGATTACAGGTGCTGTACAATCTGACCCTGGTGCTGGCTCCTCTAAGCAAGTAACACTGGGTACGTGTGCAATACATTACTACTTTTAAGTTTTAAATATGGCTGACTGTATGTTCTGCAGGGAAATACAGTGTCCCTGTTGAAGCCAGCACACACACACACACACACACACACACACAGTCTCCCACACAGAGGTCAGTATGCAGCAGACAGAACACCAAACATAACCTGCTTTACAACAATTATGCTTTATATTGACCTACTTTTATTTATTAAGGTGGAAAAAATGAAGACACTCTGTCTGTGTGTTCTCAGACAGTTGCTGATGTGAATGCACTGGGCTTTTTATTATGGCAAACATTTGAATGTGTGGCATAAAAAATGGACTGGCCCTTACACATCTTTTATTGTAGGGTTTTTCACAACCTGCCCCAGAAACTGAGGCCTCTACCTCAATGGCCTTCAGAAGAAATGTGAACAAGGTAAGGATTTAAAACCCTTGACATAAATTACAGTCAGTCCTGTGTTTGTAGGAAGTCAAGGAACTTTTTTTTTTTTTTGAGCCTCCAGAAAACTTGTAATGATCATGTTTGTGGTGGAATTATGTTTTAGGTGGAAACAGACTCAGTCAGGGCCCTGTAAAAAAGGAGACTCGGAACTAGACTGTTCACTAAAGGAGACTCAAACTAGACTGCACACTAAAGGGGACTCGAACTAGACTGCACACTAAAGGGGACTCGAACTAGACTGCACACTAAAGGAGTTTTGAACTAGACTGTTCACTAAAGGGGACTCGAGCTGGACTGTGAGCTGAGGAGTCTCCAAAAAAATTCAAAAAATAAATTGGAGATCAAACAACTGGATAAAACTGTTCTCAGTATGTGAACTTATTTAACCAAGTAACACTTTAGTAATGCAACTTTCTCTTGCTCTCTTTCTCCCTCCCTCCCTCCCTCCCTTCCTTCCTCCCATCCCACAAAACCAATAAAACAGTGAGACCTATCTGCAGTTTCAATGTGCTTTTATTAAGTGTAATATTGTATGGTGATTGCATCTACATCTGCACCAGCTGGGTGGTCAAGTGTGATCGGGTCAGTTTCATCGGGGAGAAGCTGGTTTTGTGGTGTTTCTCACTCCTTTCTACTGGTGGCTATATTGTGCAGAATGGCACATGCAGCCACTATCTCTGATGCCCGCTCTGGTGACTCTTAAGCGCCGAACACAGTTGAAATGTGCCTTTAGGAGGCCAAAGGTCATCTCTATCTTCACTCTGGTTTTACTGAGGGCCACATTGAAGCGGTGCTGTGGCCCTGTCTGAGGGTCATGATAGGGGGGTTTTCTATCTCAGTTCAAATTAACAGTGTTTTGTACTGTACCAAATTTAACTTGCTTTCCTCAAAGTGCTGACACAACACAGAATCACGGAAAATTTGTGAGTCATGCACTGAGTCAGGCCATTTGGCATCCAAGCTTGTGATCATATGTTCGTGATATGTTCGTGACCACAAGTCATCTGCAGATGAAATGTTTAGTAGATCATTGTTATATCTGTTAATGTTACTATTAATTTAAAGATTCATCTCACAGAAAATAATCATCTCACATATTCACATCATCTCTACCTGAACATTAAGGCTGTGATAGGACTTCCTTAATAGGTTAATACATAATCTGCCTCATGTTCCCCTAGAGCAGTGGAGATTGGAGCAATAGACTGCATACATGCAATGACTCTAGGGAATCATATCATAAGATTAACAGAATAATAATAAAAAAGATTTATAATAATTCTTAACATGTATTGTATTGTATAGTAGGCTACATTTGTGAAATTTGCTTAAAAAAAAAAAAAAAAAAAAAGTGTTCATGTGATGTCACCCTATCAATCTTACCGGCAATTTTATAAAAGCCCTCTTTTATGGATATTGTCGATAAATGTCCGGGGAACACTATTAATGAAACTATTCACTCCTGCAGAGCGAGGACCCTTGCGAATGGTTCGACAAACCGTGTTTTCCCCTAGCTTCTGTGCGTCACCCACCGTGATCCGTGAAAGTATATAGCCTACCACTCTTGCAAAAAAAAAAAAAAAAAACCTTAACGCAATTCCATTTGCGGTACAGTAAGTGCATGAATTCGACGTGTTAAATTCTTTATGTGCGGCTCAAGAAGTTCGCAAAGATAAGACATTCCTTCCGCGGAAAATCGTTATCTTTTTCATACAAGTAACTATCAGGAAAGGCAAGGGAATTTTGTCTGGCTATAAACTCTTTCTCTACGAAGTGCTCGTCTAACAATTTGCGCTGAGATGTCCACCGGATTTGGAAGAAAATGTGAAGCCATACAGACACTGGGAATAAGTTACGTCACCTATATGTTTCTTTGCTCTCAGCTGATTGGTCAAACTTCAGTCTGAGATCTCGAATCCAGAACATAGCCTGCCCCGGAGCAGGTTAGCCGTGCAGCATAAGATACCATGGCAACGAACACCGATTAAAGCCGAGCTACTTTCATAGTACCTAAAACCCCGGGTTGGCGGAAACTAAGCTGAAACATAGCTGGCTAGCCACCTAATCCGGCTTCATGGTACAGGCCCCAGATCCACCAGTGACAGTGACACTAATATTTTATTGCGTTCAGTACTTTCTCTGCAGTGAATCTCTGAGCCATTTCAAGTTTTGCTGATGATATTTCCTATTAATTTGTTTTCTGCCTGTGGTAACTATGAGTGAAAGAACACTTAATTATGTATCAGACATCGACATGTATCAGATTGGTTTCAATACAAAAAGTCTTTAATAATAATAAAGTAAACACTGGTGTAACAGGGTGTGCGTGAAACAAATGCAGACACAAACACCTGTATTTACCAGAGTTTACTTTATTATTATTAAAGACTTTTTGTATTGAAAACAATGGAATCTTCTTCATCTTAATCTTGTGACAGATGGACTGACCATCAAAAGATGGATTATGCCGCTGAGTGCCCAGGAGAGCGTTGATATTTTTTTTGTTTTTACTGAAAACTTCCCCTCCCAGACACCTCTGGACTAAGCTGGAGGGACACCATCATCCAGTGTCTGGAGAGTGTCTACCCCCGCTCCAGAACACAGCTGGACCCAGATACTGCTTCACCACCTACTACCACGCAGGAATCGTGTGAGCCCCCTGGAGACGGAGAGCTTCCACACGCCGTGACACATCAGCCAGAGCCTGGGGATAAGAGGAAAACGCCAACCCTCACCCCGGAAGAGGAGTCCCCCAGTGAGTCTGACCTGGGGTGTGTGAACCCACCACATCTGTGGGTGAGTGTATTGGTGGAAATGGAGACTGAGGACTGGCTGATGGACTTCAGTACAGAGGTATCGTCTCCCACCCTATCCCACCCCATTTCATGTTCCTCATTACTGTTCCTAGACAGCGCTGTGGACTGTTTTGACGGTAATTTGTTTATTTGTCCGGAACCTTCATCGCTCTTTCCAGACAGCACTAAGAACTTTTTTGACACTTATTCAGGTTGAGCAACCTCCATCAGTGCCTGAGTGAGTGGATCCTGTGGCTCTGCCTCCGGCCTCTGATCACCTTGATCATCTTGGCCCGTCAACCTTTCGGCATCGCCCTGGCTTCTCCCACCTTCGGCTTCATCAGACACCCTCGTCCCATTGGCTCCCCCTGGGTAAGTCGTCACTCCACCTTCGCCACAGACAATCCCTGTCTGATATCTGGACCCGTTCGTTATTAGTTTCACTTTCACTGCCACTCATTTGTTTCCATGGACACTAACCCTTCACCTCAGCTGCTCATCATTTAGTTCGTCACCACTGTTTATTTAAGTTCCTCCTTGTTCACGCTTCAGTTGTTATTTGTATTAGTGCACGCTGTTACGCCTGCTACCTTCTAGTGTAATAAAACCTTGTTTATGTTTTGTAATACTGTCGTCCGTCTTCATTTTCTTCTTCATCTTTTGACAGTTATGGCTCATTTCCACTGAGCGGTACGGTACGGCACAGTACAGTACAGTACGGTTCGGGTCGGTAAACCACGAATCGGCTAGCGTTTCCACTGCCAACAGTACCCTTACTTGATAGGCGTGGTGTAGCCTATGCCGGAAAAAAGCAATCAACGTCCTTTTCGCGCGAAGAAGAAAACGACATAAACAACAGTGGATGACATACAGCAGATCTTGATCTTGCTTCTCGGCATGTTTGTCACAAGAAGCCAAACACAGACAATAGGCGTTTCTCAATACCAAGTACGCAAAGTTCGTACTTGCCAAGTCCGACTCAGGAGAAAGACGAATTATATCTCATGTTTAACTACTACTGAGATGTCAGAGTCAGCGGCAAATGTCAGAACGACTAGCCGAGGAAAGGCTGCTCCAGGGCGGGGTACATGAGCGCCTAGCGCCCGGTGATCGCCTAGATCTCACAACCTGGATCTCACAACCTGGATCTCACAACCTTGATCTCACAACCTGGATCTCACAACCTGGATCAAATTTTCATAAATTTTTATCAATAAACCACAGATTTGAGCTTTAAACAACTACATTCTCACCTGAAAAACTCTTAAAACTACATTTTGTGACACAATAACAGTATTATATTTCAACTGTATATAAAAAAATGGCGCTTCTTATGTTGTCATTCCCCTTGTAGCACGCGCAAGTTACGATACTCTGTCAACCAATCAACTTTCTGCAGTGAGTCTAGCTCCACCCTTTCGTACTGTACCACTGTGCTATTGAATGAATTGATTGAGGAATACTAAGTTGAAGTTTGATGTCTAACTTTAAAAAATGTTTGAGGGAGAGGGTAGTGAATGATGTCCCGGGTCACTAAAGACACAAGGGGCCCTATCAGGAAAAACCTGGTCTAAAGTGAGTAGCGCGTTGCGCATGTTATTCAGATGCTATTTTGAGGGCGCATGCTTGGTCATAATAATTGATATTAAGTTCCGTATCAATTACAAAGTATTACTAATGACCTATAAAGCCCTAAATGGTTTAGCTCCTGGGTATTTAACGGAACTTCTATCGCCCTACAATCCATCGCGCTCTTTAAGATCACTAAATTCGAGGCTTCTGGTCATTCCTAGGATATTTAAGTCCACTAAAGGAGGGAGGGCGTTTTCACATTTAGCTCCTAAACTCTGGAATGGCCTTCCTGATATTGTTCGAGGCTCAGACTCGCTGTCCCAGTTTAAAACTAGATTAAAGATGCATCTCTTTAGCCAAGCATTCACATAATACTGACCTTTTATACTACAGTTGAATCAGATTGAATGCATTAATATTATGAACAGCAGCTACGCTAATTATTTCCCATCTGCTTTTCTGTTGTTATCTCGGGACGCTAGTTCGTCAGCTCCAGTTTGTATCCAGCCTCCCATGGAAACTACAGATGCCCCAACACCCGTGCAGAGACGACTCGAAGCCTGTGAAGAGACGACTCGACGCCTGTGAAGAGACGACTCAACGCTGGCGATATGTTATGCCCTAAATTAATACATTAACTAACTGTATTTTTCTATGTACATTTCTGAAATGCACTTTCTGTAAAGCTGCTTTGAAACGATATGTATTGTGAAAAGCGCTATACAAATAAATTTGAATTGAATTGAATAATGTAACGTGTGCATAACACGCATACACTTTGATTCTCTCATCTACACAGAAGCAGCAGTTTTCATTTTTGCAAATCATAGGCTACATTATTACAAGGAAAAATATGAACACACGAGGGAAATCATTGTTGTGTCCATGAAGATGTGAAAAAATAGGCATAAATCTAGCTTACACATTTACCCAAATGATCATACGCCTTTTTAACCGAAGCTAATTTGGGTGGGTTTCTCCATCCCCAATGTCACTTCTCTGTCTTTTACGGCCCTGACGAGAACGTCGGTCTCCTCGGCTGTGAACCGCTCCTGGCGTGCGCCTGACAAATCCGCCATTATAATAGCAATCCGCCATGGAACAAGCACGCCTGCTCTTAAAAGGAATGTGAGATGATGCTCTGATTGGTTTATTTCACGTTACGCCCAAACCACTCCTATGATTAATAAAGCTACTTCAGACCAATCCATTTTAGATTTCCGTGATCCGCCCACAAAGTTACTTGCGTCTCGCGTTTGATACTTGCGTTTCAGATCGTTAAAATAGGGCCCAAGGTATGTGTTTAAGGGTTAAAGGGTTAGTTCACCCAAAAATGAAAATTCTGTCAGTAATTACTCACCCTCATGTTGTTCCAACCATGTAAGTCTTTCGTTCATCTTCGGAACACAAATTAAGATATTTTTGATGAAATCTGACAGAATTTTGACTCCTCCATAGGCTTCCAGTGTGACCGAAACTCACCGGCCCAGAATAGTTATTAAAACATCGTTAAAATAGTCCAAGTAACTACAGTGGCACTACATTAAGTTTATCATGCGACGAGAATACTTTTTGTGCACAAAAACAAACAAAAATAACGACTTTATTCCACTTTTCATTTCCTTGTGGGGTCTGAATTGCAGATTGTTGGTCGAACTTGGTGTCTCCCTTTTGAAAGTATCATCATAGTGGATCTGCCGGCCCCGACGAGCTGAAGTGAAGGTACACTTTTCACTGTTAAGCGGTGTGTCATTGTAGTGTCTGACGATTGAAGTGAGCACGTTGAATATTTAAAGTGGTTTGATACATGCATGAGTGTTTGAACGTTTGATGTTACCAGCACTCTGAAAGCTTAGTCGGAGACCGTCTAGTCTGGTGGAGTACCAAGAATTAATGTGAACATAGAGAACCTGTTATCCGCCACTGCATACTGCCCTCGCTACCCTGTGGTAAGAAGACTCAGTTGTTAACTGCTGGATTCTGTACTCACCACTGTTGTTCTGTGAACATAGAGAACCTGTTATCCGTCACTGCATGCTGCCATCGCTGTTCTGTGGAAAGAAGACTCAGTTGTTAACTGCTGGATTCTGTATTCACCACTGTTGTTCTGTGAACATAGAGAACCTGTTATCCGCCACTGCATGCTGCCCTCGCTACCCTGTGGTAAGAAGACTCAGTTGTTAACGGCTGGATTCTGTACTCACCACTGTTGTCCTGTGAACATAGAGAAACTGCTATCCGCCACTGCATTCTGCCATCGCTGTTCTGTGGTAAGAAGACTCAGTTGTTAACTGCTGGATTCTGTATTCACCACTGTTGTCCTGTGAACATAGAGAACTTGTTATCCGTCACTGCATGCTGCCATTGCTGTTCTGTGGAAAGAAGACTCAGTTGTTAACTGCTGGATTCTGTATTCACCACTGCTGTTCTGTGAACATAGAGAAACTGCTATCCGCCACTGCATGCTGCCCTCGCTACTATGTGGTAAGAAGACTCAGTTGTTAACTGCTGGATTCTGTACTCACCACTGTTGTCCTGTGAACATAGAGAACTTGTTTTCCGTCACTGCATGCTGCCATTGCTGTTCTGTGGAAAGAAGACTCAGTTGTTAACTGCTGGATTCTGTATTCACCACTGCTGTTCTGTGAACATAGAGAAACTGCTATCTGCCGCTGCATTCTGCCATCGCTGTTCGGTGGAAAGAAGACTCAGTTGTTAACTGCTGGATTCTGTATTCACCACTGTTGTTCTGTGAACATAGAGAACCTGTTATCCGCCACTGCATTTTGCCATCGCTGCTCTGCGAGGGATCCTATTATCTGTCGCTGCACCCCAACTGCCGCTGGCCTGTGAAAGGAAGGTGACACCCAGTTATTTGATGCTGTCCTGTGAAAAGAGAAAGCCCACTGTCTGCTGCCACCCACCTGTAGTCCCTTGTACCCTGCCCGCCACCTACTGCTGACTACTGCATTCCATCTGATGGTCATTGCCTTCTGCCTACCATATACTGCTCATTGCTCTCCACCAAAAGGTCCTGGTCCTCCGTCCAATCCCCGCTGTCCTGTGAAAGAGAGGTGACACTCAGTTATCTGATGCTGTCCTGTGAGAAGAGAAAACCCACCGTCTGTCGATCCTTACCTGTAGCCTCCTGTGTCCTGTCCACTACTTGCGTTGGTCTGCTGCCTGCCATCTGAAGGTCCTGGCCTCTGGACCAATCTGTCCCTCGTCCCCCCCCCCCCCCCGCCAGTTGAGGTGATCAACTGGCGGCTGACCTGAGCCTTCCTCCACTGAAGCCTCGTTCCGATGAGTGGCCCCTATGAAGAGTTCTGTGGCAGTGACATTCCTTTTAAAGTGTTTTTATATTCAACAAAAAGAATCAAGCTTTTACATCACGTCGTTGTCAGGCTTTTGGTGTGTCTTGGTGTAGCTCCTCCGGAGTGGTGGTTGTCCTCGGCCCTAGCGGTGACAATATCATGGCTGCATAGAAGAAGGATCCGGGTACTGAAATGGCCAGCCTGCAGTCCAGATCTTTCACCCATAGAAAACATCATAAAGAGGAAGATGCGACAAAGAAGACCTAAGACAGTTGAGCAACTAGAAGCCTGTATTAGACAAGAATGGGACAACATTCCTATTCCTAAACTTGAGCAACTTCTCTCCTCAGTCCCCAGACGTTTGCAGACTGTTATAAAAAGAGGGGATGCCACAGTGGTAAACATGGCCTTGTCCCAACTTTTTTGAGATGTGTTGATGCCATGAAATTTAAAATCAACTTATTTTTCCCTTAAAATTATACATTTTCTCAGTTTAAACATTTGATATGTCATCTATGTTGTATTCTGAATAAAATATTGAAATTTGAAACTTCCACATCATTGCATTCTGTTTTTATTCACAAACTGTACAGTGTCCCAACTTTTTTGGAATCGGGTTTGTACTACGAAAAGTGTTAAATATTGTAGCCTTGCTTTTATATCTGTCAGTATGTCTGTCTTGTGAGTTCTGTCTTATATCACTACATTTTCCCCTTTTGGGAATCAATAAACCCTCTTTTCTATTCAAGGAAAACATGCTAGTCGCCAAGTCGCCATGAATTCAAAATTGACAATTGATTTTAACTGCAACATTTCAGATGTACACTTTTTTTTTCTTTTTTTTTTTGTGCTGGATATAATTAGTATACGTGATATGCATGTGTGTAAAGGGTATGCAAGAATCTGTGTCATAACATTACCAGCCTGTGAAAAGGATTTTGCATTCTCACATAATTTGTCTTCAGGGGTTATAATGTGGATGATGTCAGTAAGATGACTGTCTATATAAGACAAAAGCATTTCAACTTGACCTTGTAGTATGACATGATACTATAGTGTCTTTTTAAAATTGAGAGATAATAATCAAGGGTGCATGAAGTGAGTGACATACATCACTGACAAATGCTTTAAGGCTTATTTTAAGGGGGGGGGTTAATGAAATTAATGTCAAAGTACTAATTTGCTCTTATTTTCCACAGATTCCAGAGTCACAATGGAGAACTTATCCATCATAGTTAGTTTTGAGCTAACCCTGGATCCATTTTCCATCCCTCTTGGAGCAAAATATCCCATATTTCTCTTTGGCATCTTTATCTACATTTTCAGTGCCTTTTGTAATTTGACCCTGTTGGTCCTCATCATTATGACACGAAGTCTCCATAAGCCAATATACTTCATTATGTTCAGTCTTCCACTGAATGATTTTATTGGAATCACTTCCATGCTTCCTAAGGTTCTTTCTGACATTGTGACGGAAGCCAATACTACATACTATCCCCTCTGTGTGCTCCAGGGTTTTCTGCTCCACATGTATGGGGGTGGTGTTTTGTTTATTCTGGCTGCCATGGCTTTTGATCGCTATATTGCTATATGTATGCCTCTGCGATACAATGCTCTCATGACACCAAGGTTTGTGATGGGAATTGTTACTTTTGTATGGGGCCTTGACCTTTTTTTCGTTCTTTTGCTGTTTTCTTTGCAGGGCAAGTATTCCAGATGCAGATCTATCATTATGAATGTGTTTTGTGATAACCCCTCTCTCCTTAAGCTGACCTGTGACACTACCACAGTTAATAATGTCATAGGCTTGTTCAACACAGCCATGATGCAGATTATTAGTGTTTCCATTCAAGTATTTTCCTATGTGAAGATTTTGATTACCTGCTTGGTCATGAGTAGGTCTGATGCAAAGAGCAAGGCCATCAACACCTGTGTTGCTCAACTATCCATTTTCATCATATATGAGGTTGTTGGAACTTTCACTATCTTGTCACACAGGTTCAAAAACGTAAACGCAGATGTGCAAAAGATTATGGGGATGCTAATTTTTCTTGTCCCTCCACTTCTGAATCCAATTGTTTATGGATTGAACAGTCATGAATTACGAAATAATCTGCTAAAACTCATGCGCAGGAAAATCTCAAAAATGTAAAATATCTGTCAAATGTATTTTTTTTCCACTGTTTATGTCAAGAAGTCCAATAAAACTCTTTAAATATTAGTTTTATTTGTGTAGCAGTATGTAATAACAACATGACTATACTATTTAGACATTTGTGATCACAAAAAAATGCACTTAATCACAACCTAAAATACATAATCTACTTCATTTTTCAGGTTGATGCTTTGACATTTCCTATACTTACACTGCTAGATTTTTCAGTACCAAACCGTATTTCGTATTTTACAGTATGGTACTGTAATTGTGTAATACAGTGCATTACTGTAAAAACGAAGCTAATCAGTACACTACTGTAAAAAAAAAAAATTTGTTCTAAACATAAATTAGATTTCATAATTTTGATATATGATTAATTTTATTTTTATCCTACATAAGTACTACTGACATACAAACCAATTAGACAAAGTTATCACAAAATACCATTTTTTTATTTAAACATTTCATATATATATATATATATATATATCACAAAATAAACAGTCTGCCAATGCTGGAAATGATGTGATTTTTACACATGAATGGGTGAGTTTAGGGATAAAGTTTTTTTGTGTTAATTTTAACTCATTCATTCTGTTAATGATTTTAACAAAGTAAATCTGTCAGAAAGGTTAGCACAAATATGTGTAAACAAATTATGTGCTGTCCTTCACTGCACACATTGTTAAAAACATACATAAAACCATAAACAAAATGTTAGCATTTGACAAAATGAATGTAGAGTCATTGGTTGTTTAGCTTACAAGTATTATAATGAAATATCAACCATTACATTCATAAAACTGCAGAATATAAATACATTTTTAAGCAGTCAAAAAGGAAATGTCCAACACAGGACAAAACACAGTTACTTTCACAATACATGACACATAACCCCACCTTAAAAATAATTTCACTTATTTACAAAAATTTGTTGGATTCATGTACACTGGTGGCCAAAAAAAGTATTTAAGTGTCTTAATGTTTTTGAAAGAAGTCTCTTTGATGCTCAAGAAACATTTCTTATTATTATCAATGTCTGACTGTCTACTCCTCCATCTTTTCTACAGCATAGGAGTAAAAGTCATCATCAAAATAATCTTTAAAAAGCCAACACAATGTTTTTGTCCACCTTTGCGAATAAATGAACTTCTCCAAAGATTGGTTCCTGTTCAGAACTTGATTGACAACATCAGAATGTTCCCTGGTCTGTGTGCGTGTCCACAAACACAAATGTACTCTGTCATTCAGAGGAGATCCTGGTTCCAACACTATATAAAACACACACAGAGAGAGAGAGAGAGAGAGAGAGAGAGAGAGAGAGAGAGAGAGAGAGAGAGAGAGAGAGAGAGAGAGAGAGAGAGAGAATATTAGTGTCATATTATTTTAAACCTCCTTTTTTTACATTTTTATTATTATTTTCACAAAAACTTAAGAATATATATTTGTAAAAGCTTTTGTCAATTAATAACATACAAAATAACTAAATTAAATTGTGCCAGATTAAATTTTAATACTTACAAATCCTAAATTCTGTCCAAAAATGCTGAGATCCATAGAGAGAAAGACTGAAATCGATGATTTTAGCCCATTTCAGCTTGTCTGCAGTGAAGGGGTACCTGTTTGAGACAAATACACAGTAAGACACATGCAAGAAATCACTGTGTGATGATGGTTGCACAGTAGTTAACCCACCTGTGCGCTGAAATTAGGACCTTCCTGTTCAGGTGGGACTGCAATGGTAGAGAGTCTTCTGCCTAATAAAATATCAAAATAATGCAAAAATATAAACCTAAGTAATTTAGAATGCTAGATTTGGTATGAATGAATGTTTTACTGCAGTGCTTACCTAGTTACATTTAATCTGGTTAGACTGAACACAGAAAATGGTCCATCTTCTGAATGGTTCATTTGCTGTGTAATAAATATAAAGTTAGACATGATGCAAAGGTCACTTATTTGATATAAAGTTAGCCAATTTTATAGAGATTTTATAAGATATTGTAAGCTACCTAGTCTGCACCAGTGGCTCCAAAGCACTTTTCACATATTGCTAATCATTTCAGCAAACTTATCTAAAAATATATCACAAATGGCTAACCTCCGGAATCTTGCTAGAAGTCACTGGCGCAAATTGGCGCTTTATTGCAGTTGCCTTTAAACACATACAAAAATGGAAGTAAATATTAAATTCCATAAAATAAAATAAAACTATAATGGCCTGGTTTCACAGACAGGGCTTAGACTAAGCCAGGATTAGACCATAGATCAATTAGGACATTTAAGTAATTTTTATAAACATGCTTAGAAAAAAAACATTACCGATGTGCATCTTGAAACTAAAAAGGCACTGATATATTTTTAAGATCAGTCAGTGCAAGTTTATTTCAGTGGAAACAGCTCAGACTTACATTTTAGTCTAGGACTAGTCTTAAGCCCTGTCTGTGAAACCAGGGGAATATGTTATAGTTTGCAAACTAATGCTAAAACTATAAAGGTTCTCATCAGTAGGCCAACATTATCTACAACCAAAACAGAATTTCACATTAGTTAATTTATTGTTAATGTAAACTAAGCGTTGCTCGTTTGCATATTTAAACTCGACAATTCAATAATCTAACAAAGTCTGTAAAATTAAACGTTAGCGCAGTTCTCTTACGAGAGGTTCTCTCGTATTGCGTAAGTTGCTTGCGCTACGGGTAAAGTTGTCTTTTCTCGAGATCTGAAGCCAAAAAATTATCCTTAATTTTGTATTTATTGTCAACGCAGTGCGGCAGCCAGCAGACCATAGCAGGCTGTATAAGCGTGCTCATTGGCTGCCCTGCTTCGCGCCCTCCATGCGCCTCAGCCCGTCAGAATGGGTGTGGCTAGCGTGTATAAAAGAGGGGCTCACAGGCTGAAATTCAGATTTTCATGTCTTCAGCGAAGCTCTACGCATCGCTGGACTCTGAGAGAAGCCGCCGCCGTTGAATTCAGCGACCAGCAAGCTTAGGACAGCGCCTGGAGAAGACGGTCGTCTTCGCTGCCTTCAGCCTGGCGTGCCTGCTACGCTATCCGGCGTCATATCCTTTTTCTGCGACACACATTCTGTCTAAAAGAGAAATTTCCTACAAGGCGTTGCTGCAAACTAACGCAGACACATAACATGATGCTCGCTTATAAGCTTGCGCTACCAAAAGCTTATGTATTCTCCCCCTGTGGCTCAGTGGCGTAACGTTAGGCTTTCGCGCCAGAGACCCGACTTCGAATCCGGATAGGGCGGCAGATAAAAGTTATGCTGTTCACTTCTCTGAGCTCGCAGCCAGCTTTCTTACATACAGAAAGCAAACCCGCCTCTCGCACCCTCCCACTCACAGGATGGTGCTTGAGTATTTTTGAGCGTCTAAACATATGAGCCGTCAAAGCATTTCGCTGTCAGTCCCCTTAAAAAGGCGACTGCAGATGTGTATTTTGCAACCAACGAGCGCGTTATACAACCCGCTCGCCTGCACCCAAACACCGTCTTTACGGCACCCCAGAAAAAAAAAAAAAAAAAAAAACCCTCTGTCAGTCCCCGTTGTCATGGCTACTGCAGGTGTTTACCTCGCAGCCAACGAGCCGGTAAATCAACCCGCTCGCCTGCACACAACCGCCGTTATCAGGCCGACCCAGAGAAATCTCAAAAGGGCATAATGTCTGGGTGTCCGGCTCACGCCGCATGTGTTTCAAGTGTAGAAAATGTGCCCACGTTTCTGTTCACCCCTACACACAAGCACTATAAACCCCGTGTCTCTCTCAGAACCCACTCTCATAAAGCGGACAAAACATCCCCGTGCCCACACCTACTCACTGCCCGCTCTGTTACACGGCCTCTCACTACCGGTCAAATGTAAGTCCTGTGCCCGCCCTCGAGCACTCACACATACAGACAAAAACTTCACCCCCGGCGCCGCTCTTGTGCGCCGTTCCTCGCACAATATGTTCCCCATCATATGCCACCGGGACATTGTGTGTAAACAGGCCAGCCATCGCTGCATGCGAGCCGCCGTATCCAAGCACCGAGAGCGCTCGCTCTGCGCACACGCCTCCGAATCAGGTTCTCGAGTTCGCGGAACGCGGCAATCAGAGCCCGGAGGCCATTCTGCCCCTAGCCATACATGCGAAAGCGTGGGAAGCTATTCCGGGTGCGTCAGAATGGGTGCTGAGCACAGTAAGAGAGGGCTATTCATTGCAGTTCGCTCGCCGTCCCCGCGCTTTCAAGCGTGAACCGAGACGAGAGTGAATGAGGAAGTTGTACACCTACTTCGTGCAGAAATAGCGAAACTTCTTTGCAAGGGGCTATAGAACCGGTACCCCCTTCTCTGAGCGAGTCAGGCTTTTACTTCCTCATAAAGGCATTCCAGGCGTTATTTCCTCGTGCCCAAGAAGGACGGAGCTCTCAGACCGATCTGAGATATTTGAACAAAGCTCTTATGAAAAGACCGTTCAAAATGCTCACAACCAGACAGATCCTCGCGCAGATTCGCCCGAGGGACTGGTTTATTTCCCTCGATCTGAAAGACGCTTACTTTCAGATTCAGATAATACCCCGTCACAGGCCATTCTTGAGATTCGCCTTCGACGGTCGGGTATATCAGTACACCGTCCTGCCGTTCGGCCTGTCTTTAGCACCCCGCACATTCAAGTGCATGGACACGGCTCTCGCTCCCCTGAGAGCTCAGGGCATGCGGGTTTTGAACTATGTGGACGATTGGCTGATTCTAGCACAGTCAGAGGAAGAACTTATCTCTCACAGTACAGTGCTTCTCAGCCACCTGGAAAGCCTGGGTCTCACGGTCAACTGGACCAAGAGCTCATTACTGCCCAGTCAGTCAACCTCTTTTCTGGGTTTGGAACTGGACTCTGTGGCAATGACGGCCCGGCTGTCGACACAGCGCGCGCGCCTTATCCGACACCTGGCCGCGTCTTTCCAGTCGGGCAGTGCCGCACCTCTAAAAACATTTCAGAGGATGCTGGGTTGTATGGCATCAGCTGCAGCAGTGCTTCAGCTGGGCCTACTGCGTATGCGCCCGCTACAACGCTGGTTGAACGTTCGAGTGCCTCACCGAGCCTGGGCGTCCGGCGGCATACGAATCAGAGTGACTCAGAGCTGCGTTTCAGCACTGAGACCCTGGTTAGCGGCCGACTGGTACCAACGGGGAGTGAGAGCCGGCAATGGGAGCCGTCTCGCACCGAAAAGTTATCTCGACGGACGCATCCAACTTAGGTTGGGGCGCTCTTTTTGAGGGCAAACCGGTCTTTGGCCTGTGGTCAGACCAGGAGAAATGCCTCCACATAAACTGTTTGGAGATGATAGTGGTCGAGAACGCGCTCAAGCGCTTCCTCCCATATATACGGGACCACCACGTGCTAGTCCGCTCAGACAACATGTCCTTGGTGTCCTACGTGAACCGACAGGGCGGTGTCAGATCCAGGAATCTCTGCAAACTGACAGAACGCCTTCTTGTGTGGGCTCATCGCTCGTTGCGCTCGCTGAGAGCCGTGCACGTGCCGGGCCACCTGAATGTCGGCCCAGACAGACTGTCCAGAGACAACATTTCCCCGGGAGAATGGTCCCTGCACCCCCAGACAGTCCAGCTACTGTGGCGCCTGTTCGGCAGGGCGGAAGTCGACCTTTTTGCGTCGAAAGACAACGCTCACTGCCTGACGTTTTTCTCAAAGAGCGAGGACGCGCTGGCCCAAACCTGGCCCAACCGCCCGCTGTATGCTTTCCCTCTGATCTCGCTGTTACCACAGGTGATCAAGATGATCAGGGAAACGCGCCACTCAGTGCTCCTCATAGCCCCGCGATGGGAGAACCAAATCTGGTACCCAGAGCTAGTGAGGCTGTCGCACTTACCCCCATGGCCGATCCCGGTGAGGAAAGATCTCCTCTCTCAAGCCGGTGGATCAATCTGGCATCCCCATCCAGAGCGCTGGTCTCTGCATGCGTGGATAATCATGGATACCCGCTGATTTGCCAGAAGGGGTCGTAAACACGATCACGCAGTCTAGACCTCCTTCCACGAGAAGGCTCTACGCGTCTAAATGGTCAGTGTTCTCTAAATGGTGCGCTAAGAGCCTGGATCCACACACATGTGGGGTTTCACGGGTGCTCTCCTTCCTTCAAGAGCTGTTGGACAAGGGCAGGTCCCCCTCCACGCTCAAAGTGTACATTGCGGCTATTCCAATGTTCGCGGAGACGACGCGCAGCCGTGCAATAGGAAGGAACGAGCTTATCATCCACTTCCTTAGAGGAGCCAGGAGGATGAACCCGCCGCGGCCCCCCTCGGTTCCTATTTGGCATCTTTCTCTGGTCCTAGAGGCCCTGAAAGCGTTTCCCTTCGAACCGTTAGAATCTGTGGATCTGAGATACCTCTCGCTCTAAACCGTTTTTCTGACAGCTCTGTCGTCAGTAAAACGCGTGGGGGATCTACACGCTCTGTCTGTTAGCCCTGCATGTCTCGAGTTCGGACCAAATGACTCCAGGTCATCCTCAAAAGCCTTTAGGCGTTCTGAGCAGCTCTTTGTTTCGTTTGGTGGGCGCACCAAGGGTCTCGCCGCCTCGAAACAGAGCCTGTCCAGATGGATAGTGGACGCTATTGCAGCAGCTTATGCGTCCAAACACCTGCAGTGCCCTTTGGGCATCAGAGCCCATTCCACTAGAGGCATGGCCTCATCGTGGGCTTGGTCCAGCGGAATTTCTATTCACGACATTTGTATGGCGGCAGGCTGGGCCTCCCCCTCTACATTCGTGAGATTTTATAATCTGGAAGCTCCCGCCTTGCAGGCTAAACTGTTATCAGTTTAAGCGATTTGTATGTTCTGCCCAGTCGTTCATGTGCAGACTACTTTCGTGTACAACTAGCTTTTCTGGTGAGCTGCACTAAGGGATGAGATTCTCTATATACAGACCGGCGGAGCCGCTCTGTATTTCCCCCATCACGCGCTTGTGCACTGGTGCTGGCCCGCGTTGCTGGCCGCCTATTCTCCACTCAGCTGCGCTAGGGGTTATACTCTCTATACATAGAGTTCTATATGTTCTTCCCAGTCGTTCATGTGCAGACTACTTTCGTGTACTACTAGCTTTTCTGGTGAGCTGCACTAAGGGATGAGATTCGAAGCCGCTCTATATTCTCCCTATGATGTGCTTATGTACTGTGCTGGCCCGCGCTGCTGGCCGCATTCTCCATGCTTATACATAGACCGGCAGAGCCGCTCTGTATTCCTATGAAGTGCTTATGACATGTGCTGGCCCGCGTTGCTGGCCGCCTGTTCCCGCATGTTGTGTTCCCCGGGCTCCCCTGGGACTCATGCAATGGATGCTCGGCGCGCACGGCATTGACAAGGGGTTCCCGTAGCGTAAGCAACTTACGCAATACGAGAGAACCTCTTGTAAGAGAACGTACTCGGTTACCTAACGTAACCTCAGTTCTCTCTAGAAGAGGGAACGAGTATTGCGTAACCTGCCATGTCGCGCCACGAGCTTATCCGCTTCAGTCTATGAAAACCAGAATTTCAGCCTGTGAGCCCCTCTTTTATACACGCTAGCCACACCCATTCTGGTGGGCTGAGGAACGTGGACGGCGTGGTCATTGGGCGTGACGTCACGCAGGGCTCACTGATAGGCTGCTGCAGTTGCCGCAGGGCAGCCAATGAGCACGCTTATACATCCTGCTATGGTCTGCTGGCTGCCGCACTGCGTTGACAATAAATACAAAATTAAGGATAATTTTTTGGCTTCAGATCTCGAGAAAAGACAACTTTACCCGTAGCGTAAGCAACTTACGCAATACTCGTTCCCTCTTCTAGAGAGAACCGAGGTTACGTTAGGTAACCGAGTACGTTTACCGTGGTAAAGTTCGTTACCGCCATGTTGACGAGTAGGCTAACATTATAACATAGGTTAAACTGAGCACAATCCTGTCAACACACACATAATGTTTTTGTTTTTTTTATCTTGCTTGCTGGTCTCTCTCTCTCTGTGAATTCCTTCTCTTCCCCAGGCCAGACACGAATGGCGCGATCCAACAAAAGACAGTCAGAACCCAGTGATATTACACTGCATGCTCCGGCGCGACACGACAAAATCCCAGACAGTGTATAGTGATGCGCCGTTATATTTCGGACGTACGGTTCTCCGAGTCCAAGCGTACGAAGTTCATTCAACTTTTATTTCATCAAAGAAAATATCATTCATGAAAAATTTATTACTCTTCTGGGGGGCCTCAGAGACCTCAGGTAAAAACATGAAATTTCACATGATTTTCTGTTTACACACTGATGCGTTCCTGTAAACTGTTTGTTTTGTTCACTTTTTGTGTGTGTATGTGTGCATTCAGCATTCCTATAACTTTTCATGTTTCTGAAAAGTGCATGTGTAAAGCAGCATGGTAAAACGGTGAGCTAAAGCTTTTAACCTTTTTTTGTTGTTGTAATAAATATGTATGTACAACATAAGTGTCTCAGGCACCCCAGACATAAAAACATTCCATCTCAGCCCATAACAGTCCAAAAGAGATTATGGGTTAGTCATGTTTTATTTCTATATAACAATAGATTCATAATTACTAAGTCTAGGGAGCATAACCTTCAGTGGATATTCATAACTTGACTGTGGGAAGAAAGAGTGCTGTTTCATGCTTTGGCCTAAATGTACAGTAACTATACTCTTGAGCTTACTTTTTTAAAATAATCTCCGTAGACTGTGTAAGGCCTGCCCAATCGGTCCAATGACAGTTTCCGATAAGCGGGTGAAGGTTTACTGCGTGTTACTGTCTTTTCCGTGTGGCAAAGTAATTTGATTCCAATTAAGCTTTTATCTGACTCCATTTTATCACAACCTCGAATTTAGGTTGGAATGCCAATTTGTTATTGGGCATTTATATAATAGTTTAGCAATACATTTGATAGTTCTCTTTAACTCTTAACTCTTATTAATCGTTCATTCGGGTGCCAAAGTCGCACAGGGTCCTCGCACCAGCCGTTAATATTATGTGGGCCCGCGATCACAAACTCGTCAGTTTTTGATCACTAAACAGAGGTAATAGGCTAATTCCTTAGGCGGTCGCATTCACACTTACTCAATCTAAGATATTTTGTATAGCCTCCTTGGCTTTATACACTTGAATTAAAGTAACTTTTTCTTTAGACAGAGGTCATGACCACTTCTACAGATATAAGCCGACCAATATTACTTCTCTGGTAGTAGCTTTGGTTTGGTCATGCCATGGTTTCCCACATACACTTAACTAAAGTAAAATTATATTAAACAGAGGTAAGACTCACCCTATTTGGGCTGGTCAAGCAGCATTTTGCTGTCCTAAACGGAAAGTCCCTTTTTGTCTTTACATCCCAAGTACACTTGAAGTAGTGCCAAATATTAGCCGGCATTTTACAATTTATCAAGTCTTACAACTGTATGCATAATTTTCAATGTTATTGCTATTTGTAACACTAATTTCAAGGCATATACTTATAAATATATTTTATTAAACATGCATACGCCTACTTAATGCAACAGGGCTTTTATTAATTTTTTTTTTTGCAGCAGACATGGTCTGAAACAGATAGTGGCTGGAGCAACAAGAAAGACCAGTGAATTAGACTCAATCTTTACTAACATTTCCTCCATGTATGAGTCACCAGAGGTTGGCTCCTCTGACCATGAGACTATCCTGCTAAATGCTGGAAATTGGCCCACCAAGCCTGTCAAGCACATTTTTTGTAGAAAACGTACTCCTGAAACAAATAGGCAATTGGGCCTTCTCATGAATACTTGTGTCTCACATTCATGAGGCTACGGACCCCGAGGCTAAGGTTAGTGCCTTCACTTCCATCAAGTCTATCTTAGATAAAACAATTCCATTTAAGAAAGTTTCTATCACAAATAATGATAAACCTTGGATGACCATACAAATTAAGGATCTGATAAAAGAAAGACAGTGTGCCTTTTGTTCTGGCAATAAAACATCTTACAGTAAACTAAAACAATTACTGCCCAAAAAATTAAGAATGCAAAGAAACTATATTATAAACATGAGTTTAAATTAGGTATATAAGGTTGTCTTGAGTGTGTTCGGTTTGATACATTTCAGGGTTTTGTCCTTCAATATCCTGCCTTGTCAAACTCTAAATAAAACTAAACTAAACAAAAAAAATTCAAACATGTTTGACATCTTGCGACTGGATGGAATAGTAGGCTAAAACTGGATGGAATAGTAGGCTAAAACTAAAATGTCTCTGACTTGCTCTGACTTTCGGCAACTGGCGTTGACTCCAAGAATCTTGGCAAAAGTTTTGTGGTGTATTACAGTCTTTAGTGTTCAAAATAATGTGTGGTATTCAAAAACTGTTTAAGGGTTTAAAGACCATTGAAATAATAAGAAAATAAGCATTTTCAAACAAGCTATTTCACTATTCCAAAATGGAAATTCCAGCTGAAACAGTGTTTAAATGCAGTGTACATCTTATTTCTATTTTAGGCATAGAAATGGCACCACCTAGCTTCAAAATGCCTGAACTATGACTTCAAGTCCCAGGACTCCAATGTTTTTTTTTTTTTTTGTGATCATAAATCTGAATAAAAAGGCAACACTGCACCATACCTTACAGTATGCATGACATGACAGATGTATTCAGGACATACAAATAAAGGATTGTTGTGATATACATTGCAAAGGTAAGTATGCATATAGATGAACAAATCTTTCATTTTTACAAAAGTGAAAAAATTTAACTTTTTAAATGTAACCCCCCTCCCCCATTAAGGGTTTTAATGGCTGGAAACCTTTCATATCCTACTTTCACATTCAACCTTAAAATTGCAAAATTTGATGTCCATCCCAATGCAACATATCCTGTGTTCTTTGCTGGAGCTCTGATCTATGTGTTCTCTGTGCTGTAATGGAAGCATTCTTGGACTGATAATCACCCAAAGAAACCTTCACAAGCCAATGTTCTACATCCTGTTCAGCCTCCCTTTAACCGATTTAATTGGAATCACTTCTGCTCTGCCCAGGGTGCTTGTGGACATTATAACAGAAACAAATGATGTGTATTACCCTACGTGTGTTCTTCAGGGTTTTTTGGTACATATGTATGGAGGTGCAATACTTTTTCTACTGGCAGCCATGTCAATAGACCGGTACATAGCAATATGCAACCCACTCAGATACAATTCTATTATGACTCCTGGCAGAATATGTGGACTCATAACACTGGCATGGAGCCTTGACCTTGTCTTGATACTTGTATTATTTTCCCTTCAGTCTAGAATGGAGAAATGTAAGTCTTTCATTGCTAACGTGTACTGTGACAACCCATCTTTGCTTTTGCTTTCATGTGGAGGGGATTTTACTGTGAACAACATTTATGGCTTATTTATAACAGCATTTATGCAGATAATCAGTGTCTCTGTCCAGCTGTACTCTTATACGAACATTCTCATCACATGTATAAAACAAACAAACACTGATTCAAAAGTAAAGGCTGTAAATACATGCATGGCCCAAATCACTACATTTTTTCTCTTTGAAATAGTGACAACCATTGCTATATTATCATATCGGATCCCCAATTTCTCTTCCAGTGCACAGAAGATTTTTGGTTTGATGATTTACACAATCCTTCCAGTTGTCAATCCAGTCATTTATGGAATGAAAACTAAAGAAATTAGAATTGCTTTATTTTTGGTTTTGAAAAAACAACAAAAAAGTTGGTCAAGGTAAACACACATCTGTTGTTAAAAACAGTTAAAAATTGTTTTATTATAACTGAATGTAATCATTTTTAAAAATGTTTCTTGAAGTGGTATTCTGGATGTAAATGTACACGACTTTATGTCTGCTTCAAAATAAAAGATTTCAAGCAGGTTATATGGTCAGGAATAAAATACTTCCATTTTCCAAACAACTGTATCATCAGATAATTTAATAATAATAATATAATTTTATTACATCATGCTTTGGTACAAATAATGTATTTGTAATTGTTGTGAAGGCATTAAAATCATATCTAAATAACTGTTATAATCTTTGCATACTTGTTATACTAGGCCTTTTTTCTATGAGTATAAATGAGCAATAAACAAATAAATAAATACTTGTGGAATATTTGTTGGATTTAAGGATTTGTATATTATTACTTTATGAATAAAGTGCTTCTGATTCTATTTTCTCATATAGAACAGTCATTAGACCTGCAGTTAATATTACATTACAATAGTAAGTCATGGTGAGAGAATGAAAGTAAAGTTTCTTTGTCATAAAATAAAGAGAATTATGAACAAATTGTGAAAATAAATTATTATGAACCCTAACTCTATAGAGAAAGATTATTTCTCCATTAAGACTATTGATGTTGTTATAAAAGTGTCTGATTTGTTTCCCCTAAACTGAGAGAACCAATAAAAAAGAATAAAAACCAAGGGCAAGATTTGGACTTATTATTTGTATAATGCTGACAGACACAATGATAAGCAGTAAAAATGAATCAAGATATTTGCCATTGTAAAACAGGTTTTTAAATTAACATATTTGAAACATTTGAGGTTTTGGTGACCTTTATTCCTGAATATATTTTCTTAACGTGTGTGTGTGTGTGTGTGTGTTTGTGTGAACTTATGGTTGTCATCTCTGGCAATGAATAGTTTAAAAGTTGTTTTTAGTGATTTCAATAGTAGAAAACAAAGCATTACTAAAATAAAAATAAAATAAAAATGGCCACTACATAAAATTTACATTTACAAAAAAGAATAGTACAAATATGTTGAAAATTATGTACACACATGAGCATTGCAGTTAAATCAGTATAGTCTAGAAAAGCTTTTATCTTACATAAGGCAGGTCATCCCCTGATGGTATCATCACATGACCAGCATGAATACTCACTTTATCCTATTTTCGGAGCAAATATCCCTGTAAAAAAAGTCATTTCTACAAGGGCGTCTGTCAAAATGTTATTTGAGTATTTATAGGTATAACATGATAAATGGATTAAGCAGTCAGCTTGTATAACAGAAAAAGTTACACATGATATCGCAATATTTCACATAAGGAGCCGTTTACATTAGACACTGCTTATTTTGTTTTTGAAAAAGGTGTGAATTTTCTGTCTGATCTCTTTAGTTTTAAAACCATAAATGAGTGGATTCACAAGGGGAGGAAACACTAAAACTGATATAGAAAACACCCTGCGCAGGTGAGCAGGAACACTCTCAGATCGATGTGCAAGAAGAGGAAAAAGAGTGTTAAACTCTAAGAAAAGGAAGACGACCAAATGAGTACCACATGTCTGAAGTGCCTTAATCTTTGCATCAGACTGCTTATTAGTAATACAAGTGATTAGTATATGAATGTATGTAAATGCCACAACAGAGAGCGAAAGTCCGTGGTAAAAAACTATACAACACAACCCATAGATATTGTTCACCTCTGTGCCATCACATAAGAGTTTCATTAATGCTGTCTTATAGCAGACAAGATCTGTCATGTTTGTCTGGCAAATCCTGTAAGGTATTAGAAGAGAGAAAACTACAATTATAGCAGCAAAATTAAAAAGCCACATTGCAGTTATTATTTTCACCACGTTATTGGTTGTCATAATGGCTCCATATCTCAACGGGTAGCAGCAATATATCTGTATATAGGCCATAGCAGTAAGAATAAGATAAGATGCTCCACCATTCAGGTGTACAAAAAAGCCTTGAAGCAAACATGCAGAGTAGAATATTGATCTGTCCTGAGACCATATACTATACAGCAGCTGAGGAAAAAGGCTTGTAGCACCCAAAGCATCATTGATAGGCAGGTTAAGCAACAGTATGTACATTGGTTTGTGAAGATTTCTGTTCAAGCAAATTGTAATAATAATTGTTAGATTGCAGAGTAAGATAAACAAGTATGTTGCTACTCCAAATATCAATGCAGGGTAAATGTTCGTCTCAGGCAGTTCCAAAGAGTGCAAAGTCAAGACCAGTGAGAAGACAGATCTATTTGGATACATGGCGAAAGTTCTTACTATTTACGGCCTGACACTAACAAGCTGTTAATTATATAACAGTAACAGTAGTGAAAATCTTGCCAGAAGCTGGTGTCCAACATATATGTTTCATCCCTTCATCTTGCCATATTCTGGATCATTTTACTCAGGCTACAACCTGAAAAAAGCAACAAACATTAAACAACGGTTAAATTTGCTATTATATATTTAATAAAATAACTTAAAGAATATTAGTCAACAGATTAATAACGTACATCACTGTATAATTTCAATTATAATTGTTTGTACCCATTTGCTTAAAACAAGTTGTTGAGATTTGTAATAATGAGGCCTTTTTGCACTAACTGTCATGCATAATCTCATAAAACTATTCAGATTAATTCAAAGATGCATTCATTAGAATACAAGTTGCTCAGACAAACTGCATCTTGATGCCTCAAAAAAGCACTTGTAGTATTTAGTCACCTTAGGTGATCATCCTTCAACACTGTTGAATTCGCCTGTAGGCTAATCATTTATACTCACGGAGTTGGGCAGAAAACAATAGGTTACTATCGTAACCCCGGTTCTCTGAAACATCGAGTGGAGAGATCCACCTATGGGAAGGGCATCCGTACCTGACCTCAGCAGAAGCATCCAATTGCACCAAGTTTGGCTAGACAGACAGAAGCACGCAGCCAATGCCAGGTAAGGCCCCAACCCCTTACCTGAGGGCATATAAAGCCTAATAGCGAGCAGGCGCACGTCACTGTTACAGAGCGGCAAAGATCGCGTATCGGGTTGAAATGTAGTGACAAAACACATTTCATGGACGCTCTCATTCTCAGGAGTCCCAGCGGCAAAATCTATATGGATGAAGCCATAAGACCCTGCAGTCTGAGGCATGTGCATTATTGTACTCTGAACTGCGACAGACATTTCATTAGAGAGAGAGCGCCCTCTTGAGAGAGACGCATTCGCATGGAGACTGAGTTCAACTCCAAGCCCAGGAAAATCACATTTTGACTAGGTGTAAAATTGCTCTTGTTCACATTCACCCTGAACCCGAGAGATGTGATGTGCGCGAGCACGCGGCAGGTGTCCTGCAACACTTTCTCCGCCGATTCGGCTATAATGAGCCAATCGTCTATGTATGTCAAAATCCTCAGACCTGACATTCTCATGGGTGCTAAGCCCGCCTCCGCACACAGACAGAAACTCAGAGGGCTTAATGAGAGCCCAAATGGCAGAACAGTGAATTCGTAACATGTGCCTTGGTAGGCGAAATGAAGAAACTTCCTGTGTGGTGGATAAATGCTTATGTGGAAGAAAGCATCTTTCAGATCGACCGATGTGAACCAGTTGTTCCATTTTATGGTGCGGGCGAGCGAGCCATGAGTTAACATTCTGAAATAGTTTTTCCTCAAATGTTTGTTCAACACACAGAGGTCCAAGATTGGGCGGAGAGAGCCATCCTTCTTTGGGACCAGGAAATAACGAGAATAAAATCCCTGATTCATCAGATTGGGGGGCACCACCTGAATCGCTCCCTTGTTAGAAGGGAAGATATTTCCTCTTTCAGAATATGCGCTCTCCTCCGTGTGTGAAGAGTGAACGTCGTTGAAATGCGGGGGTTTTATTGCAAACTGCAGTCTGTAGCCCTGCATTATTCTACGCGTCACCCACTCGGGAGCCGAAACAGTTTGCCAAGCCAATTCGTGACTTGCGAGTGTACCCACCCGAGCCGGAGCGGAGCTGTGTACGCCCAGCTGGCTCATTTGTGATGCAATGGCGCCCCCTAATGGACAAACTAGGGGCGACATGCAGGGGTTCAAAGAGATTTTCTCTCTCTGCAGGGAGATGATTTCTCTCTGCGCAGAGAGATCCTCTCTCCATAACAAATTCATTTGATTCGTTTGTTTTAATTTGTTTTTGTGTTTTTTTTTATGTGTTTTGTTGCAGGGCCTTTCCTTGCCCTGATGAAAATTTCATCCCGTGACAGGGGGGTTAGGCAAATGCACAGGAGGCACCTGCCGTGGGGTTGCCTTCCTAGAAAGGCATAACTTGAAGGCCTCATCCTCCTCCTTTTTGTCGTCACATCTTTGCTGCATCAATACGACGGCGGGGCCAAAGAGAGCCCGGCCAGGCTCTACCGAAGCGCCCGCGATGATGAGCCTTTTCTCGCGGTCAGGAAGGCCCAATAGGTTAAGCCAGAGCGCGCGCTATCCCACCACAGAAAGCGTCATAGAGCGCCCACAGGCTTGGACGGCCTGACGAGCGTTACGGAGGACGAGGTCGGCAACCGTAAGGATCTCCTTCCACAAGGGTAGAGAAGGGTAAAGAGTTGTTTCCTCGGACCGGGAGGGGGTTCCCAGCATTTTCCCGTCGTAAATGTCCCTTTCCTGGTTGGTAGCGCTCTGTGGAGCCGGCAACTCAATGTTGAGGCCGCTAGCTCACACACTTCCAGGAGGATAGACTGAGGCAAGGCAGTGGGGGCGTAGTCCTGGGGAACGCCAGAGGGCGGGAACTGGTCGATTCGTTGGCGAGTGGGAGATTGCCTGTAAAGATGTCCTCTTCGAGGAACGCAGGATTGGGCTGGTCAGCCCAAATAAGTAAAGTAGCGTCCTGGGAGGCCCCCGGTAGCATGTCGTCGTCACCGTGTCCCCCATCCGAGTCAGAAAGGCTGAGCTCGGCACAATGGGTCGCTGCGATTTTAAGACGGTGTCGCAAAAGCTTCCTGAACAGCACAAGGCACTGACTGCAATTCTCCGGGTTCTCCAAGGGTTCTTGAACATGTTTGAGGCCCAAGCAGACCACGCAGAAAGAGTGAAGGTCCTTAGCGGCGATCAGCGCACCGCACGCGGCCGGGCAGGCCCGTGATAGGCTATTCCCCGGAGAAGCAGCAGATTTAGACAGCGACATACCAGTGAAAATCTAAAAAAAATCTGTGGCGGGCAGCTGTGGCGGGGAGCAGGTGAGAAAAGCAAGAGTGCGGGCAGCTCCGGATGCAGAACACAGCTAATCGGCTGAATGAACGACTGTCACATCTGGTGGAGGCTGATCAGGCGATATGTCCTCCTGAAGACATGCAAATGTGCAGTGTAAATCCAATCGTACTGTGTAAGTGCAGAGATCGTGAGAAGCGAATGTCAACTGGAGAATAGCAGCACATGCAGGCGTTATATGCCCTCAGATAAGGGGGTGGGGCCTTACCTGGCATAGGCTGCTCACTTCTGTCTTACTAGCCAGACTTGGAGCAATTGGATGCCTCTGCAGAGGTCAGGTAAGGATGCACTTCCCATAGGTGGATCTCGAACACAAGATGATGAAAGAGAACTCCCATTTATGTTGGTGCCAAGGCTGCAAAACCCTCATCAACACCAGACCCTTCAGCTCTATCTAATTACTTTTGTGCCAATAATAATGAACGTAACTTTTCAAGAATCTAATGAAAATATAAATTGAAACGGAATAAAATATCTTTGAAACTGAAAAAGAATAAATCGCAGGCAAATTTTTTTACTTCGTTTTTAATAAAATGCATGTTTTGCTAACCGGTTTCTCATCTTTCTTTCTTTCATCTTTCGATCTGAATTTACAAATGCGCTTCCAGAGTTTTCATTTACACTTCTGAGGTTTTCATTTATGCTCCCTGAGTTTTCGTTCCCGTTCTGGCACATAGCTCTTGTGGGGGCGGGGCTAGCAGCAGTGTGTTCTCATTGGCTACTGAGTTTTGATTGGCAGCTTCTTGACCTGGAAGTGAAGATGTCAGTGTTGTGTTTATGTGTGGATGTGAACGTCTGTAAGCGCAGCTTTCTATTTCATTTTATTGCTATAAAGTTTATATCTGTATTTATTTGCTGCTACACTACATTTTTGAGATGATTTCTTATAGAAGGAATAGTACAGACGAATGACATCATCGTAAGTCATCGTCGCTATCAGGATACTGGATACTCGTGGTATGCTAAGTCTGATTATTATTATTATTATTTTAAATATACTATACTAATACTATTTATTATTCAGTACTTGCTTTTTCAGGTGGAGAGGCATTTTAGAGCTCAGTGAGAACCCATAACATTACACAGCAGTGTTGTCTTGATTTAACTGTTAGCCCAATTATTACATGACTTGTTTATCTACATACAGTTACAGTCTTCGATTAGATCATATTTGCTTCTATTAGATCATATTTCCCCTCAGCCAGCCTAACTTTGGGCTAGATTACTGTACAGTATCTGTACTGTAGCCTACAGTACAAAAAGTACTGTATCAGACAATGACCGATGCCATTAGACCAGAGCGCTGTCAATCACTGCCTGATTCAACTTTGGCAATGTAAAGCCTTTTTTTTTTCTTTTTTTTTTACCATGCCTGTACTGACTAAGTCCTAAACGAAGTCTAGTACTGGTTGCTAAACGGATTAATTTTAGACGTGTGCCCGTGCAACCTCACACAAAACAAACGGAAAATTCAGTAATGTTAAGTATTATCTAGCAAGTTTATTTTCCTCCATATATCATACAGCGGCAATATCTTAACTCATAATACATATAACAAAAACAACAAACCGAATTGTTCACCACAAAGGCAAGGCACAAAGACACTGGGCACAGTCGAAAACTGTTTGCTTCCCAATCAGCAACACCTGTGTCTGGGTTTCCTCTAAGTTAAATGGCCTACCCGGGCTGATCCGAGATCAGCTGAGCCACAAAGCACATACAGCCCCCTAGTGGCACAGGACAAAATTACATAAAATACAAAATGAATATGGCTCATACACTCCAGCCCCTAATTGCGTCTGCCAGAGCAATTACACCAAATTCAAAAGAGCCATAAATACCGAAATATAGCCCATATGAAATGGGAACCAATTACCCTTTAGCTTCATTAAGCAAGCATATTTTAGTTATGGGTCGTTCAATGATGTTTGTCTTGGTCTTCAAACGAACCACACGTACCAGACCTCTCTTATCAGGGAAGGTTTCCAGGACTCTTCCTAGCATCCATGACCCACGTGGTGCTGTGGAGTCCGCAACCATGACCAGGTCTCCAGGAACAAAATTCCTCTTCTGCTGGTTCCATTTTTGACGCTCCTGTAAAAGCGGTAAGTACTCCACCTCTTCCAAAAGAGATCCGAGATGTACTGGGTTTGTTTCCACCTTCTTCTTGCGTAAACATCCCTTTTGTCGAACAGTCCTGGTGGGAGAACTGGTTTTCCTTTGAGGAGTAGCAGATGGTTTGGCGTCAACGCCTCAAGATCATTGGGATCCTCTGACAGTCCTGTGATGGGGCGATCGTTAAGCATAGCTTCAGCCTCACAGAGCACGGTATGGAACCCTTCGTCATCCAAGGTTTGCTGACGGAGCACAGAGCACAAGATCTTCCTGATCATCCGTATCATGCGCTCCCATGAGCCACCGTGATGTGACCCAGCTGGAGGGTTAAAACTCCACTTGATTCCCTTCTTGGACAAGGCTCTTTCAATGCGGTCATGATTCAAAGAGGCTGAGGCTTCTCGCAGCTCCCTTTCTGCACCCACAAAGTTGGTGCCATTGTCAGATCTCAAGTGCGAGACTTGTCCTCTTCGACAGATGAACCTTCGCAAAGCGTTGATGCACGAGTCTGTGTCAAGAGAATAGGCCACTTCCAGGTGCACGGCCCTACTTGCCATGCAAGTGAATAATACTCCATATCTTTTCACGATGCTACGCCCTCTTTTCACGTCAACTGGCCCAAAGTAATCTACGCCAACGTTAGTGAACGGTGGTAGATCAGGAACCATTCTCTCTTCTGGCAAGTCTGCCATTTTTTGCTCACCAGTTTTTCCACCATGGAGCTTACAAATGAGGCATCTTGATATGATCTTCCTCACTGCAGTAGGTCCACTTGTGATCCAGTATTTTCTCCTTGTAGCGGAAAGAACATGATTTCTACCTCCATGTCCAAGCTGTAAATGGACATGACGGAGGATAAGATCAGAGATATGTTGGTCCTTTGACAAGATGAGGGGGTGTTTAATGTCCTCAGGGATTGCTGCCTTTTTCAGCCGTCCCCCAACTCGTAGAAGTCCTCCTTCTAGAAATCCTCTTCCTTTCAGCTTAATGAGCCACGCAACTGCAACTTTCAATCTTTGCCAATCAGAGAAATGGGTCATCAGTTGCGATGTGGCATTGATGTCAACAAGTATGGCATTGACCGTCAGACTTCTCTTTACTTCTGGGTCGTCGGCAGTGACACTTATATCCACAGGAAATGTTGGCCACGTTTCTTCAGGTTCCCATAGGAATTCTGGGCCTTCTATCCATCTTTGTTTTATAAGATCTTCTGCCTTCAATCCACGTGAAGCATCGTCAGCAGGGTTCAGGGATGTGGGAACGTATCTCCACTGCTCAATTTCCGAGTTGTCCCTGATGGTGGTTACCCTGTTTGTTACAAAAGTTTGAAATCTTCAGTCCTCATTCTTTATGTACTTAAGAACTGATGTGCTGTCAGTCCAAAAGCAAGTCTTCTTTAGTGGAAACTGGAGTTCCGATTGAAGCATCTTATCCACTCGTACTGCAACAACGGCAGCGGTGAGCTCTAAACGGGGAATAGTGACAGTCTTCAGGGGGGCTACTCGGGCTTTGCCAAATAAGAAAGTAACATGAACCCTCTCATCCACGTTCTGCATCCTCAGGTAAGTAGCCGTACCATAGCCGTTCTCGCTCGCGTCGGCGAAGTGATGCAATTGGGCGCTGACAGTCCTCCCAAATCCTGCAGGCTTCACACATCTGTGGATCTTAAAATATGCCACCTTCTCAAGATCTGTCAGCCATTTGTTCCACTTCTGCTGGAAAGCTGGAGGTATTGGATCGTCCCAATCACATTTTGTCCTGCATAACCCCTGCAACAGCAGCTTGGCCGGGAGTACTACAGGTGCCAGGAACCCCAATGGATCGTAGACGGAACTGATGATAGATAGCATGCCTCGCTTGGTTGCCGGCTTCTCTTTGACTTTCAGCTTGAATTTGAAAGTATCCGTCTCGATACACCACTGCAAACCCAAAGCTCTGTCCAACGGCAGCTTATCCCTGTCTAGATCAAGCTCATGCAGGTTCTTGGACTTGAGATCCTCTGGGAGGCTTTGCAGCACTTCTCGACTATTACTAATCCATTGAGTGAGGGTAAACCCTCCTCTGCCGCAAATGGTTATAAGGTTCTTAACCATGATGACTGCATCTTCTTTAGAGGGTAGACTCTTCAGTAGGTCATCCATATAGAAGTTTCGGTTGACCGTTTCAATCACTTCTGTTGGAAAGTTGGCCTGATTGTCTTCAGCGGTTTTTCTAAGAGCAAGGCAGGCGACACTAGGTGATGAAACCGCTCCAAATAAATGGACAGTCATGCGATGCTCTACAAGACCTTCCTCCAGGTTACCTTGAGGCCACCATAAGAATCTTAAATAGTCCCGATGTTTCTCTGCCACCTTAACCTGGTGGAACATAGCCTTTATGTCCGCCATTATGGCCACCTGTTCCTGTCTGAACCTCATAAGAACTCCAACCAACGAGCTGGTGAGGTTTGGTCCTTGCAAGAGCTGACTGTTGAGTGAGATCCCTTTGTACTCTGCTCCACAGTCAAACACCACTCGTAGCTTTCCTTTCCGTGGATGGTACACGCCGTGGTGCGGGATATACCACACCTTCCCTGTTGGCGTTTCCAGCTGATGCTTCGGCACTTCTTCGGCATAGCCATTGCTAATGACATCAGCAAGAAAGTTGTTGTACTCTTCATGAAAGCTTGCGTCTTTCTGAAGTCTTCTTTTTAGACCACTAACACGTTGCATGGCAACACCGAGGTTGTTCGGCATCGAAACATCTTTCCCTTTGAAAGGCATTTGAAACGTGTAGTGTCCGTTTTGAAGCTGAGCAGAGCTTTCCATTATCTCTACAAACTTCTTTTCTTCCCTTGACATTTCTTCCTGTTCTGCAGAAGCTTGCTCATTGAAGTCGTAGTTGTACTGGCTGGTTAACAGTTCTTCAATTCTGTCAATGGCAATTCTGTTGGCACAAACTGAAGGGTGGTCACTTCCACAGTCGCTACTTCCCCGTAATGGACCATTTATTACCCATCCCAGTAGGGTTCTGATCGCGTAGGGTCCTTCACCTTCACAACTGTTAATCACCTCCCAAAGCTCCATCAACTTGGAGGCATTTGTGCCAATTAACAGGTCAACATCAGCATTTATATGGGGAATTTTTACATCCTCTAAATAAGGCCATTTTCTCAGCTCCCTTTCGCTCATTATGTTGGCTGTAGAGACAGGCATCTCTTTCTGGGTACACACTTTGGAAAGTGGATAGAAGCACTCACCAGAAAATCCAGAAATTTCCAAACCGTCAACAACGGAGCTTTCTACTGCGTTATTATGGCCCAAGGTGCGGATATGAATCTTGCATTTGCGTCCTTCCATGTTCAACTTATCAATGAGTTTCCTGGTGCAGAAAGTTCCTGTACTCCCTGGGTCCAGAAAAGCATAGGTTTCAATAATCTTGTTTCCCTTTAAGCACTTCACCTTAACAGGCAAAATGGGAAGAATTCCATTGCAGTGGCCAGCCCCTGTAAGACAACAAGCGGAGGATGCTGTACAGCTGTCAGAAGTATTTGACTGCTCAATAATTTTCTGCTCACCATCCTTCTGATCCTTTTGAGTAACCCTTTCCTTCTCTCCTATGTGCAAAACACTGGGATGCGTTCGGTTGCACTTGTTGCAAATGATGCGGCTGTCGCAATTCTTACTCAAGTGTCCTGTGCACAGACAACTGAAACACAAACCTTTCTCCTTTAGATAGTCCAGTTTCTCCCTGTGTGTCTTTCTTCCCAGTTTAAAACATTGTTCCAAAACATGATTACCAGCAGCACAATACAGGCAGAAAATAGAATCAGTCTTGGTAAAGGATGTCACTTTGTTCTGAGCCTTTTCCTTCTTGTAACTATCTGGTTTGCTGTATCCATCCTCAATGACCACCTGTGTTGCAAAGCTGTTTCTTCCCAGCCGAGGTTTCACCTGAGACTTACTTGCTTTTGTAGCTCCTTTGATAACAGGTGAAGTGTCCTGTATGTCACCAAAGACTGGATCTGAAGTGATTCTGACCTGGCGTTCAATGTACTCCACAATGTCTGAAAATCGTGCTCTTCGACCAGTTTTCTCCAGTATCTCACATGCCTTTGCTCTCCACTTGTCTCTGAGTTTATACGGAAGCTTCTGACTCAGAATCTTTATGTTTGCTGGCATGTTAAGTTCCTCCAAGTACTGAAGATCATCCATAGCGTTGGAACACTCACGGAGGAAGAGTCCATAAGCTTTGAGCGCTTTGGGGTCCTCAGCTTTGATACTTGGCCATCCTGTGACCTTCTCCATGTAGGCTTCTGTTATCTTAAACTCATTTCCAAAGTGCTCCTTGAGCAATTTTTTGGCAACATCAAATCCTTTATCTGCAGTCATATGAAGGCAGCTGCGCACAATATCCCTTGGCTGCCCCATAGTAAATTGCTCAAGATAGTACAAACAGTCTCCTTTACAGCTGGTCTTTGCTTCCACACAGTGTTCAAATGCCTTTATAAATGTATTGAACCTTAGAGGATCTCCATCATAAATTGGAATTTCTCGGCGCGGCAGCAGTTGTAACGTTTGCATTTTGACAAGGAGAGCTGTTATGTCATTCTGTTGTTGCAGTAAATTGTAGAGACCTGCTGTCTGATGTTGGCTTTGCAGGGGTTGAAACACTTGTTGGTCTAGAGTGGGTTGAAAGCTTTGACTGAAGGTTGTCTTTGATTGTAACTGAGGGGTTTGAGAGCCTTGAATGACAGTTGGCTTTGGCAAGATAGTTGGCGTGGCTAATGGTGAAGCATTGCTTTGGAGTGGTAGAGATGCATGTCGCTGTGAAGGCAGAGGCACAAATATGGAAGCCTGTGGATTGAGAGAGGTGGGCGGGAGCTTAGATCTAGCCCCTTTCCTGATATAGGAAGCCATTCCATCAGCTTGCCTTGAATGGACGCTGCTACCAACCTGTAGCACTGCTAGCTTAGCAGAAGTGGCAGCTATCTCAATGTCCAGCTCAAGCTGCTCCCTTTTTCTCCTCAAAATGAGCTCCTGCTCCTCCAATGCATGCTTATCCTTTAAGGCAGCAGCTCGAGCCAAGAGCGCAGCCTGTTCCGCCTTCGCACTGCGTCTGGCTGAAGAAGTGGAGGATCTGCTACTGGAGGATCCGCTACTTGAACCATGGTGCCTTGACTGCACGTTTGAAATGCTGTCTTGAGGTTGAATCTGATCCTCCTCTTCCTCATCCTTTCCACCAGCAGCTCCTCTTCCATTGCTGGCATCAACCTCATTTCCATTTTCAGCATTGACATCAACAGTTTGAGTTTCAATTTGACCCGGCAAATCATCATGATCATCATCCACTTTGGTAACTGAACAAGCTTTAGTGTCATACAACCATTGATTTGTACCCACAAAAAACTCATTGAAACTCAACATTTTAGCTTGGTACCATATTTCATGTTTGTTTGCTTCATCAACAGGCAATAAACCCAATAAAGATGTATGTACATGCTTTATCTCATCACACAACTTATTGAACGTGTTAAATTCATGTTCAACCTCATTTACATGCTCTTTATCACCCATCAATTTAGCAATAGAATTTTTTGCATTCAACAGTTTACTAAATTTAGACTTTCTTTCCTTTTCTAAAGTGCTTATTTTTTCCAACAAAGCTTTGGGTGTTAATTTAACCACACGTTTTTCAGTTACAGATTTTACCCCTACACCCACACAAAGTTCAGTCTCATGGCCAAGTTGGCCTTTTTCCTTTTCTGCCATAATGACAACGAAAAAGTGAATTGGCTTATTATTCAATAAGCACGCAAAATAGTTTTGTGTTGCGCAACAATTAGTCTAGACGCGCAAAGTTATTTTTAGACGGTTGTGAGTTTACTACCAATGCATTGGTTTTACGCGAATGTGTGCACACAAATTACCATGGCCATTCATAATATCAGCGCTGATCACCACGTACCCCAATAGAGCGTTGGCCGGCTTTGATGAATGGTGTCCCGATGTGATAATGCTGGTATTCCGTTGACCCTTTAGCTCACTCTGGTGCAGCTCCTTTGAGCAATCGGCAACTCCAAACATTTGCCCACCTCACATCCGTGGTTTCCAAACGAACACCGTTAAATCCACAATAGTATAACAGGTCCGCGTCCTCACGATGAATGATCATCCAAATTGAAGCAGTTTTCGACCTAAATGTACTGACTAAGTCCTAAACGAAGTCTAGTACTGGTTGCTAAACGGATTAATTTTAGACGTGTGCCCGTGCAACCTCACACAAAACAAACGGAAAATTCAGTAATGTTAAGTATTATCTAGCAAGTTTATTTTCCTCCATATATCATACAGCGGCAATATCTTAACTCATAATACATATAACAAAAACAACAAACCGAATTGTTCACCACAAAGGCAAGGCACAAAGACACTGGGCACAGTCGGAAACTGTTTGCTTCCCAATCAGCAACACCTGTGTCTGGGTTTCCTCTAAGTTAAATGGCCTACCCGGGCTGATCCGAGATCAGCTGAGCCACAAAGCACATACAGCCCCCTAGTGGCACAGGACAAAATTACATAAAATACAAAATGAATATGGCTCATACAATGCCAATAAAGCTATTTAAACCTGAATTTAATGCAGAGTCTTTGAAAGAGGAGAGCCACGACTTGACCACAGACCACGTCTCTGTTCATAATATGTAAACACTGTAAGAAAAAATGATATGGACGTCGAAGATCTCAAAAATGAAGTTTATTACAGCATAGCAGTGGAAAGGTACACAAAGCACCTTGGGTTCACTGGCGTCAGAATGAACCCAGAACATCCAAATCTGAAACCTTTTATCCTGTTACAGTTTACAACTCTTAATGTAAATTAAGTTGCCCTTGTTGTAACAGCTGTGGTCTGGATGTTAATGAAGTTGAGACACCCCATTGTCTGAGAAGGTTCTCTGTGTTCCACACCCAGTCCTACAATTGACTACCATTTTCTCAGGATGTGATCAACCCAAATGGTCAAGAAACAATATAACTTAACTGCCTTAATCTCTATGATAATTAAGCCATTTTGGGATGAGCTCATTCTAAAATATATTTAGGAGTGGAATCTGGGTCTCGGCAGGCTACAATTTCTTACAACACTCAATTATTTAAGTATTGCCCTGGTCGCAATATTTATTCTGATTACTTTTGTGTGATAAAGACGACTGATAAAGCTATTATATGTAGCTATTATGAGTAACAAAATGCTTTTTCTGTGTCCACATTTATTTCCTATAAAAACCACACACAGTGACCGTGATGTCCAAGCGACCTCAGTGGATGAATCAATGCCTTCTGAAGTGAAACAATAGGCTAAGAAAAATACTAATAATGTAAACTGTTTTAACTATTAAAAATCACTTCCAACCAACTGTCATACGTACATGGGTTACAATCCACTTGTATTATATGGACTTAAAAATCTTTGTTTGTTTATGTGAAGAAAGAAAGTCATATACATCTGGGATGGCATGAAGGTGAGTAAATGATGAGAGAACTGTTTTGTTACTTGTAATGTAACAGGAACTGTTCAAAGGATCATTGCATCATTTAAAATGTATATGAATTTTAAATATGTACTCTGTATTTGTTCTTGTGCATTTTGTATAGTAATGTATATCATGATAATACTGTCCATTATAGTATGCAGTTAAAGGTGAACTAAGTAACTTTTTTACCTTAACTGAACAGCTTCGGAGTCATTGGAATGGTTATAATACTTATTTCGGGTTGAATGGTGGTCGTTTCGCACCCCCCTTGTGCCCGTGAGCGGAAAATACGCACTTGCAACTTTGGGGCGGCGGGCCACCGGCCGCCGCGTCAGGAAGTATCGCGTGATATCAGGTCTCGCGATGTAAACAACTGCTTTACGGCCAAAAGAAATCTGCTAAAATGCTGTCATTATCAAACAGTAGCAGTCACCTGTCCCTTCCCAAATCATCTGGTCTTGTTCTTACCAGCTGTACAACTTACCTGGCTCCTTACCCGTACTACTTACCTGCACTATTTACCTGCTACGATCACTTCTCTTCATCCTCCTTAGTCTTCCTCGTTTCCAGATAATCGTCACCGCACCTGCAAGAAACACACAGACTGTTATAACTCAAGTTAAGTCTACCAAACGATCTATATGCTGAACACTCACCTGCTTATCTCGCTTGCTCTCTGCTACCTGTGAATAAACAACTGTTACCATAGTTACCTGTGTTTATGCTTGCCAACCGTTCCGTATAATACGGAATCGTCCCGTATTTGACACATAAAAGTCTTGTTCCGTATTGAACTGATTTTTGAGAATCAATTCAGTGCAAATCCATGACAGACACATAGCTTCTAATATATGTCACACTATGAACGAAGACATTTGTAGGCTATGATAAGAAAAAAAACCGACGGTGCGGTAGATACTAATTTCTCTCCGTTTGTCTATGATCAACGTAGCGTTTTTAACATCTTGGAAGATCATCAGAGAATGCCCTTTTAATTGGTCGTTTCAGTCATTGTGAGTCACGTATCGTAGCAACGATGACGACAAGTGACAACAGCGGGAAATGTAAAAAAGACTACCTCCGAGCAGCCGTTGAAAAAGAAAAGAGCACAAAAATATACGTATACAGGTGTTGTATTGCTTGAATGCAGTATTTGAGTGCAATATTTTATATTTTCTTTATTAGCTGTTTTTTTTATGTATTATTGTTTTGCACTGGAAAGAAAGTTAACTATAATGGAAGTATAATTATATAAAGATATTTGCACTACACTTCCTTAAAATGTTGTCTAATTAAATTAAAAATATTATTTTTTTGCACTGGAAAGAACATTCTAGAAGTCTAATTCTATTGAATAAGTTCGCACAAGGCTACAGGAAATTGTTGTGTTTATTTTTCTTCAAATGCAGTCTAAGCCGGTGAGTTTTGAATGTTATTGTATGTTTAAGTTAAAAATAAAACGTATTATAAACTAAACAAATCCATGGTTGGCAAAATGATCATGATAGCCTTTTTATTTCACATCTATGTCGTTCAGTCTTGTATATTGATTAGGCCTAACGTTACTTTGCTATTCTATAAATATATAGGCCTACTAAGTTGTATTATAATATGCTATAATGTATGAAATATATTTATCTAAATGTATAAATTAGTTTCCACAATATTCACCAGAAGTCATCATTTCAGGGGTTATTTTTAAAAAAATTCTTCCGTGGGGGCATGGTAATCCACGCCTCCCGTCCAAGGCCTGTAAGTTTTCGTCCGGTCTAATGGCGAAGGCTTACAAGGCCTGTGGACAGGCTGCTTCCGCCCTCCATGCCATGGCGCTCTTGCAGGTCCACCAGGCCCAGGCGCTCATGGACATGAACGAGGGTGGTTCTGACCCAGAGCTCTTTCGGGAGCTCCGTGTGGCAACCGACCTCGCCCTCCGGGCGACGAAGGAAACCACACGTTCAGTTGGTCAGGCGATGTCCACCTTGGTGGTCCAGGAGCGCCACCTTTGGCTCAACCTGGCGGATATGAGTGACACCGATAAATATCAGTTCCTGGATACCCCTCTTTCCCAGGTTGGGTTGTTCGGCGACGCGGTCGAGAGCTTTGCCCAGCAGTTCTCGGCTGCACAGAAGCAGACGGAGGCCATCTGGCACATCCCCCCCCTCCGTCTACTCGTCGCCGAGGTCGGCCTTCTGCGTCGTCCTACGCTCCCGCTAAGCCCCAGCAGCAGCAACCATCCAGGCCTCAGCGTGGAGCAAGCCGTAGGAAGCCGGTGGATCAAGTTGCTCTTCAGGAGATGGCGAACGCGCCACTCCTTCCCCCGGTGGAGGGCCGGGCGGAGAATCTTTTGTTTCCTTTTCTTTTTGTTCCGCCACTGACACCATGCCTTGTCACTCCCGAGCCCTTCTTTCATCGCCAGCGGGCAGCAGTGGCTGTGTCCTGGATGCTCTGACGCCTCCGCACACTCACTCTGCCCTTCGTCGGAAGCAGGTATGTGTTGCACCACACACTTAGACCCCACTTCGGGCCGCTGTGCCGTCCGAGTCGGGTCCCTGCATTCCGCCGCGCTACCCCACCTCGGGTACGTCTGTGGTGCCGTTGGTCCCGCTTGCTCGGTCTCTGGGAGCCTGGTTAACGCTTCCCAGCCCGTCTCGCTGGCTCATCCGTACCATCAGACTCGGCTATGCGATTCAGTTCGCCCGACGCCCTCCTGCTTTCAAGGGCATTCTGTTCACCTGTGTTCTGGCGGACAGTGCCCCTGTGCTCAGGGCAGAGATCGCAGTCCTACTGGCGAAGGACGCGATCGAGCCCTTCTACAGCCCGTACTTCATTGTACCCAAGAGAGGTGGTGGGTTACGACCAATCTTGGACCTGCGCGTCCTGAACCGGTCCCTTCACAGGCTACCGTTCAAGGTGCTTACGCAGAAACGCATTTTCAAGTGCATCCGTCCCCAAGATTGGTTTGCAGCGATCGACCTGAAGGACGCGTACTTTCATGTCTTGATTCTCCCTCGACACAGACCGTTTCTTCGCTTTGCGTTCAAGGGACGGGCATATCAGTACAAGGTCTTACCCTTCGGGCTGGCCCTGTTGCCCCGCGTCTTCACGAAAGTCACGGAGGCGGCCATTGCTCCCATGTGCGCGCGTGGTGTTCGCATCCTCAACTATCTCGACGACTGGCTTATTCTGGCCCAGTCGAGAGAGCAGTTGTGCGAACACAGGGACATGGTGCTCAGTCACCTCAGCCACCTAGGGCTTCGGGTCAACTGGGAAAAGAGCAAACTCACCCCCGGGCAGAGGATCTCTTTTCTCGGTATGGAGTTGGACTCGATCAACATGACAGTGCGCCTCACAGAGGCCCGTGTCCAGTCAGTGTTGAACTGCGTGAGGACGCTCAGACGCAGAACAGCGGCACCACTGAAACTTTTTTTCATCTGCAGCCGTGGTTACGCCGCTCGGATTGCTGCATATGAGGCCACTCCAACACTGGCTCCACGATCGAGTCCCGAGATGGCCGTGGCAGAGCGGCCCACCTTCGTTCCTGCGGGAAGGTGTTCCCCTGGAACAAGTGTCCAGGCACTCTGTGGTCTCCACGGATGCCTCTGCCACCGGCTGGGTGGCCACGTACAACGGGCATGCAGCTTCAGGTCTGTGGACGGGGCCTCAACTGCATTGGCACATCAACTGCCTCGAGTTGTTAGTAGTACGTCTTGCACTGAGCCGCTTCAAAATGCTGCTTCTTGGCAAGCACGTACTGGTCCGTACGGACAGCACTGCGACCGTTGCGTACATCAACCGCCAAGGTGGTCTACACTCCCGCCGCATGTCACAACTCGCCCGCCATCTCCTCCTCTGGAGTCAGAAGCATCTGAGGTCGCTTCGTGCTGTTTTCATTCCGGGCCTGCTCAACCGTGCAGCCGACGAGCTCTCACGGCAGCAGGTGCTACCGGGAGAATGGCGACTCCATCCCCAGGTGGTCCAGCTGATTTTCAGGCGCTTCGGGACCGCACAGGTAGATCTGTTTGCCGCCCCGGACACGTCTCACTGCCAGTTGTTCTATTCCCTGACCGAGGGGACCCTCGGCATGGATGCTCTGGCACACAGCTGGCCCCGGGGCCTACGCAAGTATGCGTTTCCCCCAGTGAGCCTTCTTGCACAGACCTTGTGCAAAGTCAGGGAGGACGAGGAGCAGGTCTTGCTAGTTGCGCCGTATTGGCCCAACCGGACCTGGTTCCCGGAACTAGTGCTCCTCGCGACAGCCCCTCCCTGGCCCATCCCTCTGAGAGAGGACCTGCTCTCTCAGAGACGGGGCACCCTATGGCACACGCGTCCAGACCTCTGGAAACTCCATGTCTGGTCCCTGGACGGGACGCGGAGGTTCTAGGTGATCTACCCCCTGCGGTAGTTGACACCATCACTTCCGCTAGAGCCCCCTCTACGAGGCGCCTCTATGTGTTGAAGTGGAACCTGTTCATTGACTGGTGCTCCTCTCACAGGGAGAACCCCCGATCTTGCTCGATCAGAGCCGTGCTTTCCTTCCTGCAAGAAGGGCTGGAGCGAAGGCTGTCTCCCTCCACCCTTAAAGTGTATGTTGCCACTATTGCTGCACATCACGATGCTGCTGATGGTAAGTCTTTGGGGAAGCACGACCTGATCGTCAGGTTCCCGAGGGGAGCGAGGAGACTGAATCCTCCTCGCCCACTCTCTATACCCTCTTGGGATTTGTCTCTGGTCCTTTCGGCACTTCAGAGACCACCCTTTGAGCCTCTGCAATCAGCTGAGTTAAAAATCCTGTCCTGTAAGACAGTACTCCTGGTTGCATTGGCCTCTATCAAGAGAGTAGGGGACCTGCATGCATTTTTGGTCGACAAATCGTGCCTAGAATTCGGCCCGGATAACTCTCACGTGATCCTGAGACCCCGGCCCGGATACGTGCCCAAGGTTCCTACCACTCCCTTCCGGGACCAGGTAGTGAACCTGCAAGCGCTGCCTTCGGAGGAGGCAGACCCAGCCCTGGCTTTTCTCTGTCCCGTTCCCGCTCTGCGTCTGTACGTGGACAGAACGCAAAGCCTCAGGACCTCAGATCAGCTCTTCGTCTGTTACGGAGGCCAGCAGAAGGGAAAGGCTGTCTCCAAGCAGAGGATGGCTCACTGGATATTGGATGCCATCGCCTTGGCTTACGAAGCCCAAGGCGTGCCCTGCCCGCCCGGGTTGAAAGCCCACTCCACTAGGGGTGTCGCTTCTTCCTGGGCGCTGGCACACGGTGCCTCGCTAACAGACATCTGTAGAGCTGCGGGCTAGGCGACACCTAACACATTCGCTAGGTTTTATAGCCTACGTGTTGAGCCGGTTTCTTCCTGTGTGCTCGCTTCTACCAGCCGGTAACACCGAAGTTCCCGCTCTAGTGTCGGCTTGCTGCGCCATTGCCTTCCTCGGAACGGATACGTGCGCTTTTTGCTCCAGTCGAGTTCCCCGCTTAGGCGAACCCTGTGAGTTCCTCCGCACCCCTTCGGCAGTTGGACGTTGCGGAGCGTCCGACGCCAGGCCTAGTGCTCGTAGGTTGTGTAACTTGTGCTAGGCTGGGTTCCATATGTGTGATATGCGTATTCTTCCACGACCAGCTCCCTGCGGTGAGCCCGTGTCTTTCCCTTGGCAGTGTCTGCTCTGCCGTCACTGTCCGGTGTGTCTCCCCCTTCGGGTGACCCCAGTGACATTCCATATGTTGCACTGCCCCTTCGGCCAGTCCATATGTGTATTCTCCACATGTTACCTCCCTTCGGGCAGGATGTGGCTGCGCAGCGTCCTTCCCCTGGAAAGGCACGCTTTCCCAGTGTTATCCAAGAGTTCCACTGTGTGGGGTGTAATGGAACAGCAGTTGAACTCCCTCTACGCAGGTCTTCCGCCCCAGCAGTTGGGGGTCTGAGAGTCTTGCGTAGAGCTCTGGATGTGGCAGCAACCGTGGTGTTTTCCATGGGATCCCAATTACGTCTCGGTTACTAATGTAACCCTCGTTCCCTGAAGGAGGGAACGGGAGACGTAACGTCCCGTCGCCACCGTTGCTGACTATCGCTGCATGGCCGTCACAAATCTCGGCTCCTCAGCGAAAAACAATGTGTGCGTGCGCCCGCTTCCTGCTTATACCCGCGATGCGGGCGGGGGCGCGTGACGCAATTCACGCACGCCAACGTTCATTGGCTCGTTCTGTAGACACTCGAAGTTGATAGGGCTCCCTGAAGTGATCCCAATTACGTCGTCACGTCGACATTACGTCTCCCGTTCCCTCCTTCAGGGAGCGAGGGTTACATTAGTAACCGAGACGTTTTTGAAGCTCCATATAAACTATAATCACTGACTTCTGGTAACGGCCATACGCGAGTCTAGTTCCAGCAGAAGAGTGACCTCTGACCCTACACAGGCTCTATTCACTCCCATAATAAAGCTTGGAAGAGCCAGGATATTTTAAATATAACTCCGATTGTGTTTGGCTGAAAGAAGAAAGTCATATACATCTGGGAAGGCTTGAGGGTGAGTACATTTTGGAATAATTAAAATTTTTGGGTGAACCAACCCTTCAAGGTCACAAAACACTGGACATTTGTTAGTACCTTGGTTCTGTCAGGACCACTATCGTCAAATACGATTGGCAATTGGATACAGTTAGGATTGGCGGTATGGTTCTGTTCTGGGCAAGAACTCCATGCGCATCCATGCAGCCTAGCATGGATAAGAGCAGGGAGAGCAGCAATAACACCCCTAGGATAAACAGAACAGAACCAACATGAATGTATTGCTGATATCATTAATTCAAGATTTTAAAGCACAACATAATTCAAGAATTTATTCTGATTCAAGGGGAATCAGAATGCCATACTGACTGACGAGAGGAGGAGCTGGGGATGGAGGAGGGTAATTAGCTCCTGAAAAACGTGATAGCTGCTGATAATGAAGGAGCTTATATATGTATACAGTGATAGGCGTCATATTCCTATAGACGTGGATCAGCTGAGTGTCAGCTGATGCGAGCTTGACTAACGTGACCCGCCAGATCTGACGCTACACTTAATATGTGTAAGTCCACTAAAGAAGGGAGAGCATTTTCGCATTTGGCTCCTAAACTCTGGAAAACACACTCCCAGTTTAAATCTAGATTAAAGACACATCTCTTTAGTCAAGCATTCACATAATGCATCTCATACTCCTGTTTTATCAGATGAAATGCACGTACTTATCTTTTGCTTGAAATGGTATGAACAGCAGCCACACTAATTATTTTTCATTCGTTTTTTTGTTTCTATCTAGGAATGCCCATCACTAGAGATGCCCATAACTCCAGCCTCTTACAAAGATTTCAGATGACCCAACATCTGTGAAGAGAGGACGCCAACCCCTTTGAGGACTTCAGATGACGCCAACTCTGAATCAACATGCACCACTACCAAATTTGTCTATGTATTGTAGTCATTATGTTCACAACTTGTAATAATTACTGTAACAAGATGATTGTTTCTGCCTAAATAAATACATAATGTTAGCTTTCTGCTTGAGTATATTATCTGTACACTTCTGACATATGGACATTACTTGGACACAGTCACCTCTGATCACAGATCACACAGATTACTCTAAATTGTAATGTAGAAACATGAATTTTCTGTAAAGCTTATTTGAAACGATATGTATTGTGAAAAGCGCTATACAAATAAATGTGAATTGAATTGAATACATTTCAAAGATTAAAAAGCACTTTTCTTCCTTGTAGGTTGTTAAAGATAAATAACCATATAGGCTAATATATGGAAATAATCATTTTAATATATCATTTGATCAAATTATTATTTAATATAACAACATTTTATCGCACACAGTTTCTCTTTCTCTTTAAACAGGTGGCAATTTTCTGTCTAATTTCCTTAGTTTTAAACCCATAAATAAGTGGATTCACAATGGGAGGAAACACAAGAATAGATGTAGAAAACACCCTGGAACGTTTTCAACGAGTATTGAAATGAGTAGGCTATTGCATGTCTGAAGTGCCTTAATCTTTGCATCAGACTGCTTATTAGTAACACAAGTGATTAGTTTATGAATATATGCAAATGCCACAACAGAAACTGAAAGGCCGTGGTATAAAGATAAAATAAACAATCCATAGATATTGTTCACTGTTCTGTCTTCACACATGATTTTCATTAAAGATGGGTTATAGCCAGAGTTGGAAAGAGTTGCTAATAAAATATTCTACTCTACTAAAAGTACTACAACTTTAATGAAATTTTATCAGTCTAAAAATCTACTCAAGTAAAAGTAAAAAGTAACTAATTTAAAATTTACTCAGAGTAAAAGTTACTGAGTTACTTTTTTAACAGCGGGGGTGGGGTGGGGGATTCTCCCTATAGGGTTGTATTTTCTAACGGTATAAGATTTTCACAGTATCATAACATCTCAGAAAATATCTCGGTTTATGGTATTAATCAATTATTAAATAAATGATATTATTAAATTATAGTTATTATTACAGTTTTTCTCAATTGCTAAAACACAATTTCTGAAACCGTGCTCCATTTTCTGAAAACATTAAACACAAAACCTCATCTTCAAGCACTATTTACAAAACCTCTGACTCCTCTTGCAAAATTAAACTTTCACCTCAAAACAGTTTTACCTGTGTTCAAAATCAAACACTGCTCTCAAATCATAAACAAAGTGATCAAAATGATATACACTATCAAGCAGTTAGTAAACAATACACCAACAAATAGAAAACACATTGTTCAAAATTGTTCACATTGTGAAGGCCAGAGCACTTCGTCGACGTCACAAGCAATATTATCCCTCCTCCTTTCTTGCCCTAGAAAACTTATTTTTAACATTAACAATTTATTAAAATGTTTAAGAATATTAGAGTCCAATGAAATGTATTTGATTTAGAAAATTAATGTTTCTTTTTATGATTTAATACAAATATATCATCAAAGACGGTGGTAATCAAATGAAAAAAATAAACTTTCATCCTTTTATTTTCAAAAGTAAACCATGGACAAAAAAAATATTCCTTAAATAATGTTTAAATAAATTGTATTATTATTATTGTTGTTATTATTATTATTATTATTTTGAGAAGTATGTTCTGTTGTTGGCCTACTACACTGTAAAAAAAAATTACATCCCCAAGTCAAAAATTTCAAGTGACCGATAACATCTAAATTTTTCAATTAGTCTGACGTATTATTTCTCATTGAGCCAATGTTAACAGACTATTGCAACAAGAATTTCACTTGGGCCAATTGAAAAATTTATATATTTGTCATGAATCAGGCTCCTTCCTCTTTCTCATCTCTTTCTCTCTTGCTCCCTCTCCTGGTCTCTTTTCTCCTTACACCCCTTCCCCGTGTCTTTTCTTTCATTCAGCTGTTCTCTATCTCATCTCGTTAACACTCACACCTGTTCTCCCTTCCTCCTGATTTCTCCCCCTATTTCTTCTCCCTCTTTTCCTTTGTTCCCTGCCAGAGTATTACCTGATATGTGTTACGTACCTGATGTTTCTCTATCGTTCTCTAGCCTTGTCGTGTCGTGTCCAGTGTGATGTATGCTCTCCTGATTGTTACCTCTGATCACCATCTGCTTGCCCGCCTCTGGCTGTCGGCTCCGACTATTGCTTGAAGCTGTTCATCCGCTACCCGGAGCCCTCTCCGCACCTTTTGAGGTTTTCCTGATTCTAATCGGCGGACTCTCTACAGTTTCCTTTTTCCAAGTGACTTTCTGTTTTGAACTATTATTGCCTGTCGGCACCTGTGTTCTGGTTTTGCCTATCAGCGCTTCTGAGTTATTAAAGAGACATTTGATCTGCCTTTGCGTTTGGGTTCTCTCTCCACACTCTTCATGACAGAATACTCTGGCCAGTTCATGGACCCAGCAAAGGAGAGTCATTTCCAGTCCGCCCTTGAGCTTCAGGGAACCATGCTGGGCCGTCACGAGGATGAGCTCGCTGCCTCCCGTCATGCGGTGGAGTCTCTCGTCGCACAGGTGAACGACCTAACCCAACAAATTTTGCATCTTCGTGTTGAGACGCCCGTTTCCAGCTCCCACTCACCTCCGGAGCCCAGAGTTAACAACCCGCCCTGTTATGCTGGTGAGCCGGCCGAGTGCCGATCATTCCTGACACAGTGTGAGGTTGTTTTTTCCCTTCAGTCTACCACCTATGCCAGGGATCGCTCCCGTATCGCCTTCGTCATCTCCCTTCTCTCCGGGCGAGCACGCGAATGGGGGACCGCTGTCTGGAGCGCTGGCTCTGAATGTCTCAACAGTTATGACTATTTCAAGGAGGAGATGTTACGCGTCTTCGACCGCTCTGTCCATGGTGCTGAAGCCTCTCGACTCCTCTCCTCTCTTCGTCAAGGCAAGAGGTCTGTAGCCGATTTTTCTGTTGAATTTCGTACATTGTCGACTTCCTGTGAGTGGAATGAACCTGCTTTAGTGGCCCGTTTCCTAGAGGGATTGAATGCCGATTTAAAGGACGAGATCCTCGCCCGTGATTCCCCCTCACGCCTGGATCCCCTTATTGATCTGGCCATCCGCACAGAGAAACGCTTCGATTTACGCCGCCGGGCTCGCGGCTTGGAGAGATCCCTCCTCCCTGCACCTGTCTCATCTTCTCCTTCTGTCCACTCTGATGCGGAACCCATGCAGCTGGGAGGATTACGGATTACCGCGGCAGAGCGTCAACGCCGAATAACCGAACGCCTCTGTATGTACTGTGGATCTGCTACTCACTTTCAGTCCTCTTGTCCAGTAAAAGCCAGAGCTCACCAGTGAGAAGAGGGCTACTGGTGAGCGCTTCAACTTTAGTCCCTCCGCCATGCAATCGCACTACTTTCCTGGTACATCTCCGCTGGCCGGGCTCGGCCGTCACCTGCTCTGCGCTCATTGACTCGGGCTCCGAGGGAAGTTTTGTCGATGAGACTTGGGCTCGCACTCAGGGGATTCCCCTTGTTGATTTGAAGGATTCCACTCCTGTTCACGCCCTCGATGGCAGTATCCTTGCCAGGGTACGCCGTTCCACGGTCCCGGTGAGCCTCACTGTCTCGGGTAATCATCGTGAGAGTCTTTCCTTTTTAGTTTTTCACTCCCCTTATACCCCCGTTGTTTTGGGACACCCCTGGCTAGTCAAGCATAATCCACAGATTAATTGGGCCAGAGGGTCCGTTCTTTCTTGGAATTTATCGTGTCATGTAAATTGTTTAGTGTCTGCCTCTCCTCCTGTGTCTTCTGTTTCTGTGTTTCAGGAGGAGCCCGGTGATTTGTCCGGAGTTCCGGAGGAGTACCATGATCTGCGGGCGGTTTTCAGTCGTTCCCAGGCCACTTCTCTCCCTCCCCATCGTCCGTATGATTGCAGCATTAATCTTCTACCGGGGACCGCCCCTCCCCGGGGAAGATTATATTCCTTGTCGGCGCCCGAACGTGAAGCTCTCGAGAAGTATTTATCTGATTCGCTCGAAGCTGGTACCATAGTTCCTTCTTCCTCTCCTGCGGGGGCCGGTTTTTTCTTCGTTAAAAAGAGAGATGGTTCGTTGCGCCCCTGCATCGATTATCGTGGGTTGAATGACATCACAGTCAAAAATCGTTATCCCTTGCCTCTGATGTCATCCGCCTTCGAGATCCTGCAGGGGGCCAAGATCTTCACTACGCTAGATCTTCGTAATGCCTATCATCTCGTCCGCATAAAGGAGGGGGATGAATGGAAGACAGCTTTCAACACGCCCTTAGGGCACTTTGAATATCGCGTCCTTCCGTTCGGGTTGGTCAACGCCCCTTCCGTGTTTCAGGCTCTTGTCAACGATGTCCTTAGAGACATGTTAAACATTTTTGTTTTCGTTTACCTCGACGACATTTTAATTTTTTCTCCCTCTCTCCAGATACATACTCAGCACGTTCGTCAGGTTCTCCAGCGCCTTCTTGAAAATCGCTTGTTCGTCAAAGCTGAGAAATGCACGTTTCACGCTACGTCCGTCACGTTCCTGGGTTCAGTCATCTCCTCCGAGGGGATTGTTATGGACCCCACCAAGGTTCGCGCCGTCACGGAGTGGCCTGTTCCTGATTCCCGTGTTGCGCTCCAGCGGTTCCTGGGGTTCGCTAATTTTTATCGTCGTTTTATTCGGAATTTTAGCCAGGTCGCCGCCCCACTCTCTGCTCTCACGTCTGCCAAGTCGCCTTTCTCCTGGTCGCGTTCTGCTCAGATTGCCTTTGATCGGCTCAAATCCCTGTTTACTACCGCTCCTATTCTCGTTACTCCTGACATCTCCAGACAGTTTATCGTCGAGGTCGACGCCTCCGAGGTGGGCGTGGGAGCCATTCTCTCCCAACGTTCCGTGTCCGATGATAAGGTCCATCCATGCGCCTTTTTTTCTCATCGCTTGTCTCCTGCCGAGCGCAACTATGATGTCGGTAATCGCGAACTTCTAGCCATCCGTTTGGCTCTCGGCGAGTGGCGTCATTGGTTGGAGGGTTCTTCCGTCCCGTTTATTGTATGGACTGATCATCGTAATTTGGAATACATTCGCTCGGCCAAGAGGCTTAATGTGCGTCAAGCCCGCTGGGCGCTTTTCTTTGCCCGATTCGATTTTACGATTTCCTATCGCCCCGGTTCCAAGAACCTCAAACCGGATGCTCTTTCGCGACAGTTCACCTCTCCAGAAGCGGCTCCTACACAGGAGGTTATCCTTCCTCCGGCTATGGTTGTTGGTTCGGCTGTCTGGGGAATTGAACGAGTCGTCAGACGCGCACTTTCCCACGCTGTCACTCCTCGTCTTTGTCCTAGGGATCTTTTATACGTCCCTCCGGTCGCGCGTCTCGCTGTCCTTCAATGGGGGCATTCATCTAAATTATTCGCCCATCCTGGCGTTAGGGGTACTGTCGCTTCTATTCGTCAAAGGTTCTGGTGGCCCACTCATGAGCGCGACATTCGCCGTTTTGTTGCTTCTTGTTCTGTCTGCGCGCAGACCAAGTCCAGCAACACGCCGCCCGCTGGTTTACTGCGACCCCTCCCACTTCCGTCTAGACCATGGTCTCATCTCGCTCTAGACTTTATCTCAGGTCTTCCCCCGTCCGAGGGAAACACTGTTATTCTCACCGTAGTTGACCGTTTTTCCAAGTCCGCTCATTTCATTCCTCTCCCTAAGCTGCCCTCCGCCAAGGAGACAGCCCAAATTATCGTTGACAGAGTATTCAAGATTCACGGTCTTCCGTCTGACATTGTCTCCGATAGGGGTCCTCAATTCTCCTCCCTTTTCTGGAAGGAGTTTTGCCGACTGATCGGGGCTTCTGCCAGTCTGTCATCCGGTTTTCATCCACAGACCAACGGCCAAGCCGAGCGTACCAATCAGATCGTGGGTCGCATCCTACGCAGTCTCGCATTTCGTAACCCTGCTTCTTGGTCTGAGCAGCTTTCCTGGGCTGAGTATGCCCATAACTCCGCTCCCTCCTCCGCGACCGGTTTATCCCCGTTCCAATGTTGCCTTGGTTACCAGCCTCCGCTCTTCGCCTCGCAGGAGACTGATACCAACGTTCCCTCGGTCAAGGTTTTCATTCAACGTGCTAAGCGTACCTGGAGAAGGGTTAGGTCGGCCCTGTGTAAGACTCGTATTCGCACTCGCAGGGCTGCCAATCGTTTGCGTATCAAGAGCCCCCGTTATGTTGCCGGCCAGAGAGTTTGGTTGTCCACTCGCAATCTTCCGCTCCAGTTTTCGTCGCGCAAGTTGGCTCCTAAATTCGTCGGGCCATTTCGCATCCTTAAGGTGCTCAGTCCTGTCGCCGTCAAATTAAGGTTGTCCTCCGATCTCCGTCGTATTCATCCTGTTTTTCATGTTTCATGTATTAAACCCGTTGTTCGTTCTCAGCCCTGTCCTGTCACCGTTCCTGTCCGCGTCTTGGACTCTCCCACATATAGAGTCCGTAAATTACTGGATGTGCGTCCCCGCGGTCGGGGCCACCAGTTCCTTGTCGATTGGGAGGGATTCGGCCCGGAGGAGAGAAGTTGGGTCCCGTCCCGGAACATCCTGGACCGCTCGCTGATTGATGACTTCTACCGTTCTCGCCAGGCCTCCTCCTTGGGAGCGCCAGGTGGCGCTCCTTGAGGTGGGGGTACTGTCATGAATCAGGCTCCTTCCTCTTTCTCATCTCTTTCTCTCTTGCTCCCTCTCCTGGTCTCTTTTCTCCTTACACCCCTTCCCCGTGTCTTTTCTTTCATTCAGCTGTTCTCTATCTCATCTCGTTAACACTCACACCTGTTCTCCCTTCCTCCTGATTTCTCCCCCTATTTCTTCTCCCTCTTTTCCTTTGTTCCCTGCCAGAGTATTACCTGATATGTGTTACGTACCTGATGTTTCTCTATCGTTCTCTAGCCTTGTCGTGTCGTGTCCAGTGTGATGTATGCTCTCCTGATTGTTACCTCTGATCACCATCTGCTTGCCCGCCTCTGGCTGTCGGCTCCGACTATTGCTTGAAGCTGTTCATCCGCTACCCGGAGCCCTCTCCGCACCTTTTGAGGTTTTCCTGATTCTAATCGGCGGACTCTCTACAGTTTCCTTTTTCCAAGTGACTTTCTGTTTTGAACTATTATTGCCTGTCGGCACCTGTGTTCTGGTTTTGCCTATCAGCGCTTCTGAGTTATTAAAGAGACATTTGATCTGCCTTTGCGTTTGGGTTCTCTCTCCACACTCTTCATGACAATGTTATCGGTCACTTGAAATTTTTGATTTGGGAGGGTTAGAAATTTTTTACAGTGTATTAGTGGCCTAATATATTTCTGTTATAATTCCTCCTAGTTAAACCGAACTTTTATTTTGACGGGTTGTAGTGAAGAGCTGTTAAAGAGTGTATTTGACAATGGTTTTTCTCAAATAAAATTATGAAAATGCTCATTAGGCGTTCTCTCAGAGCAGCTTTGGAAATGTTTAGTGCAGGACTGATCAGCAGTTACCGGAAACAATGATGCCGTTATTGCTGCAAAAGAGGGTCACGGCAGATACTAAAAGCAAGAGTTCACATATAAAAATATGCCACACAGATATTTAATACAGGATCATTTTCTCAAAAAATAATTGACAAAGTATATTATTTTTGTATCATATGTTTGATTGGGCGCTCTTTGTCTACTTTTAGGATTTTTGTGAACATATGATGATGTTTTGGGTCATATTTATGCAGAAATGGGCTGCATTTGTATCAAAAAATATATGGATATTATGCAGAAATATATTGATATTTGTTTATGTCAAACATTGTTATTATGTTTGTGAACAAATACTTGTCTGTTTTCATCAAACACAATAAATTGTTCTGCCTTGGAAATTACTTTCCTTTTCAAATGTAAAAAAAAAAAAAGAAAAGAAATATAATATATTTCAAATAAAAAGGAAATGCATATTTGTACATGTAAAAAACATAAAATTGAATTCTCCCTAGAAATCTAGACCTATATCATTTTATTGATAATTTTGTTATATGACAAAATATACTTTATTCATATAATTTTACTTTTTATTTACTTGAAAAAGTCTGTAAGTACATTTAAAAAAGCATTATAGAGAAAGGAGTTTGATGACTACTTTTGTTGTCAAACTGGCTACTGACTATAAATAAATAAATAAAAATGAATGTTTAGTGACTGAAAACAATAACACATCTGTAAAAAGGAAGAAAGTCTATATAATAATAATAATAATAATAATAATAATGAGTCAAAAAAGTTGTACACATAATTTTTACACAAGCCTATGTTTATAAACATAAAACCTGTATAAACAATCTAAACATTTTTGTTTAAATTATTATAAACAGACATTTAATTTATGGTAAATTATTTCAATCTTATTAGAACTTGGAAGTTTGTCTCTTTCCAAAATATGCCACCCTTTTATTCTAACATATGCAACATATAATCACTCTTACAAAAATAAGAAACAATATTTTTTTCAACAGCAAGTTAGATTCTCCATGACATATAAAACAAATTGCATAGCATAATATACAAGACAGACATTGTAGCATGTCAGCAGATTAATGATTAAAGAAGTTACATTTTAATAGTTAATGCCCATGAAAAAGTGATATTTCAGTCATGACAACTCTTGGGATAGTTTGTAAAACATTTTATTAATGTAAATGGAATGTACATAGGTTTTGTCTTGGCGGACTAGATCTACTACGCTGCTGAATTGCTTCTGCTAATTGATCATAACATAAAATTAATGGAAACAGGCTGTTTCTACTAGAGAGAGGTAGACTGTGCATAGCACAGATAGTGTATCCTTTGAATGCGACATGGTTATAAAGGGAAATGGTAATGAATACATGAAATTGATTGGCTGAACCAATCAGAATGCGAATAGAGTTTCATGACTGAACTATTTATTTTTGTGAGATATGAAATAATGTTGCATATTTGACTGCTGCCTATAAATGAATAAACACATATAGGTGATTGAAAACAACTCACATCTCTGAAAAAGGAAGACAGTATTAAAAAAATAAAAATAAAAATAAAAATATGAATAATAGTTCAGACACTGATTATCTTCCTCTTAAAACAGGTGAGAATTTTCTGTCTGATCTCTTTAGTTTTAAAACCATAAATGAGTGGATTCACAAGGGGAGGAAACACTAAAACTGATATAGAAAACACCCTGCGCAGGTGAGCAGGAACACTCTCAGATCGATGTGCAAGAAGAGGAAAAAGAGTGTTAAACTCTAAGAAAAGGAAGACGACCAAATGAGTACCACATGTCTGAAGTGCCTTAATCTTTGCATCAGACTGCTTATTAGTAACACAACTGATTAGTATATGAATGTATGTAAATGCCACAACAGAAAGTGAAAGGACGTGGTATAAAACCATGGTAAACAATCCATAGATATTGTTAACTATTGTATCTTCACACATGAGTTTCATTATAGATGGATTATAACAGACAAGATCTGCCATGTATGTCTGGCAAACCTGATGAGGCAGAAGAAGAGAGAAGAGTACAATTATAGCAGCAAAATTAAAAAGCCACATCCCAGTTATGATTTTCACCAAGTTATTGGTTGTCAAAATGGCTCCATATCTCAACGGGCAACAGATAGCGATATACCTGTCAAAGGCCATAGCAGTAAGAATAACATATGATGCCCCACCATATAAGTGTACAATAAAGCCTTGAAGGAAACATGCAGCGTAGGATATTGATCTGTCCTGAGACCATATACTATACAGCAGCTGAGGAAAAAGGCTTGTAGCACCCAAAGCATCATTGATAGGCATGTTAAGCAACAGTATGTACATTGGTTTATGAAGATTCCTGTTCAAGCAAATGGTGACAACAATTGTTAGATTGCAGAGTAAGATAAACAAGTATGTTGTCATTCCAAGCATGAATGCAGGATAAATGCTCGTCTGAGGGAGTTCCAAAGAGTGCAAAGTCAAGACAAGTGGAAATATAGATCCATTTAGATACATAGTGAATGTTGCCTATTGACGCCCTGTTTAAAAATATTAAACCAGTTTTAAAAAGGTTGAATATATGATGGTTTTTTTATTTAAAAAAACAATAATTAAAAATTTTAATCCTAATCTCAACACACCTTTGAAGCTATGTTGCTGTCTGAACTCAAACTGTCATTTTTTCATTTTGCTTTATTGCACCTATATACCCTGGAAAAAGGCAGCTGTAGATTTCTAACAACAGCGCATTAAATTACCAAACCAAGTAAACAAATGTAGTCAAAATAAAGGAGGCATTTTATCATGCTTCAGAGCTGGTGAAAAACTCTTTGTTGATGTCATCCATTGCCATCTGATTTATACTTGTTCTCTGTTCATTGTAGGTTTGCTATGGGAATAGGTGATGTTATTTAGCATGCACACATTACATCCAAACTAAGTGACATAGCCTACTCTACAGATTACAATTTCACAGTCATGACGCAAAGTGATGAGTTGCAGTTTATCCTGAATCATTTGAGCATATTGCCCTCTGCTGCCCATTAAGATATAGTGCAGATAGCCTAGTGTATGCATAAGTACAAATAATGTCTTATTTTCAAATGCATCATTTTAAAACATAGAATAATTGTAATATTTAGAAATATATATTTCTTTATTAATTTCTTTATTATGGCGTTGCTAGGTGCATTATTTTCACATATAATTAATTTTACATAATAAATAAGGAAGCAAAGTCCTCAGTGTTTTTAAAATGTTTTTAATCCAATGTAAATTCATGTTCCAGTTACTCTCATTTTCTGTAAAATAAATAAACAATGCTTATACTATCAACAACAACAACAAAATATATTTAGTATTTTTACATGAATGCGATAAATATTCTTGTTTATTAAAACCAGGCCTTTAAATCTAAGAAAGTTAGTGTTTTAAGCATTTTTACACTTAATCCAAAATAATAACTATAAGAACACTCTAACCAATTTCAGATTTCATTGATATCGGTTACGACTGTAACCTTGGTTCCCTGAAGAGGGAACGAGACGCTGCGTCGATAGGGAATGCTCTGCATGATTGCACCATGAAGCACGTGTGAAATCAGTCCAATGGTGTGACAAGACATCAGGTGGGTGACGTCATGAACCAGGAAACTATAAAGCATGCCCAAACAGTATAACGATAGCTTCTAATAGGTTGAAGCAAGTCGCTTACTGGCACGCAGGAGATATGGCAGGGCGACGCAGTGTCTCGTTCCCTCTTCAGGGAACCAAGGTTACAGTCGTAATCGAGGTGTTCCCTTTCAAGAATACTCACGCTGTGTCGATTAACACTGTGGGAACACCTATACCCATGCCGCCATAATGGCAATTGTCTGTCTAGTGTGAAATCATGAAGAAAGCACTAAGACAAGAGCACCTGAGCCCCTGGTGTCCAGGTAGTAAAAACCTCACGAATGTGTGCGGTGAGGACCAGCCTGCTGTATCGCAAACATCTTGTTGTGAAACTCCTGACAATAGAGCTTTAGAGGCAGCCATACTTCTAGTAGAGTGGGCTCGGACTACCAAAGGGGAAGGTAGTCCGGCGACTCATAAGCAAGAGAGATAGCCTCAACTATCCACTTGCTCATCTTCTCTGTAGATGCTGGGGACCTCTTGTTAGGAGGCCAAAAACAGATGAACAATTGATCAGATTTACACCACAGAGCAGCTCTGTGGACATAGCAGATTACTGGAAATAGCTGATTATTTCTTTCCTGGTCTGAATCCTGAAATGGAGGAGGACAGAAGTCCTGCAATACAATAGATCTGGCCACATTATTGGAGACCTTTGGAATGTAACCTGGCCTAGGGTGAAGGAACGCCTTTACCATGCCGGGTGCAAAGTTCAAGCACGAAGGCGCAACCGACAGACTTTGCAAATCTCCAATCCTTTTAAGAAAAGTGATAGCTAAGAGAAAGCTCACAGATGACAGCATCACACAATCCAAGAATCCAAGATGGCAGCACTATGTTTGTCTTGTCTGACCTGCTGATCTGCAGTCTTCTCCCGTACGTTTAAATGTTGCGTGTTTTATTTCAAGAAGGCTTTTTAAAATCATGCTCTATCTTGCATTGAGTCTGGATTCAAGTCAGACCTGTTTTAACGGACTTTTAGTTACCTACAACCTGTTTTGCGTTGGGTGAAGTGTGTTTACCTGTTGCACTACCCCGGGTCGCCATCCATTACCACGTTTTCGCTTTGGAAAGCGTTTGCGTTAACAACGGCGATCGGACAGTCACAGTTGTTCCTTGAAGAACCCCCTGGATACTAAACTAACTGGAGCTCACAGATCATCGCGGCGGTGGGGATACTTGCAGTTAAGGTCGGTGATGTTTTCTCGCCTTGTCTGAACTCTCCAGCTGTTGTTCTGCCACACTATCGCTCTGCTGTCTGCTCTTCCGTCGAGGTCGTGGAACAGTCTGTGCGAGCTTGTCTCGGAGCTTGTCTGTGCGATTTTCACTTCAACGCTGGTATCATGAAAGTGCTGTTTTTCTGTGTGGTAATTTCCATGCTCGGACTATGGGACATACCAAGGAGGATGGAAGACAAAGCGATTCATTTGTCGCGTCTCCACATGCATCTCTCATCAAAATGTACGGATACTATCTTCATATTTCGGGCTGCTAGTAATCCCGTGTTAATGGATACAGGGACAAATAACTCACTCATCTTTATTCTCATTCCTAAGAACCCTCTTTTCATGTCGAACTCTCTATTGGACTCTCGTAACAAACAATGTAGTCCTCCACCAAAAAATCCAAGGCAGCGATATCTGATAATGTTGTTGCTCTTATTGGCCGGTATTAATCCAAATCCTGGTCCAGTTGGAATTGTTTCAACTCCTTTGGATTTTTCAAATAGATCAGGCCTTGGCATTGTACACTTAAATGTTCGTAGCCTGTTACCAAAATTAGACCAAGTACAAATATGGGCCAAGACGACCAAAGCAGACATTTTGGCGTGGCTTAAAAAATCAATCTCAAGCCACGACATTGCATTAGAAGGGTATAATGTGTTTCGAGCTGATCGTAAAAGTAAGGGGGGTGGGGTTGCAATGTATATTAAATCAAAATTTCATGCAACTGTTCTTAAATCAGTTTCTCTCCCTAAACAGTTTGAGTTTTTGGCTATCGATCTGGAATATGGAAAGGATTGTCATTTATGTATAGTTGGCTGCTATAGACCACCTGCAGCTATCAGTGATGCTCTCACCTCACTGTCAGCTGTTTTAAGTGACCTGCTTTCTAAAGATCTTGTATTATTGGGTGATTTGAATTGGAATTGGTTGACATCAAACTCAGATCAGTTTAAAGCATATTGTGATTCTGTGAATCTTACTCAACTTATTGATTCACCTACACGACCTAATCATAAGAACCCAAGCAAGTCCACTCTAATAGATTTTTCCTGATGATGTCAGTGATCATTGTACTGTAGTTGCTATAAGGAATTGTAAAATTCCCAAGGTAAAACCTAGAATTATTACAAAAAGGAGCTTTAAATTGTTTGATACTCAAGGGTTTCTGCATGAGTTGTTTGCATCTGACTGGGATAGATTGTTTTTAATACCTGATGTGACTATTGCATGGCAGTATTTTCACACTTTATTTTTGAAGATTGTGAATAGGCATGCACCTGTTAGGATATTCAGAGTAAAAGGCCGTGATAATCCATGGTTCTCAAATGAATTATCTGAACTTCTTCATGAAAGAAACCTGGCTTGGGCCACAGCAAGGAAATCGGATATAGAAAGAGATTGGGTAGCATTTAGAAAATTGAGAAACAAATGTACAGCTCTTATACGTAGATCAAAGTCTGAATACTATCTAAATGAAACCTCACAAAATCTAAATAATCCTATTAAATTTTGGAAAACCATCAAATCACTTTCTCCCTCCACGTTATCTAATGATTTTCCTGATCAAATTTTAGTAAAAGATAGTCTTATTACTAACAGGACGGATATGGTAAATAGCTTTAATAAGCATTTCATTTCTTCAGGTTCTATTTTTAATGAAATTTCAGTGAGTGATATATCAAATCCATCTCCTCTTCTGAGAGAAGGTAGCCGGACTTTTAGATTTTCTCCAATCTTAAGAAGTGAAGTTTTAAAGGCCTTAAAAAACCTGGACATTAAGAAGTCTGCAGGGCCTGATGAAGTTGAGCCATATTTTTTGAAAGTAGCTGCTGAGATCATTGCGGGCCCACTAGCTTATATTTTCAATTTATCATTAGAACAGAATGTTGTCCCTGATGTCTGGAAATCTGCTCTGGTTGTATGATAGGGCCTCCCCATCTCGTGAGGGAAGCATCCATCCTAAGCATTTTGCGACGACAAAGAGCTTCCAGCACGGGACCTTGGGATAGGAACCAGGGTTTCTTCCACATAAACGAGGCACGTAAGCAGTGCCGGGTGACCTTGATCATGTGAAAAGGATTGCCCCTTCGGGGAAAACCCCCTGGTCTTGAGCCACCACTGTAGGGGTCTCATGTACAACAGGCAAAAGGTATCACGTTGGACGCTGCTGCAATCAGACCCAATAGTCTCTGAAACAGTTTGACAGTGAGTGACTGGCCTAGCTTTAGTCGGTTCACCGCTGACAGGATTGACTCAATGCGCGCTGGAGAGAGACATCCTTGAGACGCACTCAAATCCCATATTACGCCTAGAAAAGTGGTCCTCTGTGCTGGAGAAAGCACACTCTTTTTGGCGTTTAACCTCAACCCCAACCTTTCCATGTAAGCGAGAGGGACATCTCAATGCCGAACCACTAGCTGATGCGACTGAGCTAAAATCAACCAATCATCAATGTAGTTCAGAATGCGGATGCCCTGATGATGCATTGGTGAAATTGAGGGGTGATAAAGCTAGGCCGAATGGAAGAACCCGATATTGTTATGCTTCGACCCCGAAAGCAAACCTCAGGAACTTCCTGTGTTGTGGAAGGATGGATACGTGGAAGTATGCGTATTTGAGATCTATCGTAACAAATAAGTCCTCGGATCTGATCTCTAGTACAATCTGTCTCAGCGTTAATATTTAGAACTTGAGCTGCATTACTGACTGATTCAGATTATACAGATCCGAAATGGGGCGCAACCCTCCATCTTTCTTTGGAACGATAAAATATGGGGGGAGGTAAATGTTTTATGGCCCCTTTCCCCAGCAAAGTTTTTACCTCCTGTACCATAACCAGAACCTGCACGGGGACCACCACTGTGTGTAGGACCCCCATAAATCTGGGGGGTCGAGACCCAAACTGAATAGTGTAACCCTTTTCGACTGTGCACAGAACCCATCAAGATATATTTGGCAGTAGCTTCCACGCTGCCAGAAAATATACTAAGGGAAACAGTCTCTCGAGACAGGCCTCTGGTGTTTTTCGAGCAACCACTTCGGTGCCCTGAAGCTGAGCACCGGCAGGGAACAACTGAACTGGTAGCTCTGAGACCCTCCTCGTAGGGGGCAAGCATCTCAGTGCCATTACATTTCCGAGTGGACACTGAGATATGGGCTCGCTGTATACCGCTGCGCCCTGAAGCACGCGAGGTGGCAGGGTTGGCAGAACGGCCCCCTGAGGGCACTTAGAGGAAATGGACACCGTATACTGAGGTGTTGACCACTTCCTCCCAGAGGGGACTACCCTCAGAGGTCTGGTGCCATTGGCGTCAGGACCTCTTTCCTGTAGTCTTCTTGGCGATAAGGACGGTCCTCAGATACGTCTAACCCAGGGGTCTTCAACTAAAATTGCTTGAGGTCCAGTAAATGAACCCTCCTCACCAGCCGAGGTCCGGACAATTATATACCTAAAAATATGAATTGATGGGTTTTTACCAGACTAAAGAACTGAGTGTAGATAACAAAATATGATAAAGGAAACTGTGCAAAATGCCTTCATCTCTAAATCTGCACTGAACATACATTAATTTCAACATTAACAACTTAAAAGGAAAACTAAAGTGCTTTTTTCGGTGTGTGTTGTCAGTGCTGTGACACCTAAGATGTCCTCAATGAAATCTTTCTTCTCTGCATGGTAAAATCTGATGTACACCACAAGCTGAGCATTGTCATTAATATCAGTCGATTCATCAACTGCCAAAGCTATGCAAGGTGCAGTCTGAATAGCAGCATCAAGTTGTGACTGCACATCCTCTGCTAACATTTCAGCTCTTCTTGCGGCTGTTGCAGCTGAAAGTGGGGTTTGTTTCATTTTTTTCTCTCAGTTCATGTCTTTCTTTTCCATCTAAAAGTGTTTCACAGGCAGCCTCCATGCACTCCTTTACTATTTCACCACTTGTAAAGGGCTTGTTATGTTTACCTAAAATCCACTGTATTCTCAGTGAACACTCATAATGCTCGTTGTTGGGCGGTGAATGAGTGAGAGAGGACCTGTGTACCCATACACAAAAGAATTGTATTTGAAATATATTTTCTGGATATGTTTTGGAATATATGCAAATATTTCAAATTGGCCCAATAAATATATTTCATACTTATATTTCATATATTTTTGTTATATTTCAGAATATATTTCAATGTATTTTTTTCTGTACGGGTCCCCAAAAGTGTCAAAAATATATGTGGCATATATTCCAAATACATTGAAATATATTCTGAAATATAACAAAAATATATGAAATATAAGTATGAAATATATTTATTGGGCCAATTTCAAATATGTGCATATATTCCAAAACATATCCAGAAAATATATTTCTTTTGTGTATGGGTAGATCGCTCATACTGGGCTTTGAGCTCATTTATTTTCCGCGCCCTTACCTCGGACTGCTGAGGATAAGTCTCTTCAAGGTGTCTATGTTTAGCTTCGTAATGACGTTTAATGTTTCCACTTTTGACAACCGCGACAAACTCAGAGCAAATGAGACACACAGGCCTCGTACAGCTTGATGCAGGAAGAATAAATGCGTATTTTTCCACCCATTCATCTCGGAAAACTCGGTTTTCAGCGTCAACTTTCCAAATTTTTGAAAATGCCATTATTTTTCACTCACCGAAAGTTTTATCTGTCTGCGTTTTTCACTCGCTGAAAGTTTCATCTGTCTGCACACTCTCTGCACTCTTCACTGCACGCATGACTACGCGTCTGAACGTAGCAACAGTGAGCATAGTAACTGTAGTAGCAACCATAGCAACCCGTTGCGCTGTAGGACCCAAACGGCTCTACTGAGCTGACTATATTGTGCCTGATATAAATGTGATTTTATTAGAAAATAGCGGCATTTATTTATTTCATTATGTCAAAAGGCTTCACGGTCCGTATGGACGCATTTTGCGGTCCGGATTCGGACCGGAGTCCGCCAGTTGGCGACCCCTCCATTGAAGGCTGCTGTTGAGAGTGCATCCCTGATACCCCTTCTTTCTGGGGGGTTAGATCGGGTGTAACTTTGTAAGTACATGTCAACTTATTCCAGTCTACTAATACAACTTATAACCAGTCTACTAATACTCTACTAACACTCTAATGAGAGTTAGTTGACATGTAGGTGCAATGTTACTTTTAGTCAACAGAGTGTGTTAATGGACCATCAAAATAAAGTGAAACCGATACTCCTCTCGGAGTTATGACTAATAAAATTCCACAGGTGCTCAGGCACTAACTAAGAACAAATGTGTAGCTTTCACGTGGCGTTTTGGCTCATAACTTCATGAAACATGCACAGATTGTAGAAAATGGCATATCAGTACTTACAGTGGATGCTCCCGACTGAAATGAGTCCCAAATCGACATAATCCATTGAGTCGATAACAATATATTCCTCACGGAGGTAGAACAAATAAAAAAATGTCCATTAGGGGGTGTCAAAGGCTGAGCAAAAAGGCTACATTGGTTCCAAATGCTGTAACTTTTGATTGTTTTATGCTATCACCACAACATTTAATCCAGATGCAGCTTACCTGTAGGGGAACTTCACCAAAAAAAGAGATGTCCTCCTACCTTTTTAGTTTACCTATTGCAGTTATTGCATGTCAAATAAGAAAGATATGTAAAGTTATAATTAAAAAAAGATTTGTCCAAATGTAAAAAAAAATTCTAAAAATGTAAAAAGTTTTCTATCAAACAATACCAACCTTTTGACTCTCCTTGCTATGTTTTTGGAGTTATGAGTCTTTACTTTTGTGTATGTCAAAAAAAAAAAAAAAAAACTTTTTAAAAGGTTAAAGGTAGGGTAGGTAATCATTTTTCAAAAAAAAAAACATTCCAAATTTGTTTAAACTGTCTTTATATACCAATACATAATTAAAATGTAAGTACTCTGAAAAAGAAAATATAAAAATCGAGTGACTGTAGACCTTTTAATCTGCAATAAACACAGCTCATTATTTCCATTCACTCCCACCCCCTCCCTTCTGAGCTCCTTCCAAAGCCACGCCCCCAAAACACATGAACGCGCGACGCCAAACGCTCAGGCTGGAACAAGACGCATTTATTACCTGAGACGAGTGGAGAGGAAGGAGCGCAGTACATACAGTGACATCATGTCAGAATCACATGTAATAAAATACCTAACTTTATCACTATGAATATAAACAAATAAGATTTATTTTAGTATTCACTATCAAGCTAGCATATCGATAATGGTAAAGTTTCATTCGGTAACGAGCTATATTTATAAGGCAAAACTAAAAACAGGTTGCATTGATACACGTTTTTCCATTACCATCAGTTACACTGTGATGAAGGTGAATTTCGTGTAAGATTCATAACATATACTGTACGGTTGCATGTAAGAGTTTCCATGATGAAAACATTGTTGACTCTAAATAAGACTAACGTACACTCCGAGTCCGGAGACAAGTACCGCATCGTCGGTTCGAGGACAGGTCCGGGGTTGAGGGCGAAGCAGAGGAGGTCGTTCAAGAGTGCGGGCAGGGTCCGAGGAAGTAGTTTTTGCCTTGTTTGCCTTCGCTGACTGCATATGCAGGTGCTTTGAGCTGAATATTTCCGGGAACGGTGACATGTGATGAGTGCACGCAGGGCAGCGCGCGCAGTGGGGCTCGGGGCGGGCACGAGACATGAAGGCATCTGATTGGTTCTTTACATTCGCACCGAATGGCAGTGATTGGTCAGAGTTTTTACTGTCCTGCAGCTGCTACAGAGGTCTGATTTTTTTCATTCCTTTTTCTAAACACATAATGTATTGACTACTATCAGGATGGAAGGACCATTTCACCCAGTATAAAAAAAAGTGTTTCTGAACAGGATTACCTACCCTACCTTTAATTAACCTTTTTTTTATAATAAAAAAAAAGTTTATAATATTCTGTGTTGGTAATAAAACTGCATAAATGTTCATCATTAATACTGATACTGTCAGCTGATAAAACTTGCTCCAGAGACCATATCCGTATAACATCTTGACAATGACATCGTCCTAGTGGGGTTTTCCCCTCAGGTTTATAATTAACCTTTTTTCTCTTATTATTATTTGTCCTGTAGCCATTCCTTGATGCTTTCCCATGCATTTAAGCTGATACAGTACCTAGCCTAAGTTTGACAAGGGTTTTGGAAGATAAGTGTGCTTGAGAAGATGTGGACTTCTTTTTCATAATTCAGTTCATAATAATCTGTGTTGGTGATAGAACTGCTATCAAATGTTCATTGTTAATACTGATACTGCCAGCTGATAAAACTTGTGCTCCAGGGACCATATCCATATAACATCTTGAGAATGATGTCGTCCTAGTGGGGTTTTCCCCACAGATAGATAACTTTAAGACAGTATAAAAGACCCAAGATGAAAGCGCATACACACTAGTTAGGACAGGTCAGGTTGCTGCATGACTGCTTGGTCAATCAGTCAGACAGTTAGCAACTGCCATGTTATTGACAGCTCATATTTGTCTCTGTCTTTTATGTAGAAGAGCAAAGCATTTCTAAATGTACAGAATCTGTTGTAAGTATTTTGAATATTACACATTTGTCCATACAGTATACTATACTCCATATTGGTCGTGCAGTAATATATTTGCTATATTTGCTCTTTTCTACTTTGTTTAGAATGATCATGTCTTCAGTCGGCAATGTCTACAATGTATCATCTGATCTGTCTCTTCAGGGCTTCGATCTGTCTCCTGAGAAGGCCATTGTTGCGTTTGTCCTTGCCGCTCTGAATTATATAATCATATTGTTCTGCAACTCCTTCCTCCTGTTCACTATCATTACCAATAAGGCTCTTCATGAACCAATGCACATTCTCCTTTTAAATTTGCCTATTAATGACCTCATCGGCTCCACTTGCCTCTTCCCTCACATCATGCGGGAGCTCCTCTTTGACACCAGGACCATGTCGTTCTCCATTTGTATTACTCAGGCTTTCTTTATCCATGTGTATGCCGTATCTGTGGTCTTCATCTTGACTGCCATGGCATATGACAGATATGTTGCTATCTGCCAGCCAATGAGATACACTACCATTATGAGCAACGTTCACATCATGAAGATCATCTCATTGGTTTGGCTCTCTAATTTGACACTGATGGCCATACTTTTCATTCTTCTCCTGCGTTTGCCTCGCTGTAGGTCTTATCTTACCCATCCGTACTGTGACAATCCCTCCCTGCTTCAGATGGTCTGTGCAGACACGACCATTAATAACGTTTATGGTCTGTTGTTGACAGCTGTCTGTCAGGTGGTAACAGTGGGTCTGATTTTGTACACATACCTAAGGATCCTCATAGCCTGCTTCCACAACAAAAGCTCTGACACAAGGAGTAAAGCTCTTCAGACTTGTGGTACACATCTAATTGTCTTTATCTTGTTTGAGTGTTTGGGTCTTTTCACGATAATCTCATACAGGATAAAAGATATCTCTCCTCACTTAAGAAAATTCATTGCGGTTGCTGCTATGATATTGCCACCGACGATGAATCCTGTTATATATGGCCTGAGAACTAAAGAAATCAGGGTCAAAGGGATCAAATTTTTCAAGCAAAAAGTTTTTGCTTCGTGAAGAAATAACACTAGAGAATACTGGAATATATTTTTTTAGAAAGGTGTCATACTAAATATAATTTGTACAAAACTTACTTACCTTTTCAGTTGTATATGCATTAATGTGACATATTAATCTGTCTTTCTGTCAAATCTTTCTCTCTCCATAGCTGTAATGGTTTTTGTACTGTACAAACTGTATAATCTATCCCCCTACACTTACCCTACATAACCCATCGCATAAGACCTTTGGCATTTTTACATTTTTAATAAAACATTGTTTAGCATGTTTGTAAAGCCATTTTAATTACAATGACTCAAGAAATGTTCTCATAAACCACGTTTACATTGTAACACCAGTGTAATACCCATGCAATTATACAAATTTGTGTCCTCATGAATCATATAAACAAGCACACACACACACACACACACACACACACACACACACACACACACACACACACACACACACACACACACACACACACACACACACACACACACACACACACACACACACACACACACACACACACACACTTGCTTTATAAGCCATTTCAGTAGTAACAGCAATTTGTTTACTTTTTAAAACGTTAAAGTCACATTTCTATTGTGGTAAAACTTGTAGAATTTATTTGCCATTTTTAGAATCACAAACTAACAATTTAGCTGGTTGAAAAACATACCTCATGCTGGTGATATTTTCTGTGGAAAACATTTATATAATTATAGCCTTACATCCTAAGTGCAGAAATAGCTCACAGTAAGATGCAGGTGTTCAGGGAATAAAGGAGGCTAAAGCTGGACAGTGTAGCACAGACCAGAAAAAAAGGATTCCTTTCTTTTCTAGAATAGTGACTAAATTCTGCTTAATTCAGTATGTGAAGGATTATAGAGGTCCAGTTTGAGGCAATCTGCACAACAAATTATATTTTAACATTATATTGTAACATTATATGTATTTAATGGTTTTGTTTTAATTATACTGCATTTCAGGAGAAAATGTTTGTTTTGCTCTCTGCTCTCAAGAATGAAAAAGCTATGTGAAAAAAGTAATAGGCCTATACATGAAATTAAGTTCAGGTTAATTATCATGTTACTGTAATTTCAGTTTTACCATAAGCAGAATTGTGGGTGTAAGTGTACCAACATATATGATATAAACTGTGGCTCATGGTTGATGTGTTACTTGAAGAAATTGATTCAGGGGAATTGCCGGTGTAGGCCTTAGTATCATTCAGTGAAGGTCAAGCATTGTATTTTATTTTATTAGGTCTACAGATGTCTTGTGTTTTACTGCAATAGGCTTGTGTACATTATATGTATTATAATAATGTGTAATATATAATATATTATTGTACTGAATTCATTGTCATCAGAGGTTTAAATGTTTGGTAGTTTATTTATTGCCATTTGGCTTTAACTTTTATTTTATATTAATTAATGAATCAAAATTATTAGTCCAGAATACACATGGATCAAACAGATGTTAGAGACATTTATGTCATGCAATGTTTTAAGGTTGGTGTGAATTTCTGTAACATGTCCAAATATATAATAATAATAAATCCGTAGGCAAAAACAGTCTTGTGTCACAGCAGACGTCTGCTCTTATTGGATCTCAAAATACTGTGTCATCAGGAGCTCAACTTATTACCTGGAGACTTGTTAGATGTTAGTCTTGCATGTCAACCTTTTGTATACTGTAGCAACTGTAATTAGTTATTAGTTTAATGAATGTGCTTTCTTTATATTAGTCATGTTTGTTTCTGGGGGTCTCTATAGGGAATCACTGTAGGTTTGTCAAAACAATATAATGAGTTTCTTAGGGACATGCATGATGAATCAAAAGTTTCTTAACAAAGTTACACTAAGTGGATAGAATACTTTGACATTACTATTAGATGTTAAATCTGTTCATCTGTTGTCTTATAGGCCTGTAGACTCAATGCTTAGGTTTTTATGTATACAACTGCTTTTGTTGATCCTCATAAGCATAACAAAAACTGGGGCATATTTGACATTTTAATTTTGTTTTGATATTTTTGATTACATATGGCCTTTTATAAAGCTCAAAAAATCGAATTATCTGAAATATACTCATGCAGATAAAATTAGCAGAAATTTCCTTTTTACGTTCTTTCACCTTTTATTATTTGAAAGGTACAAGTATGTTATGTGTCAACAGCCTTTTAAAGCATAGCCTTCTGGGTTATGGGTAGTGGGTAAAGTACCGCAGATATGATGGGCTCCTTATTGACACGTACGATCACACTGGTGTGATCAGTCTTGGCTGGCCCCTGGAGCATATGATCACATGGGTGTGATTAGAGCGTCCAGTACATCACGTGATCAACTGCTAAACTCAAATGGGCTTCCCATTGGCGGGCGCTGAGCCAGACGCACTCAGCACTTGAAATATATGACAACTATTCAGTGTTTTCAACCACAAAATGTTTATTTTAGGTTTCAGACATTTAAATGCACATAAGTACTAGCAAAACAATACATTTATACTTTGTAAAATACATAGGCCTACTGATGTCTATGGAAGCAGCAAAAATAATCCTTTTGTAATGATTCCTCTGCAGGCAAGCTAGTAGAACCCAAATGCAGTTTATTTAAACAAAACATAAAACAAAAACATGGCGTTGCATGGAAACCTCAAAATGAAGATATGTTCATGTTCATGTCTTCATTTTGAGTTTTTCATGCCATGCCACGCCATGTTTTTGTATTATGTTTTGTTTAAATAAACTGCATTTGGGTTCTACTAGCTTGCCTGCAGAGGAATCATTACACCCTTCTATAATTTGACGACTTGTTTCATTCTTATCAGATAAACATTGTATAGGACACTATATAGTTTACCAGTCACTTACTTTCATGTATTTCAGGAGAAGTGGATGAATTTATGTGATATAGATCTGACAGATTGATTCTCTGGAGTACAGAGCAAGCTAACATGGCAGCACCCATCACACATTATAGATCAGCTCACGTGTCAGGATTCAGATACGGGAGACTCAGACGTAGAATGAGCAAGGGAATGATATTTATTAACAGAAGACAATACAAGATAGGGTGAGGCAGGAACAGTCCAAACAGAAGGGTCAACGGGAAACAATGACAGTACAGCTGTGGGTGACTGCTGGAACCAACTCCAGAGGACAACAGGTCAAAGAACTGCTGAGGACGTGACCAGGCCAAGCAGATGGTTGTGGTGAAGACAGGGCAAGGAACCATTATTCAGAGATCTGATACTTGCTGCACACAGACTCTGAACCAGTCTAACTGCCAGGCAGAAGGAACCAGCAGGCAGGGAATCTCAGGGAGCAGGCAGGAACCAACACACAAGACAAGACTCAAATAAAAAAACAAAATAAGAGCAAAATAAAAACTGGCAAAAACTAGAACACCAGAAAACAAAATAAGAAACTAAATATAACCGGAGATATAGCAAAGTAAAATAAATTCTATAAATGAATAACTGGAAATAGTAAACAAAGAAATAAAACAAGACCACAACCTTGAAGGGAAGCTAAAGACAAAATAAGTAAAATATTAGTTAACAAAAGAAAAAACGAGAGATAGCCTAAACCAAAAAAATAATCTTAGGAGTTTTTTTTAAAAATGACAAAACACATTCACGTATACATATTTGAGAATCGGAATATTAGAAAGTTCATGATATAATTAACAAATGTGTGAATATTTTGAATAAAAAGGGAAAAACGAAATAAAAGCAATACATCTTTATACAGCACTATTGTGGCTGCGGTGTGTCACGTGAGAAGCGTGACGCGCCGCCATGGAAATAATAAAGTGATAGGCTATGTTCCAAAATAACGGTCGCCTACAAACAAAAACTACCCCGAGGGAAAAAAATGTCTTGCAACTTACAAATGCATTGACTAGCGCTGTCATTGGAAATGTCATCATCCCCTTAACTGTTGAAAGGACAAAGACAAAGACATTGCTTTTCTCAGTGGACATTTAAACTGATTTTGTGATTGACCAGAAGAAAATCAGCTAGGTGCATGTAATGCACTCGCTTAGTCGATCACTCTCTCTCATTATACTCTTCATAATACAGTAGTTCTCAAGTGACATTTTCGAATTAGAAACGAAGGCTTGGGCCATGGCGGAAGGAAGTAGTTGCGCAAAAAAGAGGGTTTTTAAAGGTGCTCTAAGCGATGTCGCGCGTTTTTTAGGCTGACATTTTTTTTGTCACATATAGCAAACATCTCCTCACTATCCGCTAGCTGCCTGTCCCCTGAACACACTGTAAAAAACGCGGTCTCTGTGGACCGCCCAGGCTCCACAAACGGCAACAAAAACAAACTGGGCCCCGAAACATAACAAACAGTGTTCCAGCCAATAACCAACAAGAATGATTTGGGGGTGGGGTTAGTGCACATGAAGGGGGGTGTGGGGAGTGGAGGAGAGAGAAGCATGAAGAGGGAAGTTAGAGGAAAGATGTCCTAGACAACGACAATTATATTCTCTTGAATTTTGATATGGCCGACACACGACCAAAGAGATGACGTTCCGATGAACAAATAGCAAAGAAGGGGGAAAAATAGAATTTACGCGCAGAGTCCCGAATTTATATTAGATAGGCCTTCGAAAGGCGGCAAGAACTCCGCTTCCAATACGAAATTCAGGTGGTTGTTTTTGCTGGACAGGTGGGTAAATCCAGTTTGATTTTTCTAGATGGACGTTCATGTTCGCCTTACCAACACAAGGATATAATTCATGACTGTTTCAGGAAGCACGGAAGGGAGGGGAAGGGGACGGGATGAGGAGGAGGGAGGGTCGAGAAGAAGTGACGTCACCCAACATCGCTTAGAGCACCTTTAAAGACACTCTGTTGTTGTTTCTTATTTATTTACACTTGTGTCATTGAACTGTTATATAAATGCAATATCACACTCGTAGCCATTGTATATGGCTCTATATCAGCACGGCTGTACTTGCCTAAGGCCGAATCACAGCCATGCTGATATAAATCGATATTGCATGGCCACGAGTGTGCTATTGTTTATATTATGCTTTTATAATATGTTTTTATTGTCTTGGATGATGACAACATCTTTCCTTTGTTACTAAGAGAAAAAAGATTTTGTTTTTCTCAATGGGTCAAAGTGTAAAGACCAACAATTGCTACTTGGGCAAAATTACTAATTAAATCCACAAGAGAAACATTTTGTTTAATGACAAAACTTCAAACAAGGTAATTATATTTTGGTTTGCACAATAGTGGTTAATTAGACCCATTAGACCCTGGTCATCAGTTTAGCAGGCCTTTCAAAATCTCTTTTCCTTTGACACAACCCGATTTGAATTCAAACTCAAAGCAAGATTTCAAGAGAGTTTGTTCATTTAACTTCCATTTGCCATTAACACTTCTAATGGTTTTGTCTGTGTGTTTTCTGTTACAGTACAATGTCACTTTTCTTATGATTGTATGAAGATGTGGAATCAATATGATACTTATTTTATTTAATTGAAATAGAAAATAATAATGAAACACTTCAGTGTTAGTTCACTCCCTAAATCCGCTCATATTTTGTGTTGTCAAGTCACCTTAATTTATATAGCCCTTGAAACAATATACTGTAGATTGTTTCAAATCAGCTTTACAGTGATAATAGAAAATTAAAGTAACAGAGATTGTTTTGGCTTTACAGTAGCTTTTTGAATAAAGTTATTGTCCAGCTAAAGTAAGTTTTTGTTTGATTCACTTCTGTTGCAAAGATCATTAGTTATTAACTTAGGGGCCGCTTACATAACACCGTTTTAACTGAAAGCAAAAAACTTTTATTGCGTTCTGGCCGTTCATGTCACGGTACGATTGATGAGGATGTAGGCGCAAGTGCAAAGTAAAAGAGAGTTTATTATAAACAGATAAACACACAACACAGGAAGGAGGAATGATGTAATGTCCAGATAGCAACAATGATGATCAAAGGATAACGGTAGTAGAGAGTGCTGGATGATTGGTAGTGGCGTTGGTGGAAGATAATCAATGGTGAAAACCAGGAACAGACCGGAACATCCACACGGAGACGACACGGTAATCCAAATGAATATAGTAAATACATAAAACTACAACACCATTAACACAGAAACTGAAACTCAGACAATGAACCAGCAACTGACACAACACAAGACAGAGTATATATACACATGACCTAAATGAGTGGCAGCTGGAACAATGGAAGCAAGGAACAGGTGTAATCAGAGTTAATGACTCCAGGTGAACACAATCAACACAGAACCAAACACAGAAAACACAGAACACAGTATATACTGTGACAGTACCCCCCCTCTAAGGAGTGGCTTCCAGGGCGGAGACTTTCCCTCGGGCGGCCAGGGCGGAGACTTTCCCTCGGGCGGCCAGGGCGGAGACGACCCTTCAGGCGGCCATGGCACAGGAATAGACACCGGCTCAGGAACTGGAACAGACACCGGCTCAGGAACTGGCACCACCGGCTCAGGAACTGGAACAGACACCACTGGCTCAGGAACTGGAACAGACACCACCGGCTCAGGAACTGGAACTGGCACCACCGGTTCGGGCACTGGAACTGGCACCACCGGCTCGGGCTCAGGCACTGGCACCACCGGCTCGGGCACTGGAACTGGCACCACCGGCCCGGGCACTGGAACTGGCACCACCGGCTCGGGCACTGGAACTGGCACCACCGGCTCGGGCACTGGAACTGGCACCACCGGCTCGGGCACTGGAACAGACACCGGCTCAGGAACCGGAACCACTGGAACAGACACCACCGGCTCAGGAACAGACACCACCGGCTCAGGAACTGGAACAGACACCAGCTCAGGAACTGGAACCACTGGCTCAGGAACTGGAACAGACACCACCGACTCAGGAACAGACACCACCGGCTCAGGAACTGGAACAGACACCACCGGCTCAGGAACAGGAACAGACACCAGCGACTCAGGAACTGGAACAGACACCAGCGACTCAGGAACTGGAACAGACACCAGCGACTCAGGAACAGACACCACCGGCTCAGAAACAGGAACTGGCACCACCGACTCAGGCACTGGAACTGGCACCACCGGCTCAGGCACTGGAACTGGCACCACCGGCTCAGGCACTGGAACTGGCACCACCGGCTCGGCGGCGGCCATCTTGTCCAAAGACACAGGCTCGGCAAACGTAACGTGAACAGTCTCTGTGGCGGCCATCTTGTCCGAGGACACAGGCTCGGCAGGAAGTTCAGGGAGCTCGGGATCGGCCATCTTGGGCCAGGCAGAGAGTTCAGAGAGCTCAGGATCGGCCATCTTGGACCGCACACTAGGCAATTCACTGGGCAGCACACTAGGCAGTTCACTGGGCAGCACACTAGACAGTTCACTGGGCAAGACAGAGAGACTTTGAGAGTCGTGCACGACCATTTTGGCAAGGGAAGAGAGTCTATGGGGCTTGGAAGCGACCATGTCAGCTGACCCACAGGATACTGGAAACTCAGGAGTAACCATCTCGGCCTTCACAGGAAACTCAGGGAACTCGGAAACAGGCCTTATGGTCAGGACAGGAAATTCAGGAGACTTGGGTTCAGCTAACTTGGTCGAGATCAGAGGCTCAGGGGACTCAAATTCAAACCTTTCTGCCATGATAGGAAGTGCAGGAGACTCAGGTTCGGACCTCTCAGGCGTGACAGGAAATGCAGGAGACTCAGGTTCGAACCTCTCAGGCGTGACAGGAAGTGCAGGAGACTCAGATTCATGGGTTTGAGAGACCTCTTGTGAAACAAAAGAGCAGAAAGCAGACCACACACACCACAGAGCCATAGCCAACACAGGCAGCACAGAAGTCAAAGGACATACCTCAGGCACTGTAGAGACCACAGAACTGGAAACAAATGGACTTAGGATCCCAGCCGCCCGTATCGACATCATCTGGGTATCCACCAGACTAGACATTAACCTCTGGGTCCTAGTATGCACTGGAGAGGTGGATGAGGCGGTCATCTTGTGAAATGGCTCGGGTGTAGCAGCCATCCTGTGAAGTGGCTCGGGTGTGACAGCCATCTTGTGAAGTGGCTTGGGTGTAGCAGCCATCCTGTGAAGTGGCTCGGGCGTGACAGCCCTCTTGTGAAGTGGCTCGGGTGTGACAGCCATCTTGTGAAGTGGCTTGGGTGTCGCAGCGGTGGTCCTCCTTTTAACAGACTCATGTGTAGCCATCCTGAGGATAGGTACAGGTAAGACAACGGCCCTCTGGGAAACGGATGCAGGTATGGCGACAGCCCTCTGGGAAACAGATGCAGGTATGGCCACTGCTGTCTCAAACACCGGTCCAGGCATGATGACGGCCCTCTTGAGAACTGCCACCGGTTTGGCCGTGGCCATCTTTAAAACAGGAGTTGACGTGATAGGCCTTGTGGAGAAGGGTGTTCTTCCAATTGCCAGTCTAGAACCTCGCCCTGGTCTAGCTGGTGTGATCGGTTCTAGACTGGCCCTCCTAGGACTAGGAGTAGGACTGGCAGCCATCTTAAGAACAGGTGCAGCAGTGGTAGCCATCTTGTGAACCGGCTTGGATCTCCTTTCCACCTCTCTTTCTCGTGGTCGACGCTCGGGAAAGAGCGAAATGATCATGTCCATCGCACTCGCTACATCCATGAGGGGCTGGTTCATTCTGTCACGGTACGATTGATGAGGATGTAGGCGCAAGTGCAAAGTAAAAGAGAGTTTATTATAAACAGATAAACACACAACACAGGAAGGAGGAATGATGTAATGTCCAGATAGCAACAATGATGATCAAAGGATAACGGTAGTAGAGAGTGCTGGATGATTGGTAGTGGCGTTGGTGGAAGATAATCAATGGTGAAAACCAGGAACAGACCGGAACATCCACACGGAGACGACACGGTAATCCAAATGAATATAGTAAATACATAAAACTACAACACCATTAACACAGAAACTGAAACTCAGACAATGAACCAGCAACTGACACAACACAAGACAGAGTATATATACACATGACCTAAATGAGTGGCAGCTGGAACAATGGAAGCAAGGAACAGGTGTAATCAGAGTTAATGACTCCAGGTGAACACAATCAACACAGAACCAAACACAGAAAACGTACTCGGTTACTAACGTAACCTCGGTTCTCTCTAGAAGAGGGAACGAGTACTGCGTAAGATATCTTACGCTAGGGGGAAAATCCTTTTTCCGCGAGATATTGAAGCCAAAAATTATCCTTAATTTTGTAATAATGCAAAACGCGTTGCGGCAGCATGCAGACATAGGCGAGACAGCTCGCGCGCCTATTGGCTGCTCTGCGGCAACTGCAGCAGCCTATCGAGCGAGGCCTGGCGTGACGCCAGACCCAATCAGGGCACTTCGCGCCCGCTGCGTCACGTCCCGCCGACATGGGCGTGGTCTAGGCCTATAAATACCGCTCGCAGGCAGCTATTATCTGGTTTTTCATCATCGAAGCAACCAGAGCGTGTGCATGCACGGCAAGATACGCAGTACTCGTTCCCTCTTCTAGAGAGAACCGAGGTTACGTTAGTAACCGAGTACGTTCTCTTACGAGAGGTCTCTCGTACTGCGTAAGATATCTTACGCTAGGGGACCCAATGCAAAACGCCGTGCATGCTGAGATCTGACACCAAAGACCCAAGGGCGAAAGCCCGGGGTACATATAGTGCACAATCACTCAGGGAACTCACAGGGAGTCCAGGAAGAGGGAGGGGCGAAGCCGCACTCTTCCACATATGGTAGCGTCGCTGTGACACGAATTTCATCATACAGACAGGGCGGGGTACGGCCTGAACTGATGGGGGAATGTGGGTCTTACACAGTTTGCCCAGGCACATCTCGTGCTGCTACTTTTTTACTGTCGAACATTGAGCTGTGCTCAGTAGACGCAGCATTCTGAGCTGATCGCATCAGGTCAGATAATACTGGTAAACTTAGACCGACAGCAGCCTGGCCTGCAGGGCGGGAACCTCTAGGTTATAAAACCTTATAAATGTAGACGGGGAGGCCCAGCCTGCCGCCATACAAATATCTTGCAAGGCAATCCCACTTGACCAGCCCCACGAAGAGGCCATGCCTCTCGTGGAGTGCGCTCTGACACCCAACGGGCACTGCATGCCCTTGGAGGCGTATGCCAGCGCTATAGCATCAACTATCCATCTGGATAGGCTCTGTTTCGACGCGGCTAGTCCCTTAGAACGTCCGCTAAACGAAACAAAGAGCTGCTCCGTCTGTCTGAAACCAGACGAGTGAGACACATAAGCTCGTAATGCCCTGACTGGGCAGAGGAGGCTCGCGTCTCTTTCCTCATCAGGGACCAGTAGGGCTGACAGGGAGATAACCTGCGCCCTAAACGGTGTGTTGAGGGATTTCGGAACATAACCGTGCTTAGGTTTGAGTATAACTTTTGAGTCATTAGGCCCAAACTCCATGCACGCCGCGCTCACAGAGAGCGCGTGCAGATCCCCTATGCGCTTCACTGAAGCGAGAGCTGTCTTGAAAGACAGGTGTTTCAAATCGATTGACTGTAAAGGCTCAAATGGCGCACCTTTCATGGCTTCCAGAACCGTAGAAAGGTCCCATACGGGGACTGAGGGAGGTCTGGGAGGATTCAGTCTCTTAGCTCCTCTAAGGAAGCGGATGACTAAATCGTTCCTTCCTATTGACTGACCAAGCGTTGTTTCTGAGAACGCTGCTATAGCCGCCACATAAACTTTGAGCGTGGAGGGGGCCCTGCCCCCATCCAACAGCTCTTGTAGGAAGGAAAGCACCTCCGCCACACCACAGTCTGTGGGTGACACACCACGGGCTGTGCACCAGCCCGAAAACACTGACCATTTCGAGGAATAGAGTCGTCTCGTAGACGGAGCTCTAGCCTGCGTGATCGTGTTTAATACTCCTTCAGGGAGTCCAACATGTACCCGTTGATGGCCCAGACATGAAGGGACCACAGTCCCGGGTGAGGATGCCAGATCGAACCGTGGGCCTGTGAGAGGAGGTCTCTCCTCACTGGTACTGGCCACGGGGCAGTACTTGCTAACTGCATCACGACTGGGAACCAAGGTTGGTTTTTCCAGAACGGTGCCACCAGCAGTACTGAGCATCCTTCTTCCCTGATCCGTTCTATCACCTGAGGCAGGAGAGAGATGGGGGGAAAAGCATAGAGCGGGCGGCGGGGCCACACATGGGCCAGCGCGCTCCTGCTCTTTGAGAAAAATTCCTGACAGTGAGCGTTTTCTTGAGACGCAAACAGGTCTACTTCCGCTCTGCCGAATTTCTTCCACAGCAGTTGGACTGTCTGTGGGTGTAGAGACCACTCGCCTGCCGGAACATTGTTCCTGGACAGTCTGTCCGGTCCTATGTTCAGGAGCCCTGGCACGTGCGCTGCTCTGAGCGAGCGCAGGTTGCACTGAGCCCATACCAGGAGGCGTTCTGCCAGCCTGTACAGGTTCTTGGACCTGAGGCCGCCCTGGCGATTTATGTAGGACACCACAGACATGTTGTCCGAACGGACCAAGATGTGGCGTCCTTTTATCTGGGGACAAAAACGCGTCAGCGCGTTGTCTACTGCCAGCATTTCGAGGCAGTTTATGTGCAGGAGCTTCTCCCGTTCCGACCACTGGCCGAAGAACGGTCTGCCCTCGAGCAGCGCTCCCCATCCCGAGGTGGACGCGTCCGTGGACACCACTTTCACCCTCGAGGAAGTCCCCAGGCTTACACCTAATTGGTACCAGTCGTTCGCTCTCCAAGGTTTCAGAGCTGTGACGCACTTCTGATTGACCCTGAGGCGAAGCGAACCGGATGCCCACGCTCTGCGTGGGACTCGCGCTTTCAGCCAAAACTGCAGCGGGCGCATGCGGAGCAGGCCCAGCTGGAGCACTGACGATGCTGAGGCCATGAGACCTAGCATCTTCTGAAATTTCTTGAGCGGGACAGACGCGCCGCAGCGAAACGCGTTCGCTGTGCGCTGAATGTCTACCGCGCGCTGTGGTGATAGTCGCGCTATCATGGACAGCGAGTCCAATTCTGTGCCCAGGAAAGATATCTTCTGACTGGGTAACAGAGAGCTCTTCGCCCAATTGACACTGAGACCCAAATCCTCGAGGTGATCGAGTAAAATGGTCGTGTGTTCTATGAGCACTGCGCAAGATTGCGCTAGAATCAGCCAATCGTCCAAATAGTTCAGCACTCGTATGCCTCTCATTCTGAGGGGTGCGAGCGCCGCGTCCATGCACTTCGTAAATGTACGGGGTGCCAGGGACAAACCGAATGGCAGGACTGTGTACTGATATGCCTGGCCCTCGAAGGCGAATCTCAAATATCGCCTGTGACGTGACGCTATCTGTATTTGAAAATACGCGTCTTTCAGATCTATTGACACAAACCAATCTCCTTGGCGAATCTGCACAAGGATTTGTCTGGTCGTGAGCATCCTGAACTGTCGCTTCACAAGCACTTTGTTCAGTTGCCTTAGATCTAGTATGGGTCTGAGACCCCCGTCTTTTTTCGGTACCAGGAAGTATCTGCTGTATAGCCCTCCTTCGCTCTGAACTTGAGAGAGAGGCTCTATGGCCCCTTTGCTCAATAGTTTCGTCACTTCGGCTCGAAGTAAATGTGCTACTTCTGTTTTTACCGTGGTCTCGACGCGCGCCACATAGCGGCGAGGGCGTCGGCGAAACTGCAGCGAATAGCCTCTTTTTATAATGTTCAGCACCCACTTCGAAACCCCGGGCAGCTTTGCCCATGCGTCTGCATGGATAGCTAGGGGTTGAATACGAAGCGCGCTCCGCTCGCTCAGCGATGGAGAGGCTTCGGCGTGCTGCAACACAAGCATCGCGCTCGTGACATTTGAGGCATGGGGCGCGCTGATAACAGCGGGCAGATTGCCCGCGCTCGACTCCTCTGCGGTGGTCAGCCGCGAGGGGGAGGGCTGGGCGGTTCCCGTGGGAACTGTCATGTCTATGTGTGGATGTGGGCGCGGGACAGCGGGCACATTTATCACACCGAAAACATCGTTCGCTTGCGTGAAGCGAGTGCACGTTGGTTTCGTTTTTACAGAAACCGTGAGACATGCACAACGCGGTGTTAGTGGGCACTGGGTAGTGGGCACTTTCACCATGTTTGAAGCGCAACCGATCTGAGTCGGTTTTATGTGCGCGAGCCCTGTGTGACAGGCTGTGCTTGTGTGTAGGGATGGGCACTGGGCAGTGGGCATTCTTACTACACATGAAACACCATCGGCCGTAGCCGGGACACCAGAAAATACACTCTTTTGGGGATTTATCTGGGTAGCCGTGAAAACGGCATTTGTGTGCAGGCAAGCGGGTGACAGAACCGACTTGTTGGCTGCAGAAAACACTGGAACAGTCACATTTGCTGGAACTGGACGAGCGAATAGCTTTGGTGTGAGTCTGGCCGCAGCAGGACTTAAACACCGTCGTTTTCCTAGCTGTGCTAGGACGACTTCGGGGCCTCGGGCTTCACCGTAATCCTAGGTCGCGGGCCACGTACAGCGGGGCGGCGACCGGATGAGCGGGAGCGCGGTCTCGCGCTTCGGGCCTGGCGGCGCTGTGAAGTGGAGGCAGTGGACGGTGGCTGTGGCTGTGAGCTCTGAGCAGACGGTTTCGCACGGCCTGCTGCAGAGCTGGAGCGCTTCGGGAGGAAGTGCTTCATAGCCTGTGACGCTTTCTGTACCTCTGCGAATCTCTCCGCGAAATCCTTGACGGAGGATCCAAAGAGGCCTGTGGCGGAAAGCGGGGCGTCGAGGAACGCGGTGCGCTCAGACTCGGCCATTTCCGAGAGCGTCAGCCAAAGATGTCTCTCAGTCACGGTGAGAGAGGCCATATTCCATCCAATGGCTTGCGCTGCAGACTTAGTAGCACGGAGAGCGAGGTTCGTGGCACTCCTTAAGTCCGGCACGCAGATCGCGTCAGGCCCTTCCTCATCCAGTTTACGGAGGAGATCGGCCTGGAAGATCTGAAGCGTTGCCATGGTGTGCAGCGCTGACGCAGCTTGCCCGGCGGCGGAGAAAGCGCGGCGGAGCAGGCTTGACGTCGTGCGGCAAGCTTTAGAGGGTAGGGCCGACTTAGCACGCCGTCCAGCAGAGGGCGGGCATAAGTGGGCCGCTATCGCCTCTTCGACCGGCGGCAGCGAAAGGTATCCTTTGTTCTTGGCATCGTCAACAGCGGAGAATGCCAAAGAAACAGCAGGACGCACTCTAGCCGAATAGGGGGCGTTCCAGGACTTGGCGACTTCTTCGTGTAACTCAGGAAGAAAAGGCACCGGTCTGGACGCAGGCGAAGCGCGCTCCCCAGGCAGGAAAAATCCATCCAGCCGGTTGTGAGCGGGCTGCTCAGGCGAAGACCACTCGAGGCCGAGGCTCGCCGCGGCCTGTGCGAGTACTCGCATGAGCTCCGTCTCGATGGACGCTCTCTTGCCTGAAGACATGCGGGCAGGGGGCGCGGGGTCCTCAGAGCCCGCCCAATCCTCACTGCCTGACGCCAGGATAGAGCAGGAATCATCCTCTCCCAGCAGGGCTTCCTCATCCACGATGTCAACGGAAGCGGCGGCAGACGGCGGCCGCTGTCCGTCAGGAAGCGAGGCTGACGAAGCCGGGGAAGCAAGCGGGCGAACCGGCGAGCTTTGGCGGCTGAGGGAGGGTTCCGGGGCCCACTGGGCACGGCGCTTTTTACGGCGCGACGCCGCGGCGGGCGGGGGAGCAGTCTCGGTGAAGAAGGCTAGGCGAGTCCTCAGAGTCGCCATTGCCATCAGCTCGCAGTGAGGGCAGCCGCCGTCAGTGAGCGCGAGAGCTGCATGTTCCTCACCCAGGCAGGAAACGCAAATCACGTGGCGGTCCCCGTCGCTGAGTGTGGCTCTGCACGAGCCGCAGGAAGGCATCTTTAAAAAGACGCTAGCTCTTTTAGAATGTGTGTCGCGGCGGCGACACACACACACAAAAGTACAGTGTAATAAAAGGGAAGGATATAAGCGCCGGAAAGCGCAGCAGGAAGGCAGGAAGGCGGCGCGGCCAGCGACTTCAGTGACTCGTCCCGCTGAAGGTGCTCTCTCTCAGACGGCGCGGCTTCTTCTCCGGCTCCAGCGATGCGTGTGCTTCGCTTGAAGGATGAAAAATCGGATAATAGCTGCCTGCGAGCGGTATTTATAGGCCTAGACCACGCCCATTTCGGCGGGACGTGACGCAGCGGGCGCGAAGTGCCCTGATTGGGTCTGGCGTCACGCCAGGCCTCGCTCGATAGGCTGCTGCAGTTGCCGCAGAGCAGCCAATAGGCGCGCGAGCTGTCTCGCCTATGTCTGCATGCTGCCGCAACGCGTTTTGCATTATTACAAAATTAAGGATAATTTTTGGCTTCAATATCTCGCGGAAAAAGGATTTTCCCCCTAGCGTAAGATATCTTACGCAGTACGAGAGACCTCTCGTAAGAGAACACAGAACACAGTATATACTGTGACAGTTCATTTGCACGGCAACAAGAATGCAAACTTTGAAATAGGTTCCAAGGTGCAAGTTTTGATTATTAATTTTTTAAACGTTATCATTTCCGTGTAAACTTCAAAAACGTTAATCTGTGAAAATGGTGACGGCATGCACATCCATATTACGTGTTTAGTCATATGCGTTGAATATGTATGTGCGCAGGCGCGTTGTGTTTCTTTACAAATTGACATCGCCAAATTACTTGTCTGGCCTGAATAATACAGATTTTTTTGTTGTTTCCGCGTATGCGAACTGGAATCATTTTGATAACGTTTTATCTGTACAGAGGTAAATGGAAGGGAAGGAGGCCTTCACAGGGGAGAGTCTAGTGAAAGACAAAAAATGTAATTGACTTTTCAAAGTGGCTTTTCATAAAATATTTTTGAAAATGAATTGGTTACAGGTTATTTTAAGGTGTCATTGTTACAGTGTAATTATATATTTAAGTACTGAGTAATAATAATTAACAAAATGTACTTACTATAGTACAGGTCTATTGGTGCCAGTAAAGCCAGACTGGCTAACAGCCTGTACCCATATGCAGTGAGGCTGCTAAATGATGCCCTTTCCCCCTCCCCTCTCCTCCCCCCTCCCATGGACAGTAAACCATACCCTTTTCTGTAATAACTGTGAACTGGACTTTGCATTGTTGCATTAACTACATCTATATCCAACTCTGACCATACTCTCTGTTTTGAATGCCTATTAAGTTGTTTTGTTAGTCTTTTGCTGCTACTAAGAGTGAATGTCACTGGTTCTGTGTCTTAACAACATATACTTTGATGTGCATGTTTACACAGGGGGTATTTTTGCACTGGTGTTAGTGCACTTTAAATATACCATGTACTGATGTTGTATGCTCCAACATAATTTCGTTGCTGTTCCTTCGAATGACAATGACAATAAACGTGAACTTGACTTGATGACTTGATAGGGTTAGGGTAGGATTAGGATTTGGTTGAAGGTTAATTGCATGTAATTATGCATAATTTACTATTATTACTATGGTAAGTACATGTACCCTATGTAACAAAGACACTGTAAAATAAAGTGTTACCAATTAATTTTTTTAGGGCTGAAAACAATTTAATTGTGTAATAATAACTTTTTGTTTTTCAGATTTGAAAGAGTTCAAATTAATTTTTCAGTTGCTTTCAGCAATGGAACTGATTCTTTCAGTGAGGGATTTTATCTAACTGCCTTCCACTCTTTGGCGAACAAAAACTATCTAATTTTGGCCTTGGCGATTATCTATATCATCACCTTGCTGGGTAATCTTGTTCTTCTGATTGTCATTCTAATGACCTTCAGTTTACAGAATCCCAAGTACCTTGCTGTGTGTAATCTAGCTATTGTCGACATTTCAATGAATAGTGTTATAATTCGTCAAATGGTGCCTGTTTTTGTGTTCAATCAAAATCATGTTTCATTTGGAGCATGTTTCTCCCAAGGCAAGGCAAGGCAAGTTTATTTATATAGCACATTTCATACACAATGGCAATTCAAAGTGCTTTACATAGAAGAAATTAAAATAATAAAAGAAATAAGAATAATTAAAACAGTTTAGAAAAATAAAATAAAATACAGTACAGTACAGTACAAACAGTCGGACGAACAGTGGCACAGTGCTCATTCAGTAAATGCAAAGCTAAACAGAAGTGTTTTGAGTCTGGATTTGAATGTGACTACTGTAGGAGCACGTCTGATCTCCTCTGGAAGCTGGTTCCAGCTGCGGCTGGCATAATAGCTAAAAGCAGACTCACCATGCTTAGAGTGAACCCTTGGTATTTCTAGCTGATATGATCCTAATGATCTCAGTGATCTGTTGGGTTTATATTCAGTGAGCATATCTGCAATATATTGTGGTCCTAGGCCATTGAATGATTTATATACCAGTAATAATACTTTAAAATCAATCCTAAATCTAACTGGGAGCCAGTGTAAAGACCTGAGGACTGGTGTGATGTGTTCATATTTTCTGGTTCTGCTCAGAATCCTGGCGGCAGCGTTCTGTATGAGCTGCAACTGTCTTATGGTCTTTTTGGGAAGGCCAGTGAGGAGTCCATTACAGTAATCCACCCTGCTGGTGATGAAAGCATGAACAAGTTTCTCTAAGTCTTGTCTGGAAACAAAGCATCTTATTCTTGCAATATTTTTCAGATGATAGTATGCTGATTTAGTTATTGCTTTGACATGACTACTGAAACTAAGGTCTGACTCTAGTGTCACACCAAGATTCCTGACTTGATGTTTAGTTGTTTGACCCCTAGAGTGAAGGTATGCGTTCACCTTGAGAACTTCATCTTTGTTTCCAAACGCAATGACTTCAGTTTTGTCTTTGTTTAACTGAAGAAAGTTTTGACACATCCAACTGTTGACTTCATCACAGGGTGTCAATGGGGCTGTAATCGTTAGGCGATAGGGCTAAGTAGAGCTGTGTGTCGTCTGCATAGCTGTGGTAAGCAATTTGGTTCTTTCTCATTATTTGGCTCATTGGGAGCATATACAGGTTGAACAGGAGTGGCGCAAGAATTGAGCCTTGAGGGACTCCGCATGTCATGGATGTCCACTCTGACTTATGGTCTCCTATACTCACATAATAACCTCTCCCATCTAAGTATGACCTGAACCATTTTAGGACTATCCCAGAAATCCCCACCCAGTTTTCCAGCCTGTCCAGAAGTATGTTATGATCGACAGTGTCAAATGCAGCACTGAGGTCGAGTAGTACCAGCACTGATAATTTGCCAAAATCAGTATTTAAGCGAATATCGTTTATTATCTTTATGAGCGCTGTGTCTGTGCTGTGGTGCGGTCGGAAACCAGATTGAAAATTGTCAAAGGATCCATTCAAGCTCAAGAATTTGTTCAGCTGATTGAAGACAACTTTTTCAATGATCTTGCCTATGAAAGGAAGATTTGAGATCGGTCTATAGTTGCTTAATATGGTCTTATCCAGATTGCTCTTTTTCAGGAGGGGCTTGACAACTGCAGTTTTCAGGGGTCACACAGATCAATCCACCTGTATCCCAAATGTTCTTCATGCATTTTTTGGGTGAAATGGAATCTTTCTCTCTTGCTCTTTTGGAATATAACGGAGGGATTTGATCTATGGTTATTCTGTTGGAGATTTTCCCAGTCAGCCTCGCTGCCAGGCTTCCCTATTGTGCCTCCAGAGAGGTAAAGAGCTGCTGTTGTGAACACGGTCCAGTATACAATTTGGCTTGTGCAGACACCTCTTACAATCGTCAGCTGGGTACAGCTAAGTCATTGACCGTTTTGCTAGACCCCTTGACTTTTATTATTTTCACCTATGTGATTGTAGTGGTTGCTGTGATGCGGATTGCATCTACAACACAGCGCTGGAAGGCCTTTCACACCTGTTTCACTCACCTGCTGCTGGTCCTGCTCTATTACATGCCAGTCATGCTGGCATACGTACTAGGGAACCTGCGTTTAATTCAGAATGTGGATCTTTTCACAGCAATTCTGACTGTTTCTGTTACCCTCCCCCCAATGCTGAACCCAATCATCTACAGCTTAAAGACTGACGAACTACGAGACAAGATAGTCAAGCTTCTGGGAAAGTCAAAAGTGGCACAACAGATCATTAAAAATGAGGCCAGTGATTAACAAGAGTTTTATTTCTCTTATTGTATAAAACGTTTAGTTTGCTTTGATTTCAGTCCTATGTTACACAGAATTAATGTGATGTCCAGCAGATGAGGATGGCAATGTTTCCCAAGGATAAATTATCTTTTTCATATTCCCTTGATTCAAGCCCATTGGCATTTATAAATATTACATATCTAGATTTTTTATTCAGTCATTTATACAAGACTAAAGGAAATCAAAATAATTAGTGATGAAATTAGTTTGATTTCATCACAGAGGTAAGACCCACTGTCTTTAGAAAACAGTTAGCAATACTGTGACTTTAAAATGAGTTAAATACATTAGCAACAAGCACATTAAAAGTACTTCTCATACAGTAATCTTTAGTAATGTTTATAATCATTTAAAAATGTGAAAATGTTTGGTAATTTTTGCGAGTTATTGTCTGTGCATTCAGAATGGAGCACAAAACATTTAAAATGTACTAAAAATAAAATGCATTTCATAACATATTTTACTGAAAAATCACAAAAATGAATACTCTTGCTTTCCCACTAGATGGCAGAGAAAGACAAGAAACAATGCCTCTGCACTGACTGCTATATTCTCTGTTTAGATATGAAAAGTGTTCACAATTTTTATGAGAAGGCCTTTGTCCTCTCCTTACTCGTCACAGGACCAAGGAAAACATTCCTTATGCTACATTCTCAAAGAACATTCCATTCTTCATTCTGATTGTTTAGTGTTGGCATTCAGTGGTCAGATATAGCATTCAACGTAGTCTAGCAATGCTGTGTATTAGTTTGCTCATCTGAGTAACTGAAGCTGACTGTTATCCTTTACATATCACAAAACAATAATATTGTTTTCTTATAGTGGTTTCCATTAGAGCTGTGGTGTTTGTGCAAGGAGACCATGCATCATGTTTTGATGCAATTCTGTACAATAGTCCATTTTCACTGTCCTACAATAGGCTATATAATAAAAATTAAATATGTATATATAATACTTTGAATATGCATAAAACACATGTTCAATCAAACAAAATGTTATATAAATCGAATCAGGGTACTATAATGACAATGAGTCTCTCTCTCTCTCTCTCTCTCTCTCTCTCTCTCTCTCTCTCTCTCTCTCTCTCTCTCTCTCTCTCTCTCTCTCTCTCTCTCTCTTTCTTTTTGGCAGTTTAAATTTTTTTTGCTATATACTAGCATTCCAGTGGTTGAGGACACGCTGGCCGCCATAGGCGGAGGGTGAACCAACTCTAGGTTAAGGCTAGACGTGATTCCTCCTTAAAAACACATTTAAAGGGTAAAGTAGTCATAAACTGATAATTAACATTTTCCTTGATCTTTAGACAGATAAGAGGTCGTTATACTATAGAAATACCCTGTAAGTTTCAAAACTCAAAACTTCCTTGTAATTCCGAAAACTGCTTTAATTGAAACCAAGGCCAGAAAACCATCGGATCTAAAAAGTGGAGACTTATGATGGCACAGAGCAGCGAAGGACTGCCATTGGAGAAGAATATCAAAGCCTACGTCAACATCACGGCGTCTTTGGAGCGCCCACTGGAGCGTTAGTGATTAGTGACATGAGAACGAGAAAAGATCGACACAGGATCAATAACATTACCTTCCAAGGAATCCTAATGCTAGGATAGTGTTTTTTTTTTTTTTTTTTACAATGCGAATGTCTCAGCAGTGCATTATTTGTATTGGGTAGCCTACATTTTTTGCACGTTACGCCCAAAACACACCCATTACTCATTAAGAGAATAGGGACAACCCTTACAGACCATATAGACCAACCACGCCGACCATTTTTCCCGTCGTTAAACTAGCAAAAGTGAATTCAGACATGCCCTAAGTGCACTTGCGCTTTAGACCATGTGCTTAGACTGTTAAAATAGGGCCCAAAGTGTCCGTTAAGGTTTTCACATTCAGAGATGAAAATTGTGTGGGTTAGGCAAGAGAGGATGACGCAACAGAGAAAAGTTGGGAAGGAGAAAGTGAGCACAGGTTTTGTCTGAAAGTAACTGGTAGAGCGGTTGGTGGTGCACAAGTAGTAAGTTGTAGATTAACAGTGATGAAGAAATTATCTAAAATATGCAGAGGTTTCACCAGAATGTTGTCTGTGATGCAGTTGCACATGTAAATTAGGTCCAGATGGTTGCCTTATTTGTGAGTTTGAAATCAAATGAGGCTAGGAGAGAGAGGAAGTCTGTAGCATAAGGCTAGATGCATTTTGAAATCGCCAAAGACTACAAGTGGACTGTCAGCAGTGGCACAAGAGGACAGCAGCACATCCAGGTCCTTTAAAAATGTAAATTACCACAATATGGTCTGTCTGTGATGTCAGTCTGTGTCAGTCTTCACACGAGGAGGCTGAACATGAGGGCTGAACGCTTCTGCGGCAGCGCACACACACTAAATAAATATTCTGCTTTTCAACACTTGAGTGAAGACAGCTGTGCACACCCTACAATTACCACTGTAAATGTCTTTCACGAGTTCACACTTACAAATAATCAGAATAAAATAAACATATGCATATTTGGCATGGTGTCCGAGGGGAGGGCTCCGAGGTTGGACTTTTGCCCGAACCCAGAGTACTCCCCCCGTATCTCTGTTTAGGATAGTAACCAGGCAAGTGTGAGAAGATGGGGTGGTGATGGGATGTGGAAAACCGTAGAGGAACATGTTACAGCTATGTATATATAGGCCATATCTCTTGTTGATTGGTTAGGTAATTTTGGCGCTTTTCCACTGCATGGTACGGTACGGCTCGCTTCGGCTCGCTTTAAATGGTACCACCTCTGTTGAGGTTCCAAGCGTACCGTACCGATACTAAAATGTGACATGAAAACACTGCAGATCACTGATTAGTCAGACAGAAACATCACTACCAGCGTCATTGTATTTACAACAGGAGACACTAAACCCGCTAGATTTAAATAGCCAGTAGACAACAGCCAACGCTATGGCACTTGTTTTAAAAGTACTTGTTTTACTTGTTTTAAAAGAGTATAAACTTCAAAAAAAGAAATGGCTGAATCGTGGTCAGTGGACGAGGTACGTACTTTCCTCTCGTTGGTTGCCGAGGAGCGGATGGGGTAACACGAAATGAAAAATTCGCATTTAATATGATGATGTCTTTGCAGTAAAGACGGCAACTATAACGATCAGTCCCACCCACTTTGAAGCGGTACTAACTGCAGTGGAAAAGCAACCGAGCTAAAGCGAACCGAACCGTGCCGTACCGAGTCGAGTCGTACCACGCAGTGGAAAAGCGAAGCGAGCCGAACCGTTCCGCACCGAGTCGAACCGTACCGAGCCGAACCGAGCCGTACATGCAGTGGAAAAGCGCCATTAGAACGTGTTCCTCCCGAACCTTGTTAATAAAACATCATATAGTCCATGAATGGCTGAAATCGAAACTAATGTGGGACAGTCCAGCACTTAAGTGCATAACGAGCATTAACAATAACAAAAGGCAAGCAAACGCAACTGTTATTCTAAATAACAATACGTATAATTAAAATACAAATGAAAATGAAAGTAAAAATAGAAATGATCATAGAATCAAATTAATTAGTCCTTGCAGCAAATAATTAATTAAGCAACAGAAACTAACCAGGTATTAAAGGAAGCAGTTACGCGCTCTCGCAGTCTCCATGGTGACTGATCGCTTCTTCAACTAATTGTTTAAAATAGTACAAATTTGCTGCATATTTGTGTATGCAATTAGATAAAAAAAAGAAAAACGAAAACTAATAGGCCTATAACAAAACTCCTCATTGAAGGCCTTTACGATAAACATGTATTTTCATTAGTGTATTTGTGTGTCTATAGCTGAATACGTTATAAAATTAATAGAGAACACACTTGTAGTTTTGATGTTTTTTTTTTTTTTAAAAGATACAGTGCTTCATAATGCAGTAAATTTGAATTTAAATTTGTTTGGCTAAGTTAAGAGTGTGTTTAGTTGGCTGTGTTAACTGTTTTTAGAGCAGTGACCTGAGTTTGGAGAAATGTGTCAAATCAATTGAGAAAAACTGTAACCGTAATTAGATAAAGAATCATATTGCCTTGGTTTTTAAAATTTCTCAAAAATGTCCCTAGTATTCTACTGTCATTGTGTTCCTGTGAAAGACATGTATACCCTTAGATGAGAAAAATAAAATTTGCTTCTGTCTATTGTCACAGAACACTGTGAAAAATAATCCAAGATTCAAAGACCCGTAATGCAGAATGAAATATACAAGGGACTTTAATAAACACAAAGAAATACATAGCACACTACACCTGCAACATTGACGTTGATGACATCGAACCATGAATAGAAAGAACTCAGGGCTTACATACACAGGGATTATAATCAACAGAACAAAAAACAGGTGTGTAATGTGTATCTCTATCAGAAACCATGGCAACAAACGAAAACTCAGGCAACAGTGACAGGGAACACAGGAAAGCGTAACAGAACAGAACATGACCACTACATCTGGGTTTCTGTTATGTACACTTTGGTTGATTTCATTTAAAACTTTCATCTTTCAACAAATTTATATATATATAAAAAAATCACATTCAACTTTTTTTTATACATGCCCTTATAATTTAGTTTTTCAGATGCCTTATAGATTTTATTGTTTTACATTTGTCTTAGACTAGACCCAATTTTTCAATCTTAAAAAATGTAAATCCATCATAAAACATGAATTATTTTATGTTTTAAATTATGATAATATGTATATAAATGTATAATCTATAAATTATAAATGAGACATGAAATTTCATTGGACTATCTTGCCTTTGTTACAGAGAGCAAAATAATTGTTTTGATCTTGTTTGGCTCTCTCGGCCAAAAGAGAAAAACATATTTTTACACCTAAATACACCAACAGCTTAATGGACATAATTACAACAGTAATTAAATACTCATGAGAAACTTTTTTGTGTGTGTGAGTTAAATAACAAGACCTCAGTGAAGGTAATTATTTCTTTGTTTGTACACAGTGGATAATTATACCCATTAGACCATGTTCATTAGTTTAACAGTCCTTTATAAATCTCTTTTCCGGTAACACTACAATATTTCAATCCAAAGCAAGATTTGCAGAGTACTTGGTGGGTATTATTTGTATTTGTTTGTTTAATTTCCAGTTGAAAAGGAATGTAACACTATTTGTCACTGTTTTTATGTTAAGTGCTTTTATTTGGTTTTATAAAAGTTCATATGCAAAAGCCTCTAAGTGCCATCTGAAATTTTCCTCTAGAATGATCATTTTTATCAAGCTCGTATATTTAAGTTCAATAATTTCACTTAAATGGCAATGCAAATTACCTATTAATTGTCATTTAAGTGAAATTACTTAACTTAAATATACAAGATTTATAAAAATCATTATTCTAGAAGAAAATTTCAGATGGCATTTAGAGGCTTTTGCATCTGAACTCTTCATATGATGTCAATATAAGATTTAAAATTCTGTCATCATTTACTCATTTAATACTTACTTTATAGTACTTTTTTTCTCCATACTATGGAAGTTAATAGGGCACATTACTGTTTGGTTACCCATATTCTTCAAAATATATTTTGTGTTCAGCAGAAGAAATCCATACAGGTTTGAAACAACTTGAGGGTGAGTAAATGATGACAGAATTACATTTTTTTGGTTGAACTATCCATTGAATGGGAAAATATAATTAGCTGCTTCAGTGTTAATTTACACACCATTTCATCTCATTCTAATTGTGTATTTCTTTCAGATTTGAAAGAGTTCAAATGAATTTTTCAGTTGCTTTCAGCAATGGAACTAATTCTTTCAATGAAGGATTTTATCTAACTGCCTTCCGCACTTGGCCGAACAAAACCTATCTAATTTTGGCCTTGGCGATTATCTACATCATCACCTTGCTGGGTAATCTTGTTCTTCTGATTGTCGTTCTAATGAACTCCAGCTTACAGAATCCCAAGTATCTTGCTGTGTGTAATCTAGCTATTGTCGACATTTCAATGAATAGTGTTATAATTCCTCAAATGGTGCCTGTTTTTGTGTTCAATCAAAATCATGTTTCATTTGGAGCATGTTTCTCCCAAATGTTCTTCATGCATTTTTTTGGTGACATGGAATCTTTCTCTCTTGCTCTTTTGGCGTATGACCGGCTGATTGCAATCTGCTGGCCCCTGCGTTACTCTACCATAAACACCAAACTGAGGATGCTGCTTATAATAGGAGGGATTTGGTCTATGGTTATTCTGCTGGAGATTTTCCCAGTCAGCCTCGCTGCCAGGCTTCCTTATTGTGCCTCCAGAGAGGTAAAGAGCTGCTGTTGTGAACACGGTCCAGTATACAATTTGGCTTGTGCAGACACCTCTTACAATCGGCAGCTGGGTACAGCTAAGTCATTGACCGTTTTGCTAGGCCCCTTGACTTTTATTATTTTCACCTATGTGATTGTAGTGGTTGCTGTGATGCGGATTGCATCTACAACACAGCGCTGGAAGGCCTTTCACACCTGTTTCACTCACCTGCTGCTGGTCCTGCTCTATTACATGCCAGTCATGCTGGCATACGTACTAGGGAACCTGCGTTTAATTCAGAATGTGGATCTTTTCACAGCAATTCTGACTGTTTCTGTTACCCTCCCCCCAATGCTGAACCCAATCATCTACAGCTTAAAGACTGACGAACTACGAGACAAGATAGTCAAGCTTCTGGGAAAGTCAAAAGTGGCACAACAGATCATTAAAAATGAGGCCAGTGATTAACAATAAATAATTTGTATTCCTTCCATAGAAGAAGGTGCTTCCATAGTAAAAAATACCATATCAAAATGTATTTAAAATACATTTATTTCATACTAAGTATACTCCAACCATTAACATATTGACTGACATTGAGACTTAATGCAGAATGACTTGAGACTTACTGATATAAATGTTATAATTAAACTTTTTTTGGGAGTACTTCTTTATTGCACAATGTACATTTCTTAATATTAAGCCTAAAATGTGTTTTATTATACTATTAGTAAGGATAGTATCACTGCATAATATATTTAAAGTGTACCTAAAGTATACTTGCAATATTTCCACTTTAGCACAATCAGATATACTTAAGTATATCTTTAGTTGGATCTCAGCACTACTTTCGGATAACTAAAGTACATTAAGTACAAAAATAGTTGTTCCAGAAGTACAATTGCAGGGTATTTATTTTAAGTACATACATATGTAAATGTATTTGTAGTATACTTAATAAATGTATTTAAAATACATTTGGGTAAATTTATTTTTCACTATGGTTAACCTGTCAATTTTGTTTCAAATATTCTTACTTTGTTTAAACAACAATGTTTTCACCCAGTGCATAATGTATTATCATTTCAGTGCATTGAGGGTGAGTTACTCATCTCTCAGTGCAAATTAAAATAAATGATTAAACTACTAGTTGGTTGATTCAGTTTTATTTACCACAATGTGATACACAGATTTAACATTCTGTGATAAGCTTCTGCTTCATCCTGCTCCTTTTCAAACAATATTGTAATTATTGTTATAATACTTTATAGATATTGTTTGTTTTTTCTTTCGGGATGTTGCAACATACTTATTGTATTTTTACATTTTATTTTATTTGTATCTTTTTGTTGTTGATTGAAATAAAAAATAAATGAAAATGAAATGAAACATGCCTTTTTCAAGTGCAGAATTTTTTATATTCACTTAATTCTAGTGCTTTGGTATTTATAGGCCTATCCCATATCTACATTTTCATCTAGTACATAAGCTAATGTAAAACACAGACAAATAAAATGCAAGTAAATATTTCAGTGTGAAATCATGAAGAAACATTTTTCTCATTGTCCCACAAGATGGCAGAAAAAGACAAGAAACACTGCACTGCATGGCAGTTGAAGATTAGCAGATTATGAAAGGAATATATGCACTTTGAATAAAACATTTCTCTGTGTAATATAATCAAGCTCCTTAGTAATCATCTGATGAGTAAATGTTTTATAACTCCAGTAAATATTTTAATTAAAATGCTAAATTATTTGTTTAGTTATAAAAGGAGCTCCTGGAATTTTGAGGTGGATTCCCCTAATCAAGAGGGTATGTCCTGTTGATTAGGGGAATCCACCTCAAAATTCCAGGAGCTCCTTTTAATATACTTACAAAATATATGCACTAAACAATAAAAGGGTAACACTTTACAATAATAGTACATGAATAATCATGTACTAATACCTGAATTAATAATTACTTTACTATGAACTAATGATGAGTTAAGACATGTACTAATGAGGAACTAACCTTAACTACGACATGAGTCATATGAATTCCTGCATGAATATACCATCTTAACTACACGTTAGTACATGCTTGTTAATTAATGTATTAATTAACATTTCAGGTTTAAACTAAATCAAACATGTTCCAGATCAGAAGAAAGATGTACTAAAAGGGCACAATGTAAAATTGTTCATAAATTTAACACCAGCAACTGTCACAAACATCATTGAATGACTCTAGATGTCTTGCAATGTTTACATTTAACCTTACTCATTGAACACACAATGATGCATTCATCATTAAAAACGATTTAATCTCATTCTGTTTTAAGTGATTCCACTGCTGCCATCAAGAGTGAAATACCTACACTAACATATTCATTAAGCAGATGCCATTTTCAAAATTAAAATCAGTGTTAGCACAGATGATGGTTATTTATGTGGTAATTTTATGGATTGGTTTACTGTCTTTATATCATAATGCAGTCGGATGTTAGTCAGTTAGGTTTCTTGCTCTTCTTTTAGGACACAAAATGTGTCCATTTTCTAGAGCAAGTTTGATTTAGTTTACCCCGAAAGTTTAATTAATACATTAATTAACAAGCATGTACTAACGTGTAGTTAAGATGGTATATTCATGCAGGAATTCATATGACTCATGTCGTAGTTAAGGTTAGTTCCTCATTAGTACATGTCTTAACTCATCATTAGTTCATAGTAAAGTAATTATTAATTCAGGTATTAGTACATGATTATTCATGTACTATTATTGTAAAGTGTTACCAATAAAGGATATAAAAAGGAATTTGGGGCTGTATTAGATAAACGTTCTGACCATAAACTGTAAAAAAATAGGTTCTAACTCTTAATCATATATCTGTTTAGTAACCATGGTCTCACAGAATGTTTTCAAATCGTAAATCAAGAATTAAGATATGAAGTTTATTATAAAGGGTAACTACACAGTGTGTGACACTACATCAGACTGAATTACTTTAAAAGAACAATAGAATAATAAAAAATAAAACAAATTTATACCAACAACATTTACCCCAATGTTGTCCCAACTAGCATCAAAGAGTAAAGAGTATTTGTTAAGGGTTTGCAAAGCTAACATGCATTTTAGTATGAATAATGTATGTGGTTACTGTTATGACATGATTGTTTGCTGACTTTATTTACGTTGTTGTTGTTGTTTTTGTCGTCACTTGTCATAATAGTTTGTGTGGTAATGTTTGCGATTAGGATTTACTTCATGATCTTTGATTTATTCAAGTGTATACTGTGAATATTAAAACATTTGGGGTACGATTTAAAAAAAAGAAGAAAATAATAGTTTATTCAGCAAGGACACGCCAAGCTGATCAAAAGTGATTTTAGAAAAGGTTTCTATTTCAAATAAATGCTGCTCTTCTGAACTATCCATTCATCAAAGAATCTGAATCAGAAATATTAAACAGCACAACTGTTTTCAACATTGATAATAATAAGAAACATTTCTTAAGCAGCAAATCAGCGTATTAGAATGATTTTTGAAGGATCATGTGACACTGAAGAGTGGAGTAATGATGCTGAAAATTCAGCTTTGCCATCAAAGGAATAAATTACATTTTAAATTATATTAAAATAGAAAGAACTTATTTTAAATTGTAATAATATTTCACAATATTTCTTTTTTTCAGTATTTTTGCTTACATAGATGAAGCATTTGGTGAGCAAGAGCGACTTTTAAAAACATTTAAATCTTAAATCTTACTGACCACAAACCTTTAAATCAGGGGTATCCAATCCCGCTCCAGGAGGGCCACTGACAAGCAAAGTTTAGCGCCAATCCTAATTAAACACACCTGAATCAACTAATCAAGGTCTTACAAGGCATACTAGAAACTTCCAGGCTGTGTGGAGGCCCTAGACTAGTGGCCCTCCAGGACTGACTTTGGACACCCTTGTTTTAATATATTTACATACAAACATATTACATATTGTTTACACATTACATATAAAAATACAGTATGAATGATTTAGGAGAAAATCATCCACTGATCACAAATTGTCTGTGCTTTACCAAGTCTTTATTTAGGTTCAACTTTGGACACAATTCTAAAAATTTTGTTTCTGATTTCTTTGGTTCTGAAACAGTATATGAAAGGATTTACAATACAAGGGCAGAGGATGGACCCTACCAGTAGTCCATTACGTTCCTCTAATGTTAAAACCACACCAATCCGGGTCAAGACTATTCGTACGAACATCGGAGCATAAAAACCAACTATCACTATCAAGTGAGTAAAGCAGGTATGAAACATTTTTTTCTTGTCACCCTTTGAGGTCATTCTCATAACAGCGATCACTATCCTTATATAGGACAGGCAGATGAACGAGAATGTCCCAAACAACAGTGCAAAAGTCAAAGTGGATATCATAGTAAAATAAGTATTTGGATTCACACAGGTGGCCCTCACAAGAGAAGCATACTCACAAAACATATACTGGATAGTGGAAGGGCAGAAGGGCAGAGGAAGAACAGTAGCCGGGATGATGGTCAAAATAGCACTTGCCACCATCCACAGCGACACAGCAATTACAACAGTATGAGTGGTTGTTACGGCCCTTTATCTAATTTGGCTCGTTAAAACACATGTAAGACAAGGACCGTACATATCAAGAATCACAGACGATTGGGTGAAGTTTCAAAGTGTACATCGTTTCTTTTAATGAAACATGAGAGAGCGCACCAACAATAAACAATAAATCAAACTAATAGCACAGGTAGGGTAGCAAAAGGAAAACAGAAAGCCTGACTATCTAACTCTGTAAGCAAGATCTTATCTGCTCCCGAAGAAAACAACAAACAGAGTGAGTCTTCCGGACCACTGCTTTCCTACGCTGTATCAACTAAATAATAAAAGTGATCAAAGAAAATACCCACTACCTGGCTTGAAAATAACCAAAATAAAAACTCAGTCCATGATCTGGAACAGCCGAGGCGAAGACCGTGGACTGCTCGCCATATGGCAAGAAACCCCAGCTGTTACTGATCAGAAGGGTAGAGGCAGCTAGAGCAGCGAGCGTCGCGAGAGCCGAGAGAACCGAGAGAGCCGAGAGAGAGACCAGCCTCAATTCCGGACCGGCTTAAATACGGGGTTTCCCATGACGTCATTCATGACTGCACCTGCGATCTCAGATAGAACAATTAACATTCAGCAATTTAAAGCACCACCACGTAACACCCTCACCCTTAACTAATTAATTGTAGGGTAAAAATATATATCTTACCTCAGAGCCTGCAATTAATTTAGATGCGAGATAAAGCATCCGCAACCACGTTATCCTTACCCCGAATGTGACGAATGTCAAGCTCAAAAGGCTGTAGGAATAAACTCCAACGCATCAAACGTTGATTGTTATTTTTCATCCGATCAATAAAAATCAAGGGATTGTGATCCGTATAAACAGTCAATGGGTACGAAACAGAACCAACATAAACGTCAAAATGTTGAATAGCAAGAACAAGGGCGAGCGCCTCCTTCTCAATAGTCGAGTAACGTCGTTGAGGTTTATTAAATTTACGTGAAAAATAGCAAACAGGATGTTCGACGCCAGTGTGATCTGATTGAAGGAGAACAGCTCCAGCACCGGTGTTACTTGCATCAACAGCAAGAGAAAACGGAGTGGTAAAATCAGGAGCAGACAAAACGGGAGAATTAACTAAAAGGGCTTTAACTCTCTCGAAACTCGATTGACAAATCTCAGACCATTTAAATGGAACCTTAGGACTAAGAAGGTCGGTTAAGGGCGAAGCAACTACAGAAAAATTCTTACAAAAATTTCTGTAGTACCCAACCATACCCAAAAACCGACGAAGCTCACGACGTGTATTGGGCACGGGAAAATGAGTGATGGACTCTACCTTAGACTCAACGGGTCGAACCTGACCGCTACCAACAATCTTTCCCAGATAAGTGACCGTGGCTCGGCCGAATTCGCACTTCGCTAAATTAACCGTAAGGTTAGCTTGAGACAAACGACTGAAAAGCGTATCGAGTTGCTCCACATGTTCTGGCCAAGACGCGCTGTAAAGGACCAAGTCATCCAAATATGCTTCAACGTTATGCATGCCTTCGATGACGCGATTGACCAGTCTCTGAAAGGTTGCCGGGGCGTTTCGTAAACCGAAAGCCATTACGGTATAATGGAGAAAATGATCTGGTGTTACGAACGCACTGATTTCCTTCGCACGATCTGACAACGGCACCTGCCAGTATCCTTTAAGCAGATCGATCTTCGTAACAAACACAGCATTTCCTACGTGATCCACGCAATCTTCCATGCGAGGCAATGGATAACTATCTGGTTTGGTCACAGCATTAACGCGTCTAAAATCAGTACAAAAACGAAATGTACTGTCCGGTTTTTTTACGAGCAAACAGGGTGAGCTCCAAGGACTAAAACTTTGCTCTGCGATGTCATTCTCAAGCATGAAGGTCACCTCATTTTGCAACAACATTCTCTTTTCAGGACTTACCCGATATGCGTGCTGTTTAATAGGCAACGAGTCACCAATATCGATGTCATGCTCTATTAACGAAGTACGAGATGGAATATCGGAGAACAAATTACTGTACGTCCGAATAATATTAGTCACATCAGCTCGTTCGGCAACGGTCAAATGAGAAAGATGTGAGTCTAAGGTTTGAATGATCTCAGAATTTTTCAATCTTCCCGCAACCAGTTCGGTAGAAGGAAACTCTACATCCTCATCGAAAGAAGAATCATCACCGCTGTCCGATACAGCAGAACACAATGGGTGGATCGAAGATTCAGGACTGGACAGCGCCTTGGTGTCAAGTATATCAGCACTGGACAGCCTCTGTCCTCCGGCCACCGGAAAGTCTGTGGGTGAAACGGTTAACACAGCCGACTTTTTTTCAGACAAATCTGGCGATCTTTCAAAGTACGGCTTGAGCATGTTAATGTGACAGAGACGAGTTTTCTTTCTTCTGTCTGTCGTCGAGATAACATAATCAAGCTCACTCACCTTTTCTTTCACTCGATAGGGACCAAAATAACGAGCCTGCAAGGCAGACCCAGGCACTGGCATCAGCACAAGCACCTTGTCACCAGGAGTAAAGCTACGAAGTTTAGCACGACGATCAAAACGCTGCTTCATTCGTTGCTGTGCAATCTCCAAATTCTCTTTGGCCAATTCGCATGCACGATGCAACTTAAAACGAAAGCTTGAGACATAGTCAAGTATGTTATTTTGAGGTATATCACTAGTCCAATGATCTCTGATCAGCTTCAGTGGGCCACGAACAGTATGCCCGAACACTAACTCGGCCGGACTAAAACCTAACGACTCCTGCACTACTTCTCTCACTGCGAACATGACCATAGGCACTCCTTCGTCCCAATCTTTTTGAAACTCAAGACAAAACGCACGCAGCATTGATTTTAAAGTCTGGTGGAACCTCTCAAGTACTCCCTGACTTTCCGGATGGTAACAACTTGAGGTGCAATGTTGGATATGCAGCTGATCTAAAGCTTGCTTGAACACACGGGACATAAAATTCGTGCCTTGGTCCGACTGAATAGTACGTGGAAGTCCAAACAGTGAAAAGAACTTTATAAGTGATTTTACGATCACTGGTGCAGTGATTTTACGCAGAGGAATGGCCTCTGGAAAACGCGTTGACGTGCACATTATAGTGAGCAGATATTGGTTTCCCGACTTCGTGCGAGGCAAAGGACCGACACAATCGATCATCACACGCTCAAATGGTTCACCGATAGCTGGAACAGGATGCAACGGAGCAGGTGAAACATTCTGGTTCGGTTTTCCCGTCATTTGGCACACATGACAGCTTCTGCAATAACTTGCTACATCAGTTTTCAGGCCAGGCCAGAAAAAATTTCGGAGTATTCGATCGTACGTTTTATTTACTCCTAAGTGACCGGCAAACGGGCTATCATGCGCAAGACTCAAAATTTCAGAGCGGTACGAGGAGGGAACTATTATCTGTTTGACGATTTGCCACTCATCATCAGCAGATGCAGTAGGTGGTCTCCACTTCCTCATCAACACTCCATCTTCTACAAAGTATCCTTGCGATACGTGTTCGAGTTGCTCAGCAGGAACAACAGCTTCAAAGAGGGATGACAACTTCTCATCTCCTCTGTTCAACAATAAGCTGCTCGCGAGACAGAGACAATTTAGTAGGCCCCATAATATGTTCATCTAATTTTTTAACGGCACTATCTGAACCGTCAACAAAATTTGAACATCTCACTTCACAAAAATCAGAATTAGAAAAGAATGTATCACTCAAATCAAAATTACACTCACTTTCTGATTCACTAAGGCTTTTACCTTTTAGTCTCTGAGTCATAGCGCGAGTAATAGCACATGAGGGAAAAACCTCAGGATATTCCTGAGCTAAGGCATCAGCAACAGTAAGACACAGAAAAGGATCATCAGTTACCTCAGGGCTAGCAAAAACTTTTCCTCCCGCTAAGTCATTCCCTAAGATAAACGTGACATCTCGAACGGGAAGACATGGTCGCACTCCAACAACAACGCGGCCAGACACAAGGGAAGATTCAATTTCGATCTCGTGCAAAGGTACCTTAACGAAGCCCATCTCAAATCCTTGTACTAAGACACTTGAACCAACAGAGCTCTCATCAGACAACGGCAATATTCCTTCCAGAATAAAACTCTGAGCAGCGCCTGTATCACGAAGTATCTTGACTGGTTTGCGCGAAGCACTACCTGACAAAGATACAAATCCGTCCATCAAAAACGGCACATATCCCTCATTTTCACACATGTCAGCTTCCGAAGCCAACAACTCAAGTCCTTTCACTTGTGGCATGGACGTCATCAATAAACCTACCGGTTTAGGAACACGGTTTTTCTTTTTGAGCACACTGCACTCAGAAATAATGTGTCCGCGTTTCTTACAATAGAAACAAACGGGTGAGAACACAGACTTATCAGAACTTAGCGCCGCTTTATCAACAGGCAGGGGGCGTTCAAAATTACGCTGAGAAGACCGAGTGCTGTTAGCTGAAGGAAACTTCGGTGCGACACTAAACACGTTCTTATGTGTGAGCACATATTCGTCAGCCAATGTCGCAGCAACAGAACATTTAGAAGCTTTTTGCTCATTAAGATAGATTACAACGCGTTCTGGTAAGCAGTTTTTAAATTCCTCTAAAATAATCAGTTCACGAAGCTCTTCAAAAGTGGTCACTTTCATGGAAGCACACCAACGATCAAACAGTGATTCTTTCTCCCGAACGAACTCAACGTAAGCCTCATCAGTTTTCCGTAAATTACGAAATTTCTGACGATAAGCCTCGGGGACTAGCTCATACACTCTGAGAACGGATGTCTTCACTTGCTCATAATTAAGAGAGTCTTCGACTGATAAAGAGGAAAAAACTTCCTGGGCTTTACCCACAAAAACACACTGTAACAACATGGGCCAAAAAGTCTTCGGCCATTTCATATTGACAGCGACGCGTTCAAAAAGAGCAAAAAATTTATCAACTTCTTGTTCTCGAAAAGGAGGAACAATACGAATATTACGACTCACGTCGAAATCAGAAGTGTCAGATAAGCCCCTTTCACGAGCGCTTAACTCAATCTCTTTTAGACGGCACGCTTGCTCCATTTCGAGCTTTTTCAGTTCAAGTTCATGTCTCTCACGATCTCTAGTTCTCTCTCTCTCACGCTCCCACCCTTCTCTCTCTCTCAACAAAACTATCTCGTGCTCTTTAGCTTGCAACTGCAATTTTTTAACCTGCATCGCAAGATCTTCGGAACTACCTTCAAATTCAACATCAGGATAATCCGTCATCTTTTCCTCATCACCAAAAACGCCTTGTTCATGCAATGAATCAACAAGCAGGATCTGAAGCTCATGTTTAGTTGAAGTCTTACGAAAATTGACCTTAAAATGAGCAGCAACCTTCGTAAGATCTACTCTATTAATTTGAAACAGCTCAGCTTGCGTCGGTTTCGCAATGAAGTTCGCTAATTCAAACATGATTAAAAATAACGTCTGGTTATTATAAGGAAAAAATTTAACGAGCACTACACGAGAAAATATACACACACACCAATCGACTGTGATTCAACAAAGTTACTGAAGTTACTCAAGTAACAAATACAAAGTGTGAGCAGATCAAAAGATCAAACAAAGCCACACAAAATTCGATCCTGGACGAGTCCCCAAATATGTTACGGCCCTTTATCTAATTTGGCTCGTTAAAACACATGTAAGACAAGGACCGTACATATCAAGAATCACAGACGATTGGGTGAAGTTTCAAAGTGTACATCGTTTCTTTTAATGAAACATGAGAGAGCGCACCAACAATAAACAATAAATCAAACTAATAGCACAGGTAGGGTAGCAAAAGGAAAACAGAAAGCCTGACTATCTAACTCTGTAAGCAAGATCTTATCTGCTCCCGAAGAAAACAACAAACAGAGTGAGTCTTCCGGACCACTGCTTTCCTACGCTGTATCAACTAAATAATAAAAGTGATCAAAGAAAATACCCACTACCTGGCTTGAAAATAACCAAAATAAAAACTCAGTCCATGATCTGGAACAGCCGAGGCGAAGACCGTGGACTGCTCGCCATATGGCAAGAAACCCCAGCTGTTACTGATCAGAAGGGTAGAGGCAGCTAGAGCAGCGAGCGTCGCGAGAACCGAGAGAGCCGAGAGAGAGACCAGCCTCAATTCCGGACCGGCTTAAATACGGGGTTTCCCATGACGTCATTCATGACTGCACCTGCGATCTCAGATAGAACAATTAACATTCAGCAATTTAAAGCACCACCACGTAACAGTGGTGTTTAAAATGGAGTGGTAACGTAAAGGATTGCTTATGGCAATCAAACGATCCAGTGCCATTGCAGCGATTGCAAACATCTCCATTACTCCACCTAAATGGAAAGCACACATCTGAAGAACACAAGGGATATAAGATATGGCTTTATAACCGACGATAAGGTTGCTGATCATACTTGGACAGGTACTGCTGCTATACAGCATGTCCACTAATGACAAGTTGCAAAGGAAAATGTACATGGGTTGCTGGTGCAAATGCTTGTCCATGGCAACAAAACATATGTTTGCAGTGTTAGCAAGCATTGCAAGCACATAAACCACCAGCAAAACAACTCCAATGGGCAGTTTGTGCTCTACTGTGTCAAATCCCGAAATTACAAACTCAGAAATGTTTTTTGCTGAAATATTTTGAGAGGACATGGTCCTTTGTAGCAAATCAATCTTTACAATAATAATAATAACAACGTTAGTAACCAACGAAATCTTCAAAACAGTGAATAAACAAATACATTATTAATTCTCTGGCATATTCTCTTGAATTGATTACTTGGCATCTAATAAATAATGTCCACCATTGTTTCTTTTCTTTTCTCTTCAGTCACAGAAAGGTGTAAGGCTTCTCTTCAGATTTGCTTTTTTTATCGGTCTATCACTTGGATTACTTAAAAAACAAACACATTATGTCATTCTTCCAGCATGCAAATGTCAGATCTGTATGGGTGATATATAAATGCCTCTCTCATATGTGTATTTATATATTTATGGCCCCATAGCAATGGGATTCTTGTTTGTTTGACAATTTTTCCTTTAATAGAAACTCACTCCATTGAATCGTGTGTTTGTGAGAGAACATTGTCGAAAAGTTCAAAGTTCAATGCTGCAATGATGTGCCCTATCCTTAGAGAATACTGAGGGGTCGTGTTTCTTTATGGCTTCATCCACTGCAGGTTTCAGCTCATCAAGAGGAAAAAACAGGTAGATTAAGACTTTGGGGAAACAAGACTCATTAGTGTGTTATTGTGCCACAGTACCTGCTTGATTGGCAGCTTATGCCATTCACTCATTCCCCTGCTATTCATTGTAAATCAAGCCTTACAGCTAAACGAATCAGTGATGTTCACAATAATACTGAACAAAGAGTAAGAATGAAATTAAGTATTTTTATGTATAATCAAAAATGTTTACATTATTAAAAAACCATACACAATTTCAATTTCAGGAAGTGGCCCTCCAAAGTAGGCCTATTTTTATAGTTTATATTTTCATTAATACTGTCCAAAGATGTAGGATTATTGTTTAGCTTAAAATGCCATCTTAAAAACAAGCATGGTGAATAATTGTATTAAATCATTAGTTGAATGATGCTTAGGGATTTGTTCTGGAGAATTCTAAATGATCTCCATGGATCATTTATTAAGAGAGTCTCCAGACCTTAGGTCCACTTCCATTTAATCTTTTTTTCCAATGGGAGTATTTCATCATGGAATGGATAAACACCTTTGTGTGATTTATTTTTCAACAAAAAACGTGACAAATGTGACAGATAGCCTTTTCACTATACGATCAGTTAAAATTTTGAACACACTTTTCTGTTTATTATATATTTTCTCTTTATCTTAAAAAACTTTTAAATCTAAAAGTGTATGCTTAAATACTGGAAATTATTTTTGCAGAATATATTTTGCCTATGAAAAACATCTATTTTTTTCATTTTAAATTACATTTTTTTAAACCTTGAATGTATTCACATTTCTTAATCACATGTTATCAAAAGCTACCAGGTTGATGCCAGGTTTAAGCTATAATTTAAGACAAAAATAAGACATTTAAAACTAAATTGGTGTTACATTTAATGTTGAACTGCAAAGAAGTCAACAAGATGCTATAATAGATAAAAAAAAGAAAAAAAAGAAAGAACTTTCCAGTACTTGTCAATTTGCAGAAAACCAGGTGATTGACAGTCCCTTTTAAAAACAAGAGACTTGGTTATGTTTAAGAAAAAATGGTTCTAGTACCAAATTAGGGTTCTTCAGCTTGTAACAATAGCAGAACCCTTTTTGGTGCTAAATATAACCCTTTTTTACAAGGTTCCATATTCAGTGCTACATAGGACCTTAATGGTGTAATAAATAACCTTTTTATGAATAGTTTATTTTCATTAATATTCGTATATTAGTATCTTTATTTTATTAATATTAGTATTATTAATATTATTTTTTATATATTATTAATATTGTTTTTACCCCTCTTCCTTGTCGTAAAATATCTTGTGGCCTCTATTTTGGAGTTTGCATAAAAAAACTGTATGTTGTGTCAATTAGGTACTTTTATTTTTTATTGACATGGCAAATTGTAGCAAAAAATGACAGTGCTCTAACAACAGTTGTTAACTGAATACACAATTAACAATTGACATTGAACATGATATAGATGTAATGAAGACCAAGTTCCAGTGAAATATTTTCTCAATCCTCTGACTTACATCCATTATTGTGTGTATTGTGAGTGGGAGTTTCTCTCTGCAGATGATGAGGTTGTGTGATGTGACAGCATCTAAAATACACAATTGGGTTTATAGTTACAGTGTGTCTCTTCCATTTGTTTATGTAAAAACAATTGTTTATGAGGCCAAAATTAGCAAAAATGGACAGTATGTGAGCACTCCACAATGTTAAAATGAAAAAGTGATATAAAGTCATGGAATAGCTTTAATGTTTTTGTGTGACTGGGTATGTTTAGAGAAGAGAAGAAGAGAAGAAGAGAAGAGAAGAAGCCTATTCTTAACTGGAAAACCTGCTCACACTTACATGTTCTGTTAAACTAAAAAGAGAAAAAGACATAATTGGTAGGAAACCAGTTACAATTTGAAAGTTAAAATGTATAGATATTTTAAGAAAGAAATGATTTACCTGTTGAGAGTATGTTGTATGTGTAATTGAATGGCTGAGCTCCAGAAAATCAGTAATGAGGTGGCTTTGAAAGTTACAGATTTGAAAAAGAAAAAGGCGGTGGAAAAAATAACCCTAAACTCTAACACAAAGAACCATTTCAGAATATAAAGGGTTCTTCAAGACGATACGGTTCTAAATAGAACTGTTACTTCATGCAAATAACCTTTAACGAACCATCTTTATTTTTTAGAGTGAAGGATATGAAAAACTAAGAGTAGCAGATTTATGATATATATCACATACTATACACTTAGGTTATTCATTTCTTTCAATGTGACAGAAAAATACAGCATGGACAGTAGCACACATACATCCGAAACAGCCAAATTAATGTTAATCATACCAGCATGTAGTGATGGTACAAATCAGCATGACAAAAACAGGACATGCCCTGCTTGCAGACATTATTTTTTCTTTTTAATTTCATAAAGGTTTGCTGTATCTAGCTTAATTACAACAAGATGAATACAAAATGAAAAACACAATAAACAACTTATTTGAGAAGATGCACAAAAAACTTTTTGCAATCAATCTGAATCACTGTGAGCAATGGATGCAGACTTCTTTTTAATCATTGTCTGGATAAAGTTCCTAACTTCAGCTGTGTTTAAAACATAAATGATGGGATTTAGCATTGGTGGAACAGCATATGCCAGAGACGTACTGATGATTCTCACATTGGTAGACAGAGAAAGCATGATTGCAGCAATGTATGTGCAGATTATGGGAAGGAAACACACTCCAACTAACAGCAGGTGAGAAACACAGGTCTTTAGGGCCTTAATACGCCCCTCCCATGTTGTAATTTTACTTAAGGTAAAAAATATGCAAAGGTAAGACAGGAAAATTGTCAGTGGAGCAGCAAAGTAGACAGCTGTGCTGAGTTTTGCCATAAACGAACTGATGCTATTGTCATTGCATGCCATTCTATATACTGGACCATGATCACAAAAATAACTCTGTATCTCATTGGACTTGCAGAATGAAAGTCGGGTGACCAAAGACACCGTCGTTGCCACTAGAAAAGTGTTAAGAATCCAGCATACTGAGAAAACTGTACACATGACAGCATTATTTACAATGGCATGATATCTTAGTGGCAAGCAAATAGCAATAAAGCGGTCAAATGCCAAGACAACAAGGCTGACACATTGTATTGTATTAAAGAAGTAAACAAAAAACATGTTGGCTAAACAAGCATTGAAGGAGATGTACTGTGAGTCAAACAGAAATGTCTTTATCATGTTAGGAATCAGTGCATTAGTTTCACCAATATCAGCCAAGGCCAAGTTAAACACACCAATGTACTTTGGACTGTGCAGGCTCCGGTCAAGAGCTATAATTAAAAGGACAATAGAGTTTCCAATTACAGAAATAATATAAATGAAAAACAGGAACACATAGTAATAGTTGCTGTATGGTATTCCTGAAAGTCCACTGATTAAAAAGTATTCAGGATGCACAACAGAGATATTTGGGGAAAAACTGGCATTTAAGATACCCATGGAAACTTTTTCTTTGATATTTTGTCCTGCTGAAAATAAAAGAAATATAAAAATATCAGAGTGTGAAAATATTACATTTCTCACAGAGTAGCCAATTTTAAATAATTATCTAAACTATTTCAGTCTTAGCCTATATGTAGTGTTCAAACAATCTGGAGGACACGTTCCTATACAAATTCTGACATTTTTGCACTGAAGCCACTTATTTGTAGCTTGGACACTAAGTTAAATATGCAGGCTAGACATTTGCAATTTAATGACACTTCAAGGCCTTATTTTAAAATAGAGGACTTTTCGTGATGGCATTAGCAGCCACACGCCAATCTAAACGTTGCACTTTCTTTCTTTCTATATAGGCTACATACAAATATAAATTAAAATAAAGGACAAAATGACCCTTCTTATTCCATTATGTTGAATATCTATCCCTAATTATTTTAAGACAGATATAGCCTATCCTTCTGAATGTTTAGTGTTTACATAGGCTACTTCGTTAGGCTTATTGCTAGTGATTATTTATCTGAATAGAATTTAAATCGATTACCAGTGCAATAATTTTCGTAAAAATAAAAATGTATTAACAAGTTAAAACTGAAATGCGCGAATTTTAAACTATATTCTGCTTACAGGTTACGGCTGGTACAACCATTATCTGCTCCTTATTATACGAAAGTAGAATATGATTATACTGAGCTTTAAATAGGCTATAGGCTATGACTCCACGCGAACAAAGTCACACAGTCACTGTTCTCAATCAATGAAATTAAATCGTAAGTCGGAAAGACAATCCTGTTGTTCATTATCCTTACGCACGAGATCTGCTCCAGCTATGTTTAAAGTAGAGACCGCGTCGCTGTAAGTTTATATGTTGTTTTTCCGTTTATCATGAACCCTGTCAACATGTCTGAGAAATTAGACATAAATACAATACTCTGTGCGCAAAAGTAGGCCTACAAGTGCGAGGGCACTAAAAATAAGATCTGAGGCTATAAGATGCATCTGGCGCACTTCTGCGGTACACTCGGACTTATTGAATGAACAGCGTGGGGCGTTATTGGCACATTGGGCGTGACTTCTGATTGTGACGCAGTAAGAGGGCGTGGTCTTTACCTTGAGCGTCACAACGGGGTCAGTGTGGGGAAAATAAAAACAAAAATGTATAGTTTATATGAAAAGGATGAGACCTTTCTGTTACTAACTTAATGAGGGGAATTTCACTTCAATTCTACGTCTCTTCCCCTTTTGCAATATACTTTATTTTTTATTTGGCTATGTACTACAGTACTTGTCAATTCTATTTATCTTTGTGAAATCATAGAAATGCACACACACACTTGAAGCAAAAAAGCGAAAATATGTTTGGTCAGACAAATGTCCGGCATTGCTTCAAATCTTGCTTGTCCTTACTGAACTTTTCTGTTTAATTGCTTCCAAGTCACTGACTCAGGATGACACTGTATTCCAATTTATATCTGCTGACACATCTCATGAGAGCATTGGAACTATAAAGTGATGCAATATATGTTTAGTTCTCCTTTGTGGTAAAAAAAAAAAAAAAAAAGACAAAAAGACAAAAAGATGATGACAAAAATCATGAAGATGTCTTAAGAAAAAAAAAAAAAAAAAAAAAAAAAAATCATGCATAGAATCAAGAAACATAATTTTTGCTTCTTCTCAAGACGTAATACTCATAAGCAAATGAGTATTATATATATATATATATATATATATATATATATATATATATATATATATATATATATATATATATATAAAAACCTCATAATACATAAGCAAATGATGTAAAAAAAATAAAAATCCTAACTTGTACAAATGAAACCTCAAAATGTTGGATAAAAGCTGTATTGGGAGTATGTGTCTTGTTCGTGCTATTATCACTATTAGTCGCACATTATAATAATCTCTCTGGAGTTCAAAATATCCTGAGATATTATATAAGATAATACAATGACCTTCATTCTCAGCTCACATAGTCACACAGTGACGTAAATATCACATTCATATATTAAACTGATTTATTTAATTTTTAATGATTTTTTATTTAAATGATAACAAATTACACATAACTACTACACATAGATGTTCTTTTGCACCATTTTCTTTTAGCTTTTACAAAGGTTTACTATATATCCATCCCCAAATCAAGAAAAGTTGGGACATTTTGTAAAATGCAATAACATCAAGAATCTGTGATTTGTTCATTCTCTTTCAACTTTATTTTTACTGACAAAAGTACAAAGAAAAGATTTCTGTTTTCACTGAACAACTTAATTTTATTTTGTAAATATAAATACATTTAGTTTTTGATGCCTGCAACACACTCCAAAAAATACACAATATTGTGAAAAAATTCTGGGAATCTGTTGAATGTGTGTGACCTTTGAGCCCTCAGATTGCATTGCATGAGAAACTATCATGCTACTCTGTTAAATAGCCACATGGGCTCGGGAGTACTTTGAAAAAATGTTGTCACTTAACACAATTTGCTTCTGCATCAAGGAATGCCACTTGAATCTCTGTTACGCAAGGAGAAAGCTGTACATCAGTTCTATGCAAAGATGCAGGCGAGTTCTTCTCAGAGCCAGAGATCATCCAACGCTATCTCACGACCAATTCGTACGAATTTGTACGAGTGAGTAAAATGTGACTGATGTGTATGAATTTGTACAACCTCACTCGTACGAATTTGTACGATTTGTCTAAACCCCAGTGACGGTTAGGTTGAGGGGCGAGGTCAGGGGTGGGTTATTCGTACGAATTCATACGAATTGGGCAACTCGTAAAATATGTACGATTTAGCAAAAATCATACAAATTCGTACGAGTGAGGTCACATGAATTTGTACGCATTAGCCACCTTGTAAAATTCGTATGAATTGCTGTGAGATTGGGTTGCACTGTTAGACTTTTCAAGGGTTTTTTATTAGATTTACATCTAGATTTAATTAAGATTTACAGTACATTACCGTATTTCAGTTTTACAGTAACTACATGGTACTGTAATTGTGTAATACAAAAACGAAGCTAATCAGTACACTACTGTAATTATTTTTTTATTTGTACTAAATATAAATTAGATTTCATAATTTTGATATATAATTAATTTTATTTTTATCCTACATAAATACTACTAACATACAAACCAATTAGACAAAGTTATTACAAAATACCATTTTTTTTTATTTAAAACATTTCATATATATCACAAAATAAACAGTCTGCCAATGCTGGAAATGATGTGTGAAATTTTTACACATTAATGGGTGAGTTTAGGGACAACGTTTTTTGTGTTAATTTTAACTCATTCATTGTGTTAATGATTTTAACAAAGTAAATATGTCAGAAAGGTTAGCACAAATATGTGTAAAAGTGTTAAATTAACACATTATGTGCTGTCCTTCACTGCACACATTATTAAAATCATACATAAAATCATAAACAAAACGTTAGCATTTGACAAAATGAATGTAGAGTCATTGGTTGTTTAGCTTATATTATTATGAAATATCAACCATTACATTCATAAAACTGCAGAATATAAATACATTTCAGTCAAAAAGGAAATGTCCAACACAGGGCAAAACACAGTTCTTTTCACAATACATGACACATAACCCCACCTTCAAAATAATTTAACTTTTTTACAAAAAATTGTTGGATTCATGTACACTGGTGGCCAAAATAAGTATTTAAGTGTCTTAATGTTTTTGAAAGAAGTCTCTTTGATACTCAAGAAACCTTTCTTATTATTATCAATGTCTGACTGTCTACCCATCAGTCTACTTCTACTTCTACGAGTAAAAATCATCATCAAAATAATTTTTAAAAAGTCAACACAATGTTTTTGTCCACCTTTGCGAATAAATTAACTTCTCCAAAGATTGTTTCCTGTTCAGAACTTGACTGACAACATCAGAATGTTCCCTGGTCTGTATGCGTGTCCACAAACACAAATGTACTCAGAGAGAGAGAGAGAGAGAGAGAGAGAGAGAGAGAGAGAGAGAGAGAGAGAATATTACTGTCAAAATATTTTTAACCTCCTTTTTTTACATTTTTATTATTATCTTTACAATAACTTAAGAATATATATATATATATATATATATATATATATATATATATATATATATATATATATATATATATATATATTTGTAAACAGCTTTTGTCAATAGCATATTCAAACATTTCAACTGAACTAAATTAAATTATTCCAGATTAAATTTTAATACTTACAAATCCTAAATTCTGTCCAAAAATGCTGAGATCCATAGAGAGAAAGACTGAAATCAGCTCGTCTGCAGTGAAGGGGTTCCTGTCTGAGACAAATACACAGTAAGACACATGCAAGAAAACACTTTGTGATGATCGTTCTCTTTCCTACTGTAGTTAACCCACCTGTGCGCTGATGTTAGGACCTTCCTGTTTAGGTTTAGAGTCTTCTGCCTAATAAAATATCAAAATAATGCAAAAATATAACTTAAGTTGTTTAGAATACTAGACTTGGTATGAATGAATTAGTGAGAGTTTTAGTGCAGTGCTTACCTGGATACATTTAATCTGGTGAGACTGAAAATAGAAAATGGTCCATTTTCTGATTGGTTCATTTGCTGTGTAATAAATATAAAGTTAGACATGATGCAAAGGTCACTTATTTGATATAAAGTTAGGCAATTTTATAGAAATTTGATAAGATATGGTATGCTACCTAGTCTGCACCAGTGGCTCCAAAGCACTTATCACATATTGCTAAACATTTTAGAAAACTTTTGTCAAAATATATCACAAATGGCCAACCTCCGGAATCTTGCTAGAAGTCACCATAAGTCACTGGCGCGAATTGGCGCTTTGTTGCAGTTGCCTTTAAACACATACAAAAATGGAAGTAAATATTAAATTCCAAAAAAAAACTATAATATGTTATAGTTTGCAAACTAATGTTAAAACTAGAAAGGTGGTTGCTAGCCCAGGGGCGTTGCCAGTGGCGTAGCAAGTCAGTCCCGGGCCCATATGCAAAATAAATTTTACGGGCCCCCCCGCCCACAAGTAATCGAAGATATAGATATAGGCTAGACGTTCATATATAGACGTTCACTGTAGTGTATCAAGAAAATACCATACTAAACAATACCATAAAAAACACACTCTACCCAACAATTTTTCACAACCAGAACGGAACAAAAACAAATCTAAAACAACCAAGGCACTGCCAATGTCAATAATAATAGGCCTACTGATCTTGGCACGGCGGCCCAAACTGTAAAAACATAAAACTAGTACTCACTCATTTTAGTTGCATTCACCGGGCCTTTCTTTCGGCAAATTCATCCACGATGTCAACAGTAACAGGGACCTTCGACATCGTTGTCATTTACACTAGGTTTGCACAAAAAAACGGTCTATTTTGGGTAGCCTACTTTTTGTGTCGCGACTATAACTTCTCCACCCTCCTTTTTCTCTTTAATGCCCCACTTTTATGTTTGTATTTGTCCATCCTTTAATGTTCAATTAGCTAGCCGATAGTAACCTCTCACTCTGTTTTCTTTTTTTAATTTGGCGCGGCGATGTAGTGTGCGTCATATAAAAAATGACAGCGTAGTTCTTCTACGTCAGCTGCGGGGTGCAAAAAAAAAATGCACACCTTAAATGTCGGAGAAAGTATACATTAGGGAGAAACAAGAAATTACTACAGATGACAAGCATACAAAAAATAATGAAATATATTTATTGTGGCCACGAATTTAAAATTAATTTCCTCGTTTTAATTTAAAGCTCCTCATGGGCGGGCCCCCTATTGGCCCGGGCCCATTTGCACGTGCATACCCTGCATGCCCTGACGCTACGCCACTGGGCGTTGCTAGACCCCTTTTACTGGGGCACGTGCCCCAGAATAAATCTGCTGTGCCCCAGTAAATCTGAAGTTTGAGTTTAAGAAGTTTTTGTTTTTGTAGTTTGTTTGTTTTGTACAAGTTTTTGTACGAAGCAGGGACAGGGAAGCAGAGAGGAGAGATGATGAGTTTGAGGGAGGTAAGACTTGATAAACAATTTACATTATCAGACATCAGATGCAAAAGCATCAAGCCTCAGAAAAACCCATATGAAAAACCTCTGCCAAGAAATGGAATTGCACTTTACTATAGGAAAATACTTTTTTTATACAGAAAAACAGTGCACTAGTCTCGAATTAGCCTACTATGAATGGGAGAAAGTGCAACATGCAATATGGCGGAATAAGTCCAGTATTTTGTTCCGACCAGTACTGTAAAAGAAGATGGACGACGCCCCTTCACTCTCTTCCATTGATGAAAAGTGAAGCCGTTTATAGTGCATGTATATATATATAACAAATATTTATGTGTACATACTACACATACATGCATACATACACACACACTCACACAGCGCTTTAGAGAGTTTCTGACTTGGCATTTTTGTATATATATATATATATACACTGCTCAAAAAAATTAAAGGAACACTTTGAAAACACATCAGATCTTAATGGGGAAAAATATCATGCTGGATATCTATACTAATATGGACTGGGTAATGTGTTATGAACGAAAGGATGCCACATCGTTTGATGGAAATGAAAATAATCAACCTACAGAGGATTTAATTCAAAGACACCCCGGAAATCTAAGTGAAAAAATGATGCAGCAGGCTTGTCAATTTTGCTGAAATTTCATTGCAGCAACTCAGAATGGTACTCAGTAGTTTGTATGGCCCCCACGTGCTTGTATGCATGCCTGACAACGTCGGGACATGCTCCTACTGAGACGACGGATGGTGTCCTGGAGTATTTCCTCCCAGATCTGGACCAGCGCATCACTGAGCTCCTGGACAGTCTGAGGTGCAACCAGGTGATGTCAGATGGACCGAAACACAATGTCCCAGAGGTGTTCTATTGGATGTAGGTCAGGTGAGCGTGGTGGCCCTTCAATGGAATCATTCCTTCATCTTCGAGGAACTGCCTGCATGCTCTCGCCACATGAGGCCGGGCATTGTTGTGCACCAGGAGGAACCCAGGACCCACTGCACCAGCATAGGGTCTGACAATGGATCCAAGGATTTCATCCCGATACCTAATGGCAGTCAGGGTGCCATTGTCTAGCCTGCAGAGGTCTGTGCGTCCCTCCATGGATATGCCTCCCCAGACCATCACTGACCCACCACCAAACCGGTCATGCTGAACGATGTTACAGGCAGCATAACATTCTCCACGGCTTCTCCAGACCCTTTCCTGTCTGTCACGTGCTCAGGGTGAACCTGCTCTCATTTGTGAAAACCACAGGGCACCAGTGGCAGACCTGCCAATTCTGGTGTTCAATGGGAAATGCCAATCGAGCTCCCTGGTGCTGGGCAGTGAGCACAGGGCCCACTAGAGGCCGTCGGGCCCTCAGGCCACCCTCATGAAGTCTGTTTCTGATTGTTTGGTCAGAGACATTCACACCAGTGGCCTGCTGGAGGTCATTTTGTAGGGTTCTGGCAGTGCTCATCATGTTCCTCCTCGCACAAAGGAGCAGATGCCAGTCCTGCTGATGGGTTAAGGACCTTCTACGGCCCTGTCCAGCTCTCCTAGAGTAGCTGTCTGTCTTCCTGGAATCTCCTCCATGCTCTTGAGACTGTGCTGGGAGACACAGCAAACCTTCTGGCAATGGCACGTATTGATGAGCCATCCTGAAGGAGCTGGACTGCCTGCGCAACCTCTGTAGGGTCCAGGTATCGCCTCATGCTACCAGTAGTGACACTGACCCTAGCCAAATGCAAAACTGGTGAAAAACAGTCTGAAAAGATGAGTAGGGAAAAAATGTCAGTGGCCTCCACCTGTAAAACCATTCCTGTTTTGGGGGTTGTCTCACTGTTGCCCATCTAGTGCACCTGCTGTTAATTTCATTAACACTAAAGCAGTTGAAACTGATTACCAACCCCCTCTGTTACTTAACTGACCAGATCAATATCCCAGGAGTTTAACTGACTTGATGCTATTCTCTGATTAAAAAGTGTTCCCTTTATTTTTTTGAGCAGTGTATATATATATATGAGCTACAATATATTGTTTCACAGCAGCTTCACAATAGTAACAAATAAAAAAAAATCGCCTGAGAAGCAGCTTGGCCAACAAGCCAATGGTGTCAATATTCAGTTACTGTAATAGTCACTTCAGTGTTGATTCAGTTCAGTTCAATAACTGTAACATTAATGAAACATCCTGTGTAATATATACAGTGTATTTGTGCACATACATGTACGTGTGACAAACTCCTATACACTCCACTGCACACTGAGAAAGCAAAAGACACAAGATAGTAGTGTTTTACATAATTCATATATGTGTGTAGTTTGGTGTGTATGTGGGCTAATCATTTTATGTTTGTGTGTAGAGTTACTACGCAATTTTTTTTGGAAGAGTTAAAATAGTTTTTAGTTAAAAAAAGTTTGTGGATCATTCATTGCAACATTTATCCTCATTCTCACATTTAAGAATCTGTTATCTGCTTGATAAATCATTTATTTTATAATTGATTTATCATTGATTAAACATTGATAAACATTGATTAAATCATTGCTGCCCACTAACAAGCTTTTAAAGCTATTGTTATCCAATTTTTTGGCCTTCAAACACCTTAAAATACACATATGTAGGTCAGAGAAATACAAATTTCCCCCGAACCCCCCTAAGTTACCCAACTACCCAGCCCGGTGTTTTTGAAACAAACGCGACTCTGCAGTGACACTGCTGACGTAAGACGCTGCTGACATGCACACTTACGCACCATTTTAAAAGATATAGCAATACCAAAATACAAACAATGTAGAATAGCTTGAATACAGCGTGCGTCTCCCTCAGACTGTAAACGAAGCTCGGGCGCACCAGATAAAACGTCAGCAGCATCACTGCGGAGTCGTGAACGCGGATTGACAACAGAACCGGAAGAGAATACAATGCTGAATAAAGTCGTAGTTTTTTGTTATTTTTGGACCAAAATGTATTTTCGATGCTTCAAAAAATTCTAACTAACCCACTGATGTCACATGGACTACTTTAGTTTTTTTAACATGGACTACTTTATTACCTTTCTGGACATGGACAGTATACCGTACATACATTTTCAATGGAGGGACAGAAAGCTCTCGGACTAAATCTAAAATATCTTAAACTGTGTTCCGAAGATGAACGGAGGTCTTACGGGCTTGGAACGACATGAGGGTGAGTCATTAATGACATAATTTTCATTTTTGGGTGAACTAACCCTTTAAAGTCCAAACAAGCACTGACACATGACAGTAGTGTAACGAACAAGTTCTTGCTGTTTTCATTTCTATATACAGACATTGTCATGTAGTATACTTGATTAGTATGCCACCAGAGGCTTTGTTGATGACCTATGGCACCTCAGAGACTTTTGAAACTGTATGTTTGCTAACGACGGCACATTCTCAAAGCTCATTGGGAATTGAGAAAAACAAGTCGCAAATGAAGACTATGGGGAAATGGCACACATCACTAAGTTTATGATACAGTGTCTGTTTGTATCTCTTACGATAAACAGCATATCATGTAAAAGAGAGAGGATGGCAGAGAAAGAAATGGACATATAAAGCAACAAAGAGTCAAATAACATTCTCTGTATATTCATAAATCAATTTATCTAATTTTTCCAAATAATCCCACTTACTCTTTGCTGTGAGGCAGAACTGTTGCCAACTTTAGCACCCGTTTGATTCAGTGGTAGTAAACTGATGGCATTCTCATGCTATGTACCCTTGTATCTCATGTACCCTTTTTTTCTGTAGCTTGTTTATTTTATTCACAGCTCATCGGCACCAACACCAATACGGCCCTCTTTACAATGTTGTGGAGTTTAAGTGCTGCTTGTTGTCTTATTGGTGATGTGTCAATGGTTATTTGTTTATATATACTGTATATTTTCTGAATTTCAAATACAATTAATGTAAATGTGTATGATGTACAATCTAAATTATATAATCACATTTTTGTCTGTGATTATATAATTTAGATTGTACATCATAAAATAGTGATATGAAAACTGAAACTTCTTTTTATTTCGATCAGTTTGTGTCTTTTGCGGCATATAAACAGAAGATGTAATGTTCAATAATGAATTCACAAACATCACTGCTTTTGTCTGCATTTTTACTAAAGCATATGATTTCATTCAGTGTATTTTACAGTTTTTCTCAATTGCTTGAACAAAAATTTCAAAACCATAATGCTATTTTTTTTTGTTTTTTAAAAAGCCCAGCCATTTCTCTAAACTATAAACACCATTACCCTGTTTTGACATAATATGAGTCAGATTTGTTGAACTGTCACTGCAAAACTACAAATCCCTTAATTTCTCAACCATGCGGTCATTTAGACCATTTAATATTGTTCACTCAAGTCATCACAGCTTTCGCTCAGTTTGCACACAATTACCCAAGTGGAAACACTAAGAGTCCAAATTTACACCAATTTAGAACCTTCAATAGGGGCCCGATTCATTCATAGGGGTCAGTTCACTCAGTTTTGGAACAATGGATCCAGAGAGACGTGAAGGAAGAGGTCGATGACACCAGAGAGGAGGAGGAGGGCAATGGCAAGGGCAAGGAGACAAGCAGTCTCGGATAAAAATTGTGCCGCTCTAGTTGACCATGTCCTTGTCCATGGTATGACTATGAGGGAGGCTGGGCAGTGAGTTGCTTCACCGTCGCCTCGATCATACGAACCTTCACAAATGCAATTTATTCAAATGCAATGTGATTATAATATAAGGTTTTGATTGTACTTTGTTGTACACTTTATTACTTTATTATTATTATTATATATATTTTTTTTGTTAAATGAATGTATAAATAAAATAATTAAAAAGGTCAGAAAACAAAACAAAAAATTGAAATAATTTAATCTAATAATTTTTATAAAAATTAAACGAATGAACAAAAAAATAAATAAAAGATGTGATATGATTCAAAGACTGGGAAAAATAGGAAGAAATCTGACAATGACTTGCTGATATGCACGAAAACCAGCCATGTATTGGGAATTTCTTGGTTGGCCATCATGTGGTCCCATGCCATCTTTGTCCTCCTAGTCTTCCACCACCTCTTCATCTTATTCCTCCCTGTTAAGTAAGGACACTCTCCTATGCCCTGACAACAACTACAAACATTATCAAACTGCTGAGGTGTTGTGGCTGCAGTCTGGACAACAGAAGATGGAGGCTGAGGCCTGGGAGGGTTGTTTGGAGGACTAGGAGATGGTAGGTGCTGGGAGATGGCAGATGAAACTGATGAAGGACCTGACTCAGGCTCAAGCTGTGTTACCCCTACTCCTCCATGGATGTCAACCACAAATGCCATCTGAAGCACTAGTTGTGCCAAGCATTGACAAGGCCTTTTCTTCCTCTACTGTGAGAAGGGAGAACTCATTGGGCACTACCTGTTTTATTAAATGTTGTCCTCTGCAGTGCTCTTTTCCTTTTAGCAAGGCTGGCAAAGTCCTGCCACTTACTTCTTTCTAGCACTTTAGACACAGTTGCTCCTTTGCGCTTAAAGAAGATTAAAGAAAATAGTCCAACGCCGTGGTACAACGAGCACACCCAGGCCCTTAAGAGAGCAGCCAGAAAAATGGAGCGCAACTGGAAGAAAACAAAACTAGAGGTATTTCACATTTCATGGAAGGAGAGCTCGATTGCATACAGAGAGGCCTTAAAAGCTGCTAGATCTGCTTATTTTTCAACCCTATTAGAAGAAAATAAACAAAACCCTAGGTATTTATTTGAAACAGTGGCTAAACTAACGAAAAATAAAGCTTCAAGCCCAGAAGTTTCCAAGCAGCACAACAGTAATGACTTTATGAACTTCTTCACTTATAAGATTGAAAATATCAGGGAGAAAATTATAACTATGCAACCGTCTACTACAGTATCGCATCAGAGAGTGCATTTTAGTCTCCCTAAGAAAAAAATGTATTCATTCATTGCTATAGGAGAGGAAGAATTCTCTAAACTCGTTAAATCATCTAAATCGACAACATGTATGTTTGACCCGAAGCTACTAAAAGAGATGCTTCCAGAGGTCATATATCCTCTTTTTAATATCATTAATTCATCTTTGTCATTAGGATACGTACCAAAAACTTTTAAGCTGGCTATGATTAAACCGCTTTTAAAAAAAACGCAACTTGATCGTACAGATTTAGTCAATTACAGGCCGATCTCGAATCTACCTTTTCTGTCAAAGATTCTAGAAAAGGCAGTATCCTTACAACTATGTTCCTTTTTAGACAGAAATGATATCTGCGAGGATTTTCAGTCAGCATTAATTGCATACTGAGACTGCTCTCATTAGAGTTACAAATGATTTGCTCTCATCCGATCATGGCTGTATCTCGCTATTAGTGTTACTTGATCTTAGTGCTGCATTTGATACTATTGACCACAACATTCTTTTAAATAGACTCGAAAATTATGTTGGCATTAGTGGAATTGCATTAGCATGGTTTAAATCATACTTATCTGACCGTTATCAGTTTGTAGCAGTAAATGAAGAGATGTCTCATCGATCACAAGTTCAGTATGGCGCACCACAAGGCTCAGTACTAGGACCGTTGCTGTTCACTCTGTACATGCTACCCTTGGGAGATATCATTAGGAAGCATGGAATCAGTTGGTTCGCACAGGTTCGCATTTTTGAACTTTACACAGAAAGAACTTAAGAGTTTTCTGTTAAAATGGTGTCGTGTTAGCAGCCCCTAAGTTAATAACTAATGATCATTGCGACGGAAGTGAATCAATCAAAACTAACTTTAGCTGGACAATAACATTATTCTAGAGCTGCTATAAAGCCAAAACAATCTCTGTTACTTTAATTTCCAATTATCACTGTAAAGCCGCTTTGGAACAATCTTCATTGTTAAAAGCGCTATATAAATGAAGATGACTTGACTAGACAAAAGAATATTAAATGAACAGTTACACAAAAATGCTTGTGTCAGAATGGACACTTAGATTCAAAATTTAAAGAGGAAAACCTTATATTATTTACAATAAGTTGTCAAGCTTTTGATCTTAGGATTTTACACAGAAACAAATAACATACACCATTTTGAATTTACCACTAGATGACAGTAAAAGACCATTTATGTGGCTGTGATTTTACAGAAATGTGTGACATTGATTGTATCATGAAATGTTACTTGAAAGACTTTGGAAACGTTTTTTCTCCTCTTCGTTTTAATTCTAATTATTACTAATTAGAATAGTACTTATTAATTAATAAAAAAGGCATAACATAAGGTAAAGGGGAGCATAGGCTCAGGGGAGAGCAAGGCCTAAAATAACAAACAAAACATCCCACTAATTAATTTTGGGAGTAGTTCTAATTAACCTAAAATAAAAATAAACATAAACTTCTCTCAACTCCCTTGCTGTACAAAAACAGGGACAAAAAGTAGTATCAAAAGAAAAAGGCACTCCAGCATCAGTGATACTTAGCAGTTGTATTTCTGATTTGAGCTTGAGATTTAGAAATGCTTGGGAAAACGTAGCTTGTGTGGATGGTACCGCACTACTTCATCAAAAGTAGTTTTGATCACAAAGCAGCTTTGCTACTGAAAAGCTATTTGATTCAGTAAACAGCGACGCTACCACCATGCTACTGAGAAATGTAGTTAAACTAGAAGAGTGACGCTACTGCCCAACACTGCCTAGGATGACTTGAGGGTGAGTAAATCATGGGCTAGTTTTCATTTTTGGGATGTGCCATATTAAGTCAGTTTCAATAGTCTGGTAACCATGGGAGCCAGTTCATTTAGTGTTGTGGCTCCCAGGTTGTGGAATGCTCTTCCTCAAGACATCCGTCAAGCATCCACCCTTCTCTCCTTCAAAAACCTCTTAAAAACAAACTTCAGCTCACAGTCTGTAAATTTTACCATGTTATGAATATGTTATTTGTTTGAATCCCTCTTTGTTTGCATATTTAACCTAACTTTGTAAGTGATCTCTGTATATTACTTTCTGCCCTTGGTATGTGTATTGTGCTTTGATGTTGATGGCCCTAGCGCCCTCTGTTAGCCAGCCGCCTCTATACTTTACCACAGCTGAAGTGAAATAAGTGCAATATTTGTCAGATACACAGACGTTTCAGATACGTTTCCATTTAATACTTTGTTCTTTTTTTTTTTTTTTTAATCAGTTTTATTTTGATAAACATATTGTTTGATACACAATATAACATTGCGACTACATGAAAATAGCTTTTACTGTTATAAAAAACAGATTTGTGAACATTAGTGGAACTGAAGGTGTTCAAATAAACACGAAACACGCATGATCGTTGCCATGTGGTGGATTTGGACAATCGTGGAAAAGTTGTGTTGTCATCAGAGCTCGTGCAGCCGCTCTGGTGAAGCTGCGCAGAATGAATCAGCTGGCTGGTCTCGAATCTCTCTTGCGGTACTTTGATGGCATACGTCACAGTCATGTGGTGTCGGTGCTATCTCAAGTCGGACACAATTTCTAACCAGGATGCACTGCTTCAAGTCAGCAGCCGATCAGTCTACGCAGCCCTGTATGAAGTCGAACAAGCCTAGAGACACACACACACACAGCAGGCAAAAACACAGACACAGGGCACATAACCATGCCCACACCTTTGTATACCAGGAGTAAAGCAAATTAAACAAGTATTAACCCATTTAATCCCAAATTTTTCCCAGACACAAAAATATCCAAATCATGTGTCATTAGTATCCCTTTGAAACAATCAATCATAATTTTTTGAAATTTTCATGGAAAAGTGTGTGAAAAAGTGTGTTTTATGATCGGTCACAATTGTGACCGGTGGGATACTGTGTTGTATCAACCATTGTACAGATTGAATATAGGTCTATTTGACCTGTGCAGTGTATTTGTGTGTGTGTGTTTGTGTGTGTGTGTGTGTGTGTGTGTGTGTGTGTGTTTTTTGTGTGTTTTTGTGTGTCTCTGTGTGTGTGTGTGTGTGTGTGTGTGTGTGTGTGTGTGTGTGTGTGTGTGTGTGTGTGTGTGTGTGTGTGTGTGTGTGTGTGTGGCGATCAGACATCAGAGGAGACGTGATCATGTGTGAGTTTGTGTGTGTGTGTTTGTGATGGTGTTTTTGTGTGTGTGTGTTTCTGTGTGTGTTTCTCTGTGTGTTTCTCTGTGTGTGTGTGTGTGTCTGTGTGTGTGTGGAGATCAGATATCAGAGAAGACGTGACCGTGTGTGTGTGTGTGTGTGTGGAGATCAGACATCAGAGGAGACGTGACCGTGTGTCTGTGTGTCTGTGTGTGTGTGTGTGTGTGTGTGTGTGGAGATCAGACATCAGAAGAGACGTGACCGTGTGTGTGTGTGTGTGTGTGTGTGTGTGTGTGTGTGTGTCTGTGTCTGTGTGTAAAATTAGGTAGAAAGTAAGGTAGAACAGTTAGCCTATGTGTATTAGTATGTAGATACAATGGGTTATCCCACCGGTCACTATTGTTGCCGTTGACATGTTTGTGAGTTCTATGACCACATTAAACAAAGTTGAGTAATTGCAAATGCATATATCAATACTAGACACCTTAAACATGATGTGTACCAAAAATCTATGTCCTGTCTTTATGTTAACATACTTTACCACCCTTTTCTTTTGGGAGCTTTCTTGCTGCCATCCTCTTCTCTTGGCGCAAACAGGAAGTAAACAGCTCTGGTCATGTGACAATTTACAGTAAACATGCGACACTGCACATATTTCATTGAGACCCTTTATTATTTCAATATCTGCTGGAAATGCATTGATAGATCATTCAGTAACATTTGTATAGCCTTAGGAATGAAAAAAAAAAAAATTACGGTCACTGTTGTGACCGGTGGGATTGTATCAAATTATAAAAGTACATTTTCATTGTCCTTTTTTAATCAAAGCCATAGGCCTAATATAATTGTGATTGCCTTTTAAAAAGGGTGACACAATAAACTGAAACATGCACATGTGTATTTGTGTCTATCTGCGTTCTTGTTCCTTTTTTTATTACTGTACAGAAAAACAAAACAAAAACAGAAAAACACCAAATGAGAAAATCAAAAAGAGCCTCATCAGCAGATCTCAGACCAACATGCTCATGTTGAAATGGACCACTTTATTACAAATTCAAAAAGGAATACATTGTGAAATATTATTTTATTTAGTCATGTCTCATCAGTTGATTTAGCAGAAAATCTATCAAAATGCATTTATAGATGACAGTGAATTATGCGTTTAAAGTAACATGAATATGTCAACATAGTAACGAAAGCAAATATTTCTTTCAGAATTTTAAACAACTTGAGTTCGTAATGGAATATAAAGAAAATATTACTTATCTCGGTAACTCTTTCAAAAGTACATTTTTCAAAGTATGTGTTTCTGGAAAGATATTGTTCACCTCTGTGAGGCTTCAGCGTGCAGTCTTCATATGGCTAATTATTTTTAAAGATTTTTTATTTTTCATTTTTAAAAGCAATTAAAAACAAACAGACATTTCAGTCATTTTGAAATGTTCTCTCTAATTGGTTCAGATCTGTTTTTAACCACTTTCCGGATTATGTCTTTGATTTCAGCTGTGTTTAATACATAAATTATGGGATTTAACATTGCTGGAACAGCATATGCCAGAGACGTACTGATGATCCTTGCATTGGGTGTGAGAGAAACCAACCATGCAGCAATGTATGAGCAGCTTATGGGGAGGAAATAAACCCCTACTAACAACAGATGAGAAACACAGGTCTTCAGCGCCTTTAAACGTCCTTGCCAAGTTGTAATTTTGCTTAAAGCAAGAAAAATGCCCAGATATGACAGGACTATAATAATCAATGGTACTACAAGGTATAAAGTTGTGATGAGAAATGCCATAATCCTATTAATGCTATAGTCATTACATGCCAACCTATACACTGGCCCATGATCACAAAAGTAACTCTGAATCATATTAGATTCACAGAAAGAAAGCCGGGTGACCGAAGACACCATAAAGGCCACCACAGAAGAATTAAATGCCCAAATTGCTGAGAAAACCAAAACCACACTGGTATTGTTAACAATTGCATGATATCTTAATGGCAAGCAAATTGCAATGAAGCGATCATATGCCAGAACAACTAGAGTATAACTCTGCATAGTACTAAAGAAGTGAACAAAAAACATGTTTGCCAAACAAGCATTGAAGGAGATGTACTGTGAGTCGAGCAGAAAAATCTTCATCATGTTAGGAATCAGTGCATTAGTTTCACCAATATCAGCCAAGGCCAAGTTAAACACACCAATGTACTTTGGACTGTGCAGGCTCCGATGAAGAGCTAAAATCAGAAGGACTATAGAGTTGCCAATTACAGTTATAAAATATGTTATAAATAAGAATATATAGTAATAACCACTATAAGGTATACCTGTAAGTCCAATGATGAAAAAGTATTTAGGATGAACAATGGAGATATTCTGTGAAAAACTTGCATTTACAGAGCTCATGGCAGCTTTGAGTTTGGTGTTTTGCACAAACTGGAAATAGAAATTACAAGACATTAGACATTAGCAAAATCTAGAGAATTTACAAAATTGTCATTTCAAACCTGTAACAGGATATTTTAACTACAACTATAATTTTAAATAAAAAAAATATACCTTCATGTAATGCACAATATTTGAATTACAGATTTGTATGTATACATAAAGTTTTAGAGCCAGAGAAAACTATGACAATTACTTAATGCTTGTGAGCTGCAGATCACTGGCAATCTCCATCCAAATATATCTTCTGATTTATCTCTTGAGAGCTTTCAGACAAGACAATGATGTAATACTTAACCCTTCTGTGTCCTTATGGACAAATTATTATTTTTTTATTTTTATTTTTTTTGTTAATGCCACCTGCATAAATATTGGCAAAAGTGTGTATTTTTATTGGAATTTTACTATTTCACCCCCACTTCCTTTAAAAAATCTATTTTACACTAGTAATACAAAATAGTTACATAGGACCTTCAAAAAAATTAATAATAATAATAATAATAATAATAATAATTTTAAAAAAAAATCCTCACTGAAACCCCTTAAAACGGCTATTTTTAATCCCATGGCCATTTAAATATAAAATGATGCAGTCTTTGTTAATAGGCTTTCATTTTGTGGGCAAGGATTCAAAATAATTTTTTTATTCACTCTCAGAAAAAAAGGTACAAAAGCTGTCACTGGGACAGTACCCTTCAAAAGGGTTCTAATATGTACCATTTAGGTACTAATATATACACTTTTGGTACCAATATGTACCTTTGAGGGACTAATATGCACTCTTTAGGTACAAAGGTGTACCTTTTGAAAAGGTACCGCCACAGTGACAGCTTTTGTACCTTTTTTTCTGAGAGTGTATTTTTTATCAGATGGTGCCATTTTCTCAGGTTTGACCTATACTCACCAAATACCAAATACTCACTCAATTCCTGTTTTCTGCTTCTGCATATTATAGAACCAATTGGATAAATTATGCAGTTATAATTGTGTGGGTGTGTTGTTATGGATGTCAGAATATGGTTTGGGTGTGTGTAGTAAAAAAATTGTGTGTGTGTGTGGGTGTAATATTCGAGAGAGAAAAACGAACAGAACAGAAAAACAACAGTTTTGGGGAACTACTCCAGCGTGATAGCGTCTGAAGCATGTATGGAACTAGTCCAATTTTGATTGGTGTTGCGTCATGACGTCACGTGAAGCTATAAAGGGACGCCGGCTCACAACAGCGTAAGCTTCTGATAGGTCGAAGCAAGTCGTTCTCAGGCACTCAGGAGGTGTGGCAAAAGGACGCGGGAATGTTACAGTCGTAACCCGAGCCGTTCCCTTTTGAGGAAAGACGACACTTTAGGGAATAAAATACCCACTGCGCCACACTGACTAGTGCCTGTCCTGGTGTGAAGCATGTATGGCACAACTCAGGCAGTAAGAACTTGAGAACCCGGCGTGGAGGGCAGATCCAGGCTGTAGTATCTTATAAAAGTGTGTGGGGAGGCCCAACCAGCAGCATTGCAGACCTCTTGAAGGGAGACCCCTGATCAGGGCCGGATTAACAGTTTAACAAACAAGACTCAAGGCTATGAGTAAAAGTAAACCATTGGCTACTGTTGCATGTAGATCAAAGTCAAGATCATGTTTATTGTTTCACAATCAACTATATCAACATTTTATGTTGATGCACTACTATGTATTCTTATTATTTTATTTTAACAAATGGGCCTTACAACTGGCCTCCTTTCAAGACGGAACTCATAAACATACAAACTTTTTAATTATTAGGCCTAATGGCCCATCTTTGCTTTAAAAGGTGAGCCTAACAACACACTGGCATTCCAGACTATATGTGAATAACTCATAGTCTACACAACATTTCATATTAGGCTAATACACGTCTATTAACTCTTATATCTTTTCCTTTTGTTTAACAGGTGACCCTAACACACTGGACTCCTTGACTTTTAATATGTAGCCTAAATCAATGCACAACATCTGACAAATTTAACACACACATCTATTAATTCTTATTATCTTTTCTCTTCTTTTAACAGGTGATCTTAACACACTGGCCTTCTTGACTTTACATGTAAACCCATGCACAACATCTCACATTAACACGCATATTCATACCACAACTATCAACGCTTTTATTATCTTCCCTAAGACACTGCCCTTCCTGACTTAAATTGTGTAAACTCAAAACATTTAGTCATGGTTCATGGATTCACTGACTCGCCCTCGCTATATGTATGCGTGTATGCGTGAATGGGCACGGTTCATCAGTGCGGCTTATTAGCGCGGCTGATGAGCTGATCAGCGCCAGCTGTTTCGAATGCAGAGTCCTATTTATTGTCTGTGATCTCGTCCTGTCTTTGTCAGATCGTTGTTGAGGTTCTCCAGGGATTCTCTCCGTATTCACCATGCTGCGCCCTGTGTCATCATTCCTGGTTCCTGTGGATTTCGCTTCCTGTGCTTCCTTGAGGATCTGCTGCCTTTCAGTGACTACTTTCTGCCCATTGCGCTGCGTTACCGAGCCCGGTTCAACATCTACCTAGTGATGGGCAGATCGAGGCTTTGTGAAACAATGAAACAGTTGAAGCAAATGTGCCATATTGTGTCGAGGCTTCGAAACAATCCGACACCCGTCTCAACGGTGACACCTAGTGGTCACTTGCAGGTGTTGATCTGAAACAACCTTGACAACGAGCCATTTAAAAAATGTGTTTTTATTATTATTGTGTTTTTCTAATATGTGAAGCTTGTAACCTGTAGGCTCCTCACTGTGCATAATGTTATTTTGGTCATGAAAAATGAATATTAATAAAAGAAATCAAGCCACAATGTCTCACTTTTTTTTATAGATTTTTAATCAGAAATGTTAATTTCTCTGCTATGGAAGGGCTTAGCCTACTTCTTTTTTTACAGATAACTTCTCCAGCCTTTGAAAAAAGGGACACTTATTGCTGGCATGCAAAGATATTTTTTAGCAAGGGCATACAAATTATTATATTTCAAACAAAGCATACCTTGCTTAGATGGCCCAGTAGTGTCAGTAGCAGGCCTAGGTACAGGGGGGATGCTACCATCCTCTGCACCCTGCAAAATGGCAGGATGAGTGCTCCTCAAATGGCACATCATGGATGATGTATTGTTGCAGTAGGCTAGCTGCCGATCACAATACATACATCTCACTTTATTTGGGGTTTCCAAATGGAAATGCTCCCACACCACAGATGTACGGCATCTCTTCTGTGGAGCCTCCATTTTTATTTATCTATCTATCTCTTAATCTATGTATCTATCTAATCTATCTGTCTATATATATTTCTATCTACGAATATATTAATGTGTCACTATATGTACTCTGTCTGTCTGTAGCCTATCAGTCAATGTGTAAATTGAAATGTAAGCCTAAAAATAACTAAAAAAATCGCACTATAGTCTATAAATGTCACTATATCACCAAAAATCCGCTATCTCAAAATCAAACTTCTCTCACAAAAACCCACGAGGTCAAGATGCGTTGACTTCACTTTTATACAGATGTGCGATTGTGTGGTCTGTTCCCGACCCTGTCAATCAAACGTTGATTCGGCGGACCATGCCACCTGTCGAAACACTTGTGAAACACTCCGAAGCTTCATTTAGCCGTAGTCACGTGACATTGGTGTTTTGAATCACGCTTCGGATCAGTGATTCGAAACATATGCGCTTCGGGATCTCGAAAAGCTTCGGAACGTCAGTTTCGCGTCAGCCATGCCATCCCTACATCTACTCACCTCGACTCTGACCAGCATGGTCTATTCAGTTACATAAAGTATTGATGACTCCTTCACATTTAGATATTATGCTGCACACATACTATCTAATGCACCATGAATTCACACACAGACAGCTGAATAAAAAAATAAATAAAAAATAAATAAAAAAAATCATACTGTCTGTCATGACAAGTAATGCAGTTTTTGTAATGCCACCAACTTTTAGTATTTTGACAGTCATTGTGCTATGATTGACTATGTGTTCATGTTGGATAGAAAATGAGTGCTAGAGTTTTGACCGAATTATTCGATTTTGAAACGGGTTTGCAGTGTTTTGATGGAGTTAGAGTATATTGAAAAAGTTTTTTTTGCATTTTGAAATGTAGAGTTTGTATTTATTTAAGAAAATTTGGTTTTGGGAAGACAATTTACTATTTGGCTTATTGTGTGATGTAGTTAAGAGTTGCTGTGTTTAGAGTTTAGATAAAGTATTTTAAGAATTGGCAAACGCTTCTTAGCAATTGAAAGAAACTGTAATAGCTATTTCAAATACTGGAAATATACATGCATATAAATTTGCTGCATAACATTTAAATCACAAACCTGTATAAATACACTACTGTATAAATAAATCACTGTAAGTCTTACTGGCATTGAGTAATAGAACTTTGAACACACAAAAAAAATGCATCTTAAAGTGATGTCAGCGCTTCAAGATGGCTGCCAAACGAACTCCATGGGACATTAGTTGACCTCGGCAACATCAAAAATTCTTAACCTACACCATTAGGGTCCTAAAAAACCAGGTTACAAAAAAATGCCAAACGGGTACATGGGAACCTATTTCTCCCGCTAGACTATTACTGATCCAGCATCAGTGATACTTAGCAGTTGTATTTCCGATTTGAGCTTGAGCTTTAGAAATGCTTGGGAAAATGTAGCTTGTGTGGATGCTACCGCACTACTTGATAAAAAAAGAGCTTCGCTACTGAAAAGCTATTTGATTCAGAAAACTACCAGCGATGCTACCACCACGCTACTGAGAAATGTATTTAAACTAGTAGCGTCACTACTTGTTGCAACGCTACTGCCCAACACTGCCTAGGATGACATGAGGGTGAGTAAATTGCTAATTTTCGTTTTTGGGTGAACTATTCCTTTAAGCAAAGATAATCATGTACATTTGATCTGATATAAATGGAGATCTAGGTAATGAGATGCATTATGTGAATTCTTGGCATTATGTGAATATGCATCTGTAATCTAGATTTAAACTGGCGGAGAGTGAATCTGAGCCCCGAACATTAAAGAATGTTGTATGAGAACTGAACTGAGCTGGACGAGGACATTTTCTACACAACTGCTTTATAGATGAAATTATCTAATTCGTACAACTTTGAAACTATGGACTGACTGAATTGTATTCTCTTCCACATTGTCTGATAGACACAAGTGAGCGCATTCCTGAAAAACTCGTTCACAAAATTTCTCAACGCCATATTTCCTCTACTGCGTGTATTTTGAAATGCCTCCTCCTTCTTGGTCGTAACACAACGTCTGTCTATCATGTGACTATAGATAGCACTGACATGCAAGATGCGACCATGTGCAATGGTACGTAAGATGGTACTTCACATTTGTATGCATTATTCATTAATGACATGTCCTTGTGTAGATATTTACGTCACCATTAGTTCAATTTTATTGCCTTGCCGTGCCTTGCCTAAAGACATATTTGTCTTTACGGCCTTCCATAGAGAGAAGGTGTGTTCGACATCGGCTGTGGCTGGATGTAACCAATCTGCGAGAGTTAACGTGTGCAGGCGGGGAGGAGCTGAAAACTGAGACGTGAAGACAGACACTTTCTGCTTTCAGTAGTGACCGCTCATGTGGTGTTTGCATACTTTACAAGTGGCGGCTGGTGAAAAATATCCTAGGTGGGGATGTGCCATATTCAGTCAGTTTCAATAGTCCGGTAACCATGGGAGCCAGTTCATTTAGTGTTGTGGCTCCCAGGTTGTGGAATGCTCTTCCTCAAGACATCCGTCAAGCATCCACCCTTCTCTCCTTCAAAAACCTCTTAAAAACAAACTTCAGCTCACAGTCTGTAAATTTTACTTTGTTATGGATATGTTATTTGAATCCCTCTTGGTTTGTATCTTTAACCTAACTTTGTAAGTGATCTCTGTATATTACTTTCTGCCCTTGGTATGTGTATTGTGCTTTGATGTTGATGGCCCTAGCGTCCTCTTTTGGCCAGCCGCCTCTGTACTTTACCACAGCTGAAGTGAAATAAATGCAATATTTGTCAAATACACAGACGTTTCAGATACGTTTCCATTTAATACTTTAAGTACTTTATGGTTTTTTTAATCAGTTTTATTTTGATAAACATGACACAATATAACATTGCAACAACATGAAAATAGCTGTTACTGTTATAAAAAACAGTGTGAACATTAGTGGAACTGAAAGTGTTTGAATAAACACGAAACACACGTGATTGTTGCCATGCGGTGGATTCGGACAATCGTGGAACAATTGTGTTGTCATCAGAGCTCGAGAAGCCGCTCTGGAGAGGTGCTGTCTCAAGTTCGGACACAATTTCTAACCGGGATGCACTGCTTCAAGTCAGCAGCCGATCAGTCTGCGCAGCCGAAGTCGAATAAGCCTAGAGACACACACACAGCAGGCAAAAACACAGACACAGGGCACACAACCATGCCCACACCTTTGTAAAGCAAATTAAACAAGGATTACATGAACAATAATAATAATATATCCTTGGACGTAACAGTTAAATTGTCATTTTTTAATCAAAGCTATAGGCCTAATATACTTTTGATTGCCTTTTAAAAAGGGTGACACAATAAACTGAAACATGCACATGTGCATTTGTGTCTATCTGGGTTCTTGTTCCTTTGTTTATTTTTTATTACTGTACAGAAAAACAAAACAAAAACAGAAAAACACCAAATGAGAAAATCAAAAAGAGCCTCATCAGCAGATCTCAGACCAACATGCCCATTTTGAAATGGACCACTGTATTACAAATTCAAAAAGGAATACATTGTGAAATATGATTTTATTTAGTCATGTCTCATCAGTTGATTTTGCAGAAAATCTATCAAAATGCATTTATAGATGACAGTGAATTATGTGTTTAAAGTAACATAGTAACGATAGCTTAAAAAACATAAAATTGCTTTTATTCCGTTAGATTTGTCTTGTGATAAGCAACACAAGCCGTACACTTGAAATCAGCTGGATTAATAAATAATTCGATTAGTAAGTATATCAGATAGCATTACTGTTACGTGTATTTTTAAACATATATCCAAATATTTCTTTCAGAATTTTAAACAACTTCGAGTTTGTAATGGATGTTATACTTTCAAAAGTAAATTTTTCAAAGTATGTGTTTCTGGAAAGATATTGTTCACCTCTGTGAGGCTTTAGTGTGCAGTCTTCATATGGCTAATTATTTTTAAAGATTTTTTTTTTTCATTTTTAAAAACAATTAAAAACAAACAGACATTTTAAATAAACAAACAGGCATTTCAGTCATTTTGAAATGTTCTCTCTAATTGGTTCAGATCTGTTTTTAACCACTTTCTGGATTATGTCTTTGATTTCAGCTGTGTTTAATACATAAATTATGGGATTTAACATTGCTGGAACAGCATATGCCAGAGACGTACTGATGATCCTTGTATTGGGTGTGAGAGAAACCAACCATGCAGCAATGTATGAGCAGCTTATGGGGAGGAAATAAACCCCTACTAACAACAGATGAGAAACACAGGTCTTCAGCGCCTTTAAACGTCCTTGCCAAGTTGTAATTTTGCTTAAAGCAAGAAAAATGCCCAGATATGACAGGACTATAATAATCAATGGTGCTATAAGGTATAAAGATGTGTATAAAATTCCCATCATTTTATTAATGCTATTGTCATTACATGCCAACCTATACATTGGTCCATGATCACAAAAGTAACTCTGAATCATATTAGATTCACAGAAAGAAAGCCGGGTGATCAAAGACACCATCAAGGCCACCACAGAAGAATTAAATGCCCAAATTGCTGAGAAAACCAAAACCACACTGGTATTGTTAACAATTGCATGATATCTTAATGGCAAGCAAATTGCAATGAAACGATCATATGCCAGAACAACTAGAGTATAACTCTGCATAGTACTAAAGAAATGAACAAAAAACATGGTTGCCAAACAAGCATTGAAGGAGATGTACTGTGAGTCGAGCAGAAAAGTCTTCATCATGTTAGGAATCAGTGCATTAGTTTCACCAATATCAGCCAAGGCCAAGTTAAACACACCAATGTACTTTGGACTGTGCAGGCTCCGATGAAGAGCTAAAATCAGAAGGACTATAGAGTTGCCAATTACAGTTATAAAATATGTTATAAATAAGAATATATAGTAATAACCACTATAAGGTATACCTGTAAGTCCAATGATGAAAAAGTATTCAGGATGAACAATGGAGATATTCTGTGAAAAACTTGCATTTACAGAGCTCATGGCAGCTTTGAGTTTGGTGTTTTGCACAAACTGGAAATAGAAATTACAAGACATTAGACATTAGCAAAATCTAGAGAATTCACAAAATTGTCATTTCAAACCTGTAACAGGATATTTTAACAACAACTATAATTTTAAATAAAAAAAATGTACCTTCATGTAATGCACAATATTTGAATTACAGATTTGTATGTATACATAAAGTTTTAGAGCCAGAGAAAACTATGACAATGACTTAATGCTTGTGAGCTGCTTTGAATTAAATTACTCCGCTGTACATTTTTGTCCTTATTTTCTCATGCTGCACAGATCACTGGCAATCTCCATCCAAATATATCTTCTGATTTATCTCTTGAGAGCTTTCAGACAGCACAATGATGTAATACTTAACCCTTGAGTATTATAAAACAAATACTCACTCAATTCCTGTTTGCTTCTGCAAATTATAGAACCAACTGGATAAATTATGCAGCTATAATTGTGTGGGTCTGTTGTTATGGATGTCAGAGTATGGTTTGGGTGTTAAATGTATGGTTTGGGTTAGGGCTGCACGATTATGACAAAAATCATAATTCCCGATTATTCCCTTGAAATTGTAATTGCGATTATCAATTACGATTATCACAATTTACATTGCATATATATATATATATATATATATAGACATATTATTATACATGTTTACTTAAAAATTGTGAACACACACACTGTCCCCCTTTACTTAACATACACATAAATTGTAAGGATATGACTAATAGTAAAGACTACTAATAAATAAACATTAGGCATAGATGCTAAAGCTATTAAATAGCAGTCCCAAACTAGCTTTTGTTAATACAATGTTGGTATGAGCCACCAGAGTCATTTAAAACATAAAAAATAACACAAAGTGAAAATAAAGTGGCATTTTGGGGTTAATATTGAAACGACAGTTACCATGATGAATACACAATATTAACACGAACTGTTAATGAAACCTGGAAACTGCTCCTGGTGAATAGAATGAAAATCATCCCTGCATGCAAATCCTTCTGAGCTAACACACGACGTACCAGTAACGTGATTTATTGGTATTTTAGTTTTATTTCGTGACTTACTAATTTACAACATAACAACGTTGCATGCTGGTAGTTTCCTT